>NW_027611676.1:1800000-2381349 GCF_964261635.1 Lissotriton helveticus
GCCTGGTTCCGTCCTGGTTCCACCCTGGTCACTGCTGAGTGACCCAGACTCTGTCCCCTCTGCTTTCAGGTACTCTACAACTTGAGCCCACTCTGGGACTCCACCGGACACTTCGTCTTCACCCTGCCTGCAGCCCTTTCAGCTTCAAGCACCAAGAGCCTGCGTGTCAAAACCCGACGCCACTTCGACCCTGTGCACCCACTTCCTGTGGGTGAGGTAACTTTGCTCCGCCGGTGTTCCCACACTGGTGCACACCTCTAGGGTCTGTGTGTTAAGTTTTGTTCCTCTAGGTTCAGCGGAAGTGTCCTTAAACTTTAACTATTTGACTTTTACGCACCATTGGTTAACATTGGTGCATGCGTGCGCTTTCCGCACATCTCCCGAATCCCGAGGGCCATTCCCGACTTCAGCATTGCTTGTCCTGACTGCTCCCAGCGATTCCCTAGGCCCTAGGCCTAACCACTGTTCGAGTGGCCTCTCTTATACCACTTGTTTAGTATATGGTTTGAGTGGCCCCCTGCCCTCATCCATAATTGTGCAACTTTGTATGTTTAAACAGTGCTTTTGATTTAACGCTTGTGCCCCTTTATTCATAAAGAATACTGGGGATTGTTTTTAGTAATAAACACATATATTTTTATAATATATACTTGTGTGGTGTCCTTTCATTTGGTATTACAGGATTGTATGTGGTAAAACAGCTCGCTTAACACGACCTCTTAAGTTAAGCCTTTAGGCTGCTTAGTCCATGCTACCACTAGGATAGCTTGTCTAATAAGGTTGACTTACAACCAGACACCATAAGGGGATTGTTTGGTCAGGTAGTAGGTGGTTCCAGAATTGGAAACATCCCCTACCAGGCCAACTTCTCACACCCCTGTAATCCACGCAAAACCTCATTTCTCTCTTACCATCTTGGGTATGAGGTTTTGGCACCAGGACTACTGGGCTGGCCCATGGGCTCTCTGATGGCTCAATCACTCCAAGCTCCAACATCTTTTGCACCTCAGCCTTGATGCAATCCCTGACATGATCAGGTTGCCTGTAGATCTTATTCTTGACAGGCAGACTGTCACCAGTGTCCACAACATGGGTACACCAGTCAGTTTGGCTGGGTGTGAGTGAAAACATTTGCCTGTGAGCCTGCAAAACTTGTCTGCAGTCCCTCTGTTGCTGGTCAGTGAGGCTGCCTGCCAAGGCTACTCCATCAACTGAACCATCATCAGGGTTCTGGGAAAGCAGGTCTGGGAGAGGGTCACTCTCTTCCTCCTGTTCCCCATCTGTGGCCATGAGCAAGCTCATGTCCTCCCTGTCTACAAATGCTTTCAAGCGATTCACATGGATTACCCTGTGAGGGCTCCTGGGTGTTCCAAAGTCTACCAAGTAGGTGACTTCCCCTTTCTTCTCAATAATAGGATAGGGTCCACTCCATTTGTCTTGGAGTGCTGCTGGAGCCACTGGCTCCAGTACCCATACCTTCTGTCCTGGTTGGAACTCTACCAGTACAGCCTTTTGGTCATGCCAAGCTTTCTGCAATTCTTGGCTGGCCTCCAGGTTTTTGGATGCTCTTTCCATGTACTCAGCCATCCTGGAGCGGAGACCAAGTACATAGTCCACTATGTCTAGTTTGGGCTTTTTGAGAGGTAACTCCCATCCTTCCTTCACCAAACACAATGGACCTCTCACAGGGTGGCCAAACAAAAGTTCAAAAGGGCTGTAGCCAACCCCCTTCTGTGGGACCTCTCTGTAAGCAAAGAGCAGGCAGGGTAAAAGAATGTCCCATTTCCGCCTGAGCTTCTCTGGTAATCCTTTTATCATGCCTTTAAGGGTCTTGTTAAATCTCTCCACAAGCCCATTGCATTGTGGATGATATGGGGTGGTAAACTTATAGTTTACTCCACATTCCTTCCACATTGCTTTTAGATAGCTGGACATAAAATTTGTCCCTCTATCTGATAGTACCTCCTTAGGAAAGCCCACTCTTGAGAAAACTGCAATGAGGGCTTTTGCCACCACAGGTGCTGTGGTGGTCCTTAGGGGAATAGCCTCTGGGTACCTGGTGGCATGATCCACTACCACCAGTATGAATCTGTTCCCAGATGCTGTTTGGGGGTCCATTGGACCCACAATATCAATTCCAACTTTCTCAAAGGGGACCCCCACCACAGGTAGTGGTATTAGGGGGGCCTTTGTTGTGCCACCTGACTTACCACTGGCTTGGCAAGTGACACAGGAGCGACAAAACTCCTTGACATCCTCTGACATGTGAGGCCAGTGAAAGTGTGGAACAAGCCTGTCCCACGTCTTGTTCTGGCCTAAGTGTCCTGCAAGGGGAATATCATGGGCCAAGGTAAGGAGGAATCCCCTAAACTGCAGAGGTATCACCAACCTCCTGGTCATGCCAGGCTTGGGGGTTCTAGCCTCTGAGTAAAGGAGTCCCTCATCCCAATACACAGTATGGGTACCTTGGGCATCCCCAGCAGCCTCAGCAGCAGCCTGCTGTCTGAGGGGTTCAAGGGAAGGGCAATCTAATTGAGCCTGCCTCAGGTCTGCCCTTGAGGGTCCCCCTGTCCCCAGAAACTCAACCTGGTCAGGTTCAAGCTCCTCAGAGACAGTCTCCTCTTGGACTGCAGAATCAGTTTCCTCTGAAACCTGATCCTCAACCTGGGGCAAGGTGGAAGGCGAGGCCTTTCCTCTCTTGCTCCTTCTCTTGGGTTGTGGCTGGTCTATTGTCTCAAGATCCACCACTGGTTCAGGAAGGCACTTCTTAGCCTGAGCCCTTGTCATGGCAAGGACATGCTCTGAAATCCCTAGCATTTCTGCATGAGTCCTGTACTCCACTTCTGACCATGCTGAGCTTTCAAGGTCATTGCCTAACAGACAGTCTACTGGTAGGTCTGCACTCACCACAACTTTCTTTAGGCCATCAACCCCTCCCCAGGAGAAGTTCACAACTGCCACACTATGGGAGGTAGTGGAGTTGCTTGCATTGGTTACTAGGTAGCTCTCTCCTAGTACAATCTGTCCAGGGTCCACAAAGCCAGGGGTCACCATGGTGACACTAGCACATGTGTCCCTGTAAGCCTGAGCCAGTTTCTCATTTATTAAGGGAGTCTGCCTGTATTTGCCCAGGTTAGTGGGGCTTACTGCAGTGGGCAACTCAATGTCCACATCATACAGGAGAACTGCCTGTGTAGGGACTCTGACTAGGCCAGATCCTACTTCAATACCCAGGGTCAACCCAGCTACACCCTTGGACTGTGTTCCACCACTGCTTACTGTACTTGGGGTTGCAGTTGCTTTAGGAGCTGTAGTGGTGGGAACTGGATTTGCCTTGGTGCACTCACTGCCCCAGTGTGAAACTGATTTGCAGGTATTACACCAAGGTGTCTTTGGACCTTTGTTCTTCTTCTTCTTGTTACCATTTTGGGAACCACCCTCCTTACTATTAGTTTGGGGGCCTGAAGACTTCTGGTCTTTTTCTTTATCTTTCTGATTCTGATTACCACCCTTCTGGTCTGTTTTCTTCTGGTCACCACCTTGGTTCTGGGGTTTCTGCTTAATCCTTGTTCTGACCCATTTGTCTGCCTTCTTTCCCAATTCTTGGGGAGAGGTCAGATCAGAGTCAATAAGGTATTGATGCAACAGCTGGTTTGTACAGTTATTAAGGATCTGTTCTCTCATCATAAGATTGTACAATCCTGTATAGTCTGAAACTTTACTTCCCTGTAACCAACCCTCCAAAGCCTTAGTGGCACACTCCACAAAATCAGTCCAGTCTTGAGTCTGTGCTTTCTGGGTGTCTCTGAACAACAACCTGTATTGCTCAGTGGTTAGGCCATACCCTTCAATGAGAGCACTCTTCAAAACAGAGTAGTTTTTGGCATCCTCAGGTCTAACTGTGAGGAGCCTGTCCCTCCCTTTCTCAGAAAAGGAGTACCACAAAATTGCAGCCCACTGATTCTCAGGAACCTGCTGTACCATGCAGGCTCTCTCAAGAGCAGTCATCCATTTGTGGATGTCATCCCCTTCTTTAAAGGGGGGCACAATTTTGGTCAGGTTTCTATTATCATAGGCCCTGTCTTTTTCTCTTGGAAAATTGCTGCCACCAGTGACATCTAAGCCACTTAATTTCTGCTCTCTTGCCAAGGCAAGTTTAGCTTGAGCTAAGGTAAGCTTAGCTTGACTCAGGGCTACCTCCTCTCTCTCTATCTGGAGTCTGACAGCCCTCATTCTAGCCCTATGCTCAGCTTTCTGAGAAGCACTCATGCCTCTCTCTGATTCTCTGGAGGCACTAGAAAGATGAGAGTCCCCTGAGGGAGATCTCACTCTTCTGTTGCCTGGGAGAATCACATGTTGGGTTCTGGGGAGGTGCTGGCCCTCCCCATTCCCCAGTAGGTCCAAGTTGGCCTGGCTAAGCCTACCAACTGGAACCTGGCTACCCTGATCCTGTACTTCTAAGTCCCCAGCATCTGAGTCCTCATCCAAGTCATCATCATCCTCCTCTTCAGGGGGATCAACTACAGGGGGGTTCTCTCCATTTCCTGTGTCTAGGGAAGCTGTTTTAGCCTTCTCTAAGTCATCCTGTTCTAGGATTTCTACCAGGGTTAGGCAGGTGGGGCTTCTGCCCCTTTTTAACCCTCTTGCTTTGCACAAGGCAATCAAGTCTCTGCGGGTTAGTTTGTCATATCCAAAAGTTGCCTGGGTAGGGTCAACTGTCACAGGACTAGACCCTGAGGCCTTTCCTGTGTCAGACATGGTTACTAGTAAGGTGTAAGTGGTGCACTTACCTACACTAAGTGTTTTCCTACTGGACCTTGCTAGTGAGTTGTAGTCAGGGGTGTGCTACTCCCTTCAACCTACAACTACTAAGTTCAGTAGAACTTAATATGCTAAGCTTTTGATTTTATATGTACCTAGAGGTACTTGATGTGATCTTTCAATTTGATATAAAGATTGCAATGGTAAAACAACAGCAAGCTCAAATCCGCACCGCTGCTCACCAATGTGAGAAGTTGGCCTGGTAGGGGATGTTTCCAATTCTGGAACCACCTACTACCTGACCAAACAATCCCTTATGGTGTCTGGTTGTAAGTCAACCTTATTAGACAAGCTATCCTAGGGGTAGCATGGACTAAGCAGCCTAAAGGCTTAACTTAAGAGGTCGTGTTAAGCGAGCTGTTTTACCACATACAATCCTGTAATACCAAATGAAAGGACACCACACAAGTATATATTATAAAAATATATGTGTTTATTACTAAAAACAATCCCCAGTATTCTTTATGAATAAAGGGGCACAAGCGTTAAATCAAAAAGCACTGTTTAAACATACAAGTTGCACAATTATGGATGAGGGCGGGGGGCCACTCAAACCATATACTAAACAAGTGGTATAAGAGAGGCCACTCGAACAGTGGTTAGGCCTAGGGCCTAGGGAATCGCTGGGAGCAGTCAGGACAAGCAATGCTGAAGTCGGGAATGGCCCTCGGGATTCGGGAGATGTGCGGAAAGCGCACGCATGCACCAATGTTAACCAATGGTGCGTAAAAGTCAAATAGTTAAAGTTTAAGGACACTTCCGCTGAACCTAGAGGAACAAAACTTAACACACAGACCCTAGAGGTGTGCACCAGTGTGGGAACACCGGCGGAGCAAAGTTACCTCACCCACAGGAAGTGGGTGCACAGGGTCGAAGTGGCGTCGGGTTTTGACACGCAGGCTCTTGGTGCTTGAAGCTGAAAGGGCTGCAGGCAGGGTGAAGACGAAGTGTCCGGTGGAGTCCAAGGGTGGACTCAAGTTGTAGAGTACCTGAAAGCAGAGGGGACAGAGTCTGGGTCACTCAGCAGTGACCAGGGTGGAACCAGGACGGAACCAGGCAATGTCGGGCGCAATCAGGTGGTCGTCGAGGCGCTTCTCTTCGCTGTCACGTGGGCTCTGGGGCATCTGCGACGTCCAGGAGCAGGTCACGATCTGTCCCACGCAGGCTCTCACCGTCGGTGCAGTCGGCTTCCGGTTTGGAGCAAACAAGCCTTGGTAAGAGCAATCCACGCGGGATTGGAAGATGGCGTCTCACTCGGACCAGGAAGGTCAGAGTCGGGGCTCCCTTTCAGGGGAGCTGGAGTGGATCTGGAGCAACCAGAATCACGAGTCTTCATTTGTAGTTCGTCGGCACAGGGACCACAAGCCAGCTGGCAAGTGACCGGGCCAACGCGTTGAGCCAAATCGTGCCAAAGGGCCCCACGCAGCACTCGTCGAGTGTGGAGGGCTGAACTTCGGCTCAGGAGTAGCTCAGGGTGGGGGCTTCTCAAACCCCGGTGTACAGCTTCGAGGGTCACTCGTGGGCTGCACGGTCAGCGTCTCGTGGTCACTTCAAGATGGCGTGCCCCACGCTTCCGGTCGCCTCCACGGGTCTCAGCTTTGCAGGGACTGTGGATCGGGCTGTTAGAAGCTGGGCAGGCTTGATCTCGTCGATCTCAGTCGCTCGAGTTCCGGCGGGAACTGCAACCAAGTAGACGTCGAGGGCTGGATGGTGCCTGCTGCTGCAGGGTGGTCACTCCTTGACCACAAGGGAGATTCTTCGGGCTTCCACGTTGAGATGGAGGGCGAAGGGTCCAGAATATCGTTTCAAATGTTTCTTCCAGGAAATCTGATGTGCATTGGCACTGCTCCCACTCTTATTCGAATCTGGTGGGCGTGATTACCTGCTAGGTCCCCTCCTATGGGTGGGACCCAGGAAGTGGGTGGATACACCCCCTTCCTTTGATCCAGGCCGCCCTGGCACGAGGGCTGGAGTGCCCCAGAACCGGTTTGGCCGGATTATGCAAGGGGCAGCCTTGTGCGCCCCAGGCAGTGTCTGGTTTCTTTCAAACCTCCCTGCTACAATACACTATCTCCTGTCTGGAGGGCGGTGACACCCTCCTGTGACAGGAAACCCTTTGTCCAGGACCCCCTTGACTGGGTTTCGGTCAGCTCCAGGGGTCCAGACATTTGTCTGTGGCAGAGGCATCCATTTTGTGGATCTTAAGGCCTTTGGAGAAATCAACCGCATTAAAGTGAAGTAACATGTCTTACCCCTCTAGAGGGGTGGAATGCCATCCCCGTCGCCAGAACTGGCGAGGGGATGGTATTCCAAAGCGTATGACACCTTACACGACATGTTTTGATAAAGCCAAACCAGAGTTGCTAAATAACCGCGAGGATTATAAGGCACTTAATAGTATATGGTATGGCATTATCCTGAAACAGCTTAGGGATTTGTTCCCGACGGCTGCAGACAGGCTCAGCTCATGCTAGAGCTCCATCTCACATAAAAACCATGCACCCAGCCTCCAGGATTGGTGAGGCCTGTCTATAGGAGTGGCTCACAGGTTTACATGTGTCCAGATATAGGTTTAGACATAGGTATACTATATCTAAGCAAGGGGTGTGTACACCACCTTACCCCAGCTGAGTGATCAGCCAGTTGTGTCAATTTAAGAACCAGCCAGGGGTGGCAAAAGATATGCTGCAGCCCCTGGTAGGCCTTAGTGGCTCCTGTGCCCTGTGCACCTATAGTGCATTCTACAGGGGCTGACAAGGAGTCCATTTCCAATTGGTATGTGCCTATAGCACATGTGTCATTAATTTAGTGAGAGAACAGCAGGCTGGGGGTCTGATCAGCAGGCCCACAGCCTCAGTAGTCGAAAACCAGTGAAGCAAAAAGCAAAAATTTGGGGTGACCATAGGATAGCAGACCCTACTCTCCTACACCACTCTTGAGAAAACTGCAATGAGGGCCTTTGCCACCACAGGGGCTGTGGTGGTCCTTAGGGGAATAGCCTCTGGATACCTGGTGGCATGATCCACTACCACCAGTATGAATCTGTTCTTGGTCCCCCCGGGCTGTGCTTGGTCCCCCAGGCTGTGCTTGGTCCCCCTGGTTGCTCTTGGTCCCCCTGGCTGTGCATGGTACCCCTGGCTGTGCTTGGTCCCCCTGGTTGCTCTTGGTCCACCAGGCTGTGCTTGGTCCCCCAGGCTGTGCTTGGTCCCCCTGGTTGCTCTTGGTCCCCCAGGCTGTGTGTGAGAAGTTGGCCTGATAGGTGATGTTTCCAATTCTGGAACCACCTATTATCAGACCAAACAATCCCTTATGGTGTCTGGTTGTAAGTCAACCTTATTAGACAAGCTATCCTAGGGGTAGCATGGACTAAGCAGCCTAAAGGCTTAACTTAAGAGGTCGTGTTAAGCGAGCTGTTTTACCACATACAATCCTGTAATACCAAATGAAAGGACACCACACAAGTATATATTATAAAAATATATGTGTTTATTACTAAAAACAATCCCCAGTATTCTTTATGAATAAAGGGGCACAAGCGTTAAATCAAAAGCACTGTTTAAACATACAAGTTGCACAATTATGGATGAGGGCGGGTGGCCACTCAAACCATATACTAAACAAGTGGTATAAGAGATGGCACTCGAGCAGTGGTTAGGCCTAGGGCCTAGGGAATCGCTGGGAGCAGTCAGGACAAGCAATGCTGAAGTCGGGAATGGCCCTCGGGATTCGGGAGATGTGCGGAAAGCGCACGCATGCACCAATGTTAACCAATGGTGCGTAAAAGTCAAAGAGTTAAAGTTTAAGGACACTTCCGCTGAACCTAGAGGAACAAAACTTAACACACAGACCCTAGAGGTGTGCACCAGTGTGGGAACACCGGCGGAGCAAAGTTACCTCACCCACAGGAAGTGGGTGCACAGGGTCGAAGTGGCGTCGGGTTTTGACACGCAGGCTCTTGGTGCTTGAAGCTGAAAGGGCTGCAGGCAGGGTGAAGACGAAGTGTCCGGTGGAGTCCAAGGGTGGACTCAAGTTGTAGAGTACCTGAAAGCAGAGGGGACAGAGTCTGGGTCACTCAGCAGTGACCAGGGTGGAACCAGGACGGAACCAGGCAATGTCGGGCGCAATCAGGTGGTCGTCGAGGAGCTTCTCTCCGCTATCACGTGGGCTCTGGGGCATCTGCGACGTCCAGGAGCAGGTCACGATCTGTCCCACGCAGGCTCTCACCCTCGGTGCAGTCGGCTTCAAGTTTGGAGCAAACAAGCCTTGGTAAGAGCAATCCACGCAGGATCGGAAGATTGCTTCTCACTCGGACCAGGAAGGTCAGAGTCGGGGCTCCTTTTCAGGGGAGCTGGTGTGGATCTGGAGCAACCAGATTCACGAGTCTTCTTAGGTAGTTCGTCGGCACAGGGACCACAAGCCAGCTGGCAAGTGACCGGGCCAACGCGTTGAGCCAAATCGTGCCAAAGGGCCCCACGCAGCACTCGTCGAGTGTGGAGGGCTGAACTTCGGCTCAGGAGTAGCTCAGGGTGGGGGCTTCTCAAACCCCGGTGTACAGCTTCGAGGGTCACTCGTGGGCTGCACGGTCAGCGTCTCGTGGTCACTTCAAGATGGCGTGCCCCACGCTTCCGGTCGCCTCCACGGGTCTCAGCTTTGCAGGGACTGTGGATCGGGCTGTTAGAAGCTGGGCAGGCTTCATCTCGTCGATCTCAGTCGCTCGAGTTCCGGCGGGAACTGCAACTAAGTAGACGTCGAGGGCTGGATGGTGCCTGCTGCTGCAGGGTGGTCACTCCTTGACCACAAGGGAGATTCTTCGGGCTTCCACGTTGAGATGGAGGGCGAAGGGTCCAGAATATCGTTTCAAATGTTTCTTCCAGGAAATCTGATGTGCATTGGCACTGCTCCCACTCTTATTCGAATCTGGTGGGCGTGATTACCTGCTAGGTCCCCTCCTAGGGGTGGGACCCAGGAAGTGGGTGGATACACCCCCTTCCTTTGATCCAGGCCGCCCTGGCACGAGGGCTGGAGTGCCCCAGAACCGGTTTGGCCGGATTATGCAAGGGGCAGCCTTGTGCGCCCCAGGCAGTGTCTGGTTTCTTTCAAACCTCCCTGCTACAATACACTATCTCCTGTCTGGAGGGCGGTGACACCCTCCTGTGACAGGAAACCCTTTGTCCAGGACCCCCTTGACTGAGTTTCGGTCAGCTCCAGGGGTCCAGACATTTGTCTGTGGCAGAGGCATCCATTTTGTGGATCTTAAGGCCTTTGGAGAAATCAACCGCATTAAAGTGAAGTAACATGTCTTACCCCTCTAGAGGGGTGGAATGCCATCCCCGTCGCCAGAACTGGCGAGGGGATGGTATTCCAAAGCGTATGACACCTTACACGACATGTTTTGATAAAGCCAAACCAAAGTTGCTAAATAACCGCGAGGATTATAAGGCACTTAATAGTATATGGTATGGCATTATCCTGAAACAGCTTAGGGATTTGTTCCCGACGGCTGCAGACAGGCTCAGCTCATGCTAGAGCTCCATCTCACATAAAACCATGCACCCAGCCTCCAGGATTGGTGAGGCCTGACTATAGGAGTGGCTCACAGGTTTACATGTGTCCAGATATAGGTTTAGACATAGGTATACTATATCTAAGTGTGAGAAGTTGGCCTGGTAGGGGATGTTTCCAATTCTGGAACCACCTACTACCTGACCAAACAATCCCCTTATGGTGTCTGGTTGTAAGTCAACCTTATTAGACAAGCTATCCTAGTGGTAGCATGGACTAAGCAGCCTAAAGGCTTAACTTAAGAGGTCGTGTTAAGCGAGCTGTTTTACCACATACAATCCTGTAATACCAAATGAAAGGACACCACACAAGTATATATTATAAAAATATATGTGTTTATTACTAAAAACAATCCCCAGTATTCTTTATGAATAAAGGGGCACAAGCGTTAAATCAAAAGCACTGTTTAAACATACAAAGTTGCACAATTATGGATGAGGGCAGGGGGCCACTCAAACCATATACTAAACAAGTGGTATAAGAGAGGCCACTCGAACAGTGGTTAGGCCTAGGGCCTAGGGAATCGCTGGGAGCAGTCAGGACAAGCAATGCTGAAGTCGGGGATGGCCCTCGGGATTCGGGAGATGTGCGGAAAGCGCACGCATGCACCAATGTTAACCAATGGTGCGTAAAAGTCAAATAGTTAAAGTTTAAGGACACTTCCGCTGAACCTAGAGGAACAAAACTTAACACACAGACCCTAGAGGTGTGCACCAGTGTGGGAACACCGGCGGAGCAAAGTTACCTCACCCACAGGAAGTGGGTGCACAGGGTCGAAGTGGCGTCGGGTTTTGACACGCAGGCTCTTGGTGCTTGAAGCTGAAAGGGCTGCAGGCAGGGTGAAGACGACGTGTCCGGTGGAGTCCAAGAGTGGACTCAAGTTGTAGAGTACCTGAAAGCAGAGGGGACAGAGTCTGGGTCACTCAGCAGTGACCAGGGTGGAACCAGGACGGAACCAGGCAATGTCGGGCGCAATCAGGTGGTCGTCGAGGCGCTTCTCTTCGCTGTCACGTGGGCTCTGGGGCATCTGCGACGTCCAGGAGCAGGTCACGATCTGTCCCACGCAGGCTCTCACCGTCGGTGCAGTCGGCTTCCGGTTTGGAGCAAACAAGCCTTGGTAAGAGCAATCCACGCGGGATTGGAAGATGGCGTCTCACTCGGACCAGGAAGGTCAGAGTCGGGGCTCCCTTTCAGGGGAGCTGGTGTGGATCTGGAGCAACCAGAATCACGAGTCTTCTTTTGTAGTTCGTTGGCACAGGGACCACAAGCCAGCTGGCAAGTGACCGGGCCAACGCGTTGAGCCAAATCGTGCCAAAGGGCCCCACGCAGCACTCGTCGAGTGTGGAGGGCTGAACTTCGGCTCAGGAGTAGCTCAGGGTGGGGGCTTCTCAAACCCCGGTGTACAGCTTCGAGGGTCACTCGTGGGCTGCACGGTCAGCGTCTCGTGGTCACTTCAAGATGGCGTGCCCCACGCTTCCGGTCGCCTCCACGGGTCTCAGCTTTGCAGGGACTGTGGATCGGGCTGTTAGAAGCTGGGCAGGCTTGATCTCGTCGATCTCAGTCGCTCGAGTTCCGGCGGGAACTGCAACTAAGTAGACGTCGAGGGCTGGATGGTGCCTGCTGCTGCAGGGTGGTCACTCCTTGACCACAAGGGAGATTCTTCGGGCTTCCACGTTGAGATGGAGGGCGAAGGGTCCAGAATATCGTTTCAAATGTTTCTTCCAGGAAATCTGATGTGCATTGGCACTGCTCCCACTCTTATTCGAATCTGGTGGGCGTGATTACCTGCTAGGTCCCCTCCTGTGAGAAGTTGGCCTGGTAGGGGATGTTTCCAATTCTGGAACCACCTACTACCTGACCAAACAATCCCCTTATGGTGTCTGGTTGTAAGTCAACCTTATTAGACAAGCTATCCTAGTGGTAGCATGGACTAAGCAGCCTAAAGGCTTAACTTAAGAGGTCGTGTTAAGCGAGCTGTTTTACCACATACAATCCTGTAATACCAAATGAAAGGACACCACACAAGTATATATTATAAAAATATATGTGTTTATTACTAAAACAATCCCCAGTATTCTTTATGAATAAAGGGGCACAAGCGTTAAATCAAAAGCACTGTTTAAACATACAAAGTTGCACAATTATGGATGAGGGCAGGGGGCCACTCGAACCATATACTAAACAAGTGGTATAAGAGAGGCCACTCGAACAGTGGTTAGGCCTAGGGCCTAGGGAATCGCTGGGAGCAGTCAGGACAAGCAATGCTGAAGTCGGGAATGGCCCTCGGGATTCGGGAGATGTGCGGGAAGCGCACGCATGCACCAATGTTAACCAATGGTGCGTAAAAGTCAAATAGTTAAAGTTTAAGGACACTTCCGCTGAACCTAGAGGAACAAAACTTAACACACAGACCCTAGAGGTGTGCACCAGTGTGGGAACACCGGCGGAGCAAAGTTACCTCACCCACAGGAAGTGGGTGCACAGGGTCGAAGTGGCGTCGGGTTTTGACACGCAGGCTCTTGGTGCTTGGAGCTGAAAGGGCTGCAGGCAGGGTGAAGACGAAGTGTCCGGTGGAGTCCAAGGGTGGACTCAAGTTGTAGAGTACCTGAAAGCAGAGGGGACAGAGTCTGGGTCACTCAGCAGTGACCAGGGTGGAACCAGGACGGAACCAGGCAATGTCGGGCGCAATCAGGTGGTCGTCGAGGCGCTTCTCTTCGCTGTCACGTGGGCTCTGGGGCATCTGCGACGTCCAGGAGCAGGTCACGATCTGTCCCACGCAGGCTCTCACCGTCGGTGCAGTCGGCTTCCGGTTTGGAGCAAACAAGCCTTGGTAAGAGCAATCCACGCGGGATTGGAAGATGGCGTCTTACTCGGACCAGGAAGGTCAGAGTCGGGGCTCCCTTTCAGGGGAGCTGGTGTGGATCTGGAGCAACCAGAATCACGAGTCTTCTTTTGTAGTTCGTCGGCACAGGGACCACAAGCCAGCTGGCAAGTGACCGGGCCAACGCGTTGAGCCAAATCGTGCCAAAGGGCCCCACGCAGCACTCGTCGAGTGTGGAGGGCTGAACTTCGGCTCAGGAGTAGCTCAGGGTGGGGGCTTCTCAAACCCCGGTGTACAGCTTCGAGGGTCACTCGTGGGCTGCACGGTCAGCGTCTCGTGGTCACTTCAAGATGGCGTGCCCCACGCTTCCGGTCGCCTCCACGGGTCTCAGCTTTGCATGGACTGTGGATCGGGCTGTTAGAAGCTGGGCAGGCTTGATCTCGTCGATCTCAGTCGCTCGAGTTCCGGCGGGAACTGCAACTAAGTAGACGTCGAGGGCTGGATGGTGCCTGCTGCTGCAGGGTGGTCACTCCTTGACCACAAGGGAGATTCTTCGGGCTTCCACGTTGAGATGGAGGGCGAAGGGTCCAGAATATCGTTTCAAATGTTTCTTCCAGAAAATCTGATGTGCATTGGCACTGCTCCCACTCTTATTCGAATCTGGTGGGCGTGATTACCTGCTAGGTCCCCTCCTATGGGTGGGACCCAGGAAGTGGGTGGATACACCCCCTTCCTTTGATCCAGGCCGCCCTGGCACGAGGGCTGGAGTGCCCCAGAACCGGTTTGGCCGGATTATGCAAGGGGCAGCCTTGTGCGCCCCAGGCAGTGTCTGGTTTCTTTCAAACCTCCCTGCTACAATACACTATCTCCTGTCTGGAGGGCGGTGACACCCTCCTGTGACAGGAAACCCTTTGTCCAGGACCCCCTTGACTGGGTTTCGGTCAGCTCCAGGGGTCCAGACATTTGTCTGTGGCAGAGGCATCCATTTTGTGGATCTTAGGCCTTTGGAGAAATCAACCGCATTAAGTGAAGTAACATGTCTTACCCCTCTAGAGGGGTGGAATGCCATCCCCGTCGCCAGAACTGGCGAGGGGATGGTATTCCAAAGCGTATGACACCTTACACGACATGTTTTGATAAAGCCAAACCAGAGTTGCTAAATAACCGCGAGGATTATAAGGCACTTAATAGTATATGGTATGGCATTATCCTGAAACAGCTTAGGGATTTGTTCCCGATGGCTGCAGACAGGCTCAGCTCATGCTAGAGCTCCATCTCACATAAAAACCAAGCACCCAGCCTCCAGGATTGGTGAGGCCTGTCTATAGGAGTGGCTCACAGGTTTACATGTGTCCAGATATAGGTTTAGACATAGGTATACTATATCTAAGCAAGGGGTGTGTACACCACCTTACCCCAGCTGAGTGATCAGCCAGTTGTGTCAATTTAAGAACCAGCCAGGGGTGGCAAAAGATATGCTGCAGCCCCTGGTAGGCCTTAGTGGCTCCTGTGCCCTGTGCACCTATAGTGCATTCTACAGGGGCTGACAAGGAGTCCATTTCCAATTGGTATGTGCCTATAGCACATGTGTCATTAATTTAGTGAGAGAACAGCAGGCTGGGGGTCTGATCAGCAGGCCCACAGCCTCAGTAGTCGAAAACCAGTGAAGCAAAAAGCAAAAATTTGGGGTGACCATAGGATAGCAGACCCTACTCTCCTACACAACCCCCCCCCAAACGCAGGGACATTAAACTAACCTTGACCAGATAAGTCTTCATGTTCTAAGTGGAAGTACCTGGAGAGACCATCTGCATTACCATGGTCAGTCCCTGGGCGGTGCTCCACTGTAAAGTCCATCCCCTGTAGGGAAATGGACCACCTGAGCAGTTTGGGATTTTCACCCTTCATCTGATTAAGCCATAAGAGGGGCTTATGGTCTGTTTGCACCAGGAAGTGAGTTCCAAACAAGTAGGACCTCAACTTCTTTAATGCCCAAACCACAGCAAAGGCCTCCCTCTCAATGGCTGACCAACGTTTTTCTCTTGGGGTTAGCCTCCTGCTAATGAAAGCAATTGGCTGGTCTTGACCATCTTGATTAAGTTGTGAGAGTACAGCTCCCACCCCCAACTCAGAAGCATCTGTCTGAACAATGAACTGTTTGGAGTAGTCAGGACTCTTTAGGATAGGTGCAGAGCACATGGCCTTCTTCAGGTCTTCAAATGCCTTCTGACAGCTAACTGTCCACTGAACCTTTTTTGGCATCTTCTTGGATGTCAAGTCATTTAATGGTGTCACTATAGACCCATAGTTTTTCACAAACTTTCTGTAATACCCAGTCAGGCCCAAGAAGGCTCTGACTTGTGTCTGGGTAACTGGAGGAGCCCAGTCCTGTATGGCCTGGATTTTGCTTTCCAGTGGCTGAACCTGGCCTCCACCTACTAGGTGGCCCAGGTATACAACCTTACTCTGCCCTATCTGGCACTTTGTGGCCTTGATAGTTAGGCCTGCCTTTTGCAGGGCCTCCAAAACTTTCTTCAGGTGGATCAGGTGATCCTCCCAGGTGGAGCTAAAGACAGCAATATCATCCAGATAAGCTGCACAAAAGTCATCCAACCCAGTAAGGACTTGGTTCACCAACCTTTGAAAAGTGGCAGGTGCATTCTTCAAACCAAAGGGCATTACCACAAACTGATAATGTCCACTAGGGGTAGAGAATGCTGTTTTGGCTTTTGACTCCTCAGCTAGTCTGATTTGCCAGTAGCCAGCTGTCAGATCAAATGTGCTCAGAAACTTGGCAGAAGCCAATCTGTCAATGAGCTCATCTGCTCTTGGAATGGGGTGAGCATCTGTCCTAGTGACAGCATTGAGACCCCTGTAATCCACGCAAAACCTCATTTCTCTCTTACCATCTTGGGTATGAGGTTTTGGCACCAGGACTACTGGGCTGGCCCATGGGCTCTCTGATGGCTCAATCACTCCAAGCTCCAACATCTTTTGCACCTCAGCCTTGATGCAATCCCTGACATGATCAGGTTGCCTGTAGATCTTATTCTTGACAGGCAGACTGTCACCAGTGTCCACAACATGGGTACACCAGTCAGTTTGGCTGGGTGTGAGTGAAAACATTTGCCTGTGAGCCTGCAAAACTTGTCTGCAGTCCCTCTGTTGCTGGTCAGTGAGGCTGCCTGCCAAGGCTACTCCATCAACTGAACCATCATCAGGGTTCTGGGAAAGCAGGTCTGGGAGAGGGTCACTCTCTTCCTCCTGTTCCCCATCTGTGGCCATGAGCAAGCTCATGTCCTCCCTGTCTACAAATGCTTTCAAGCGATTCACATGGATTACCCTGTGAGGGCTCCTGGGTGTTCCAAAGTCTACCAAGTAGGTGACTTCCCCTTTCTTCTCAATAATAGGATAGGGTCCACTCCATTTGTCTTGGAGTGCTGCTGGAGCCACTGGCTCCAGTACCCATACCTTCTGTCCTGGTTGGAACTCTACCAGTACAGCCTTTTGGTCATGCCAAGCTTTCTGCAATTCTTGGCTGGCCTCCAGGTTTTTGGATGCTCTTTCCATGTACTCAGCCATCCTGGAGCGGAGACCAAGTACATAGTCCACTATGTCTAGTTTGGGCTTTTTGAGAGGTAACTCCCATCCTTCCTTCACCAAACACAATGGACCTCTCACAGGGTGGCCAAACAAAAGTTCAAAAGGGCTGTAGCCAACCCCCTTCTGTGGGACCTCTCTGTAAGCAAAGAGCAGGCAGGGTAAAAGAATGTCCCATTTCCGCCTGAGCTTCTCTGGTAATCCTTTTATCATGCCTTTAAGGGTCTTGTTAAATCTCTCCACAAGCCCATTGCATTGTGGATGATATGGGGTGGTAAACTTGTAGTTTACTCCACATTCCTTCCACATTGCTTTTAGATAGCTGGACATAAAATGTGTCCCTCTATCTGATAGTACCTCCTTAGGAAAGCCCACTCTTGAGAAAACTGCAATGAGGGCTTTTGCCACCACAGGTGCTGTGGTGGTCCTTAGGGGAATAGCCTCTGGGTACCTGGTGGCATGATCCACTACCACCAGTATGAATCTGTTCCCAGATGCTGTTTGGGGGTCCATTGGACCCACAATATCAATTCCAACTCTCTCAAAGGGGACCCCCACCACAGGTAGTGGTATTAGGGGGGCCTTTGTTGTGCCACCTGACTTACCACTGGCTTGGCAAGTGACACAGGAGCGACAAAACTCCTTGACATCCTCTGACATGTGAGGCCAGTGAAAGTGTGGAACAAGCCTGTCCCACGTCTTGTTCTGGCCTAAGTGTCCTGCAAGGGGAATATCATGGGCCAAGGTAAGGAGGAATCCCCTAAACTGCAGAGGTATCACCAACCTCCTGGTCATGCCAGGCTTGGGGGTTCTAGCCTCTGAGTAAAGGAGTCCCTCATCCCAATACACAGTATGGGTACCTTGGGCATCCCCAGCAGCCTCAGCAGCAGCCTGCTGTCTGAGGGGTTCAAGGGAAGGGCAATCTAATTGAGCCTGCCTCAGGTCTGCCCTTGAGGGTCCCCCTGTCCCCAGAAACTCAACCTGGTCAGGTTCAAGCTCCTCAGAGACAGTCTCCTCTTGGACTGCAGAATCAGTTTCCTCTAAAAGCTGATCCTCAACCTGGGGCAAGGTGGAAGGCGAGGCCTTTCCTCTCTTGCTCCTTCTCTTGGGTTGTGGCTGGTCTATTGTCTCAAGATCCACCACTGGTTCAGGAAGGCACTTCTTAGCCTGAGCCCTTGTCATGGCAAGGACATGCTCTGAAATCCCTAGCATTTCTGCATGAGTCCTGTACTCCACTTCTGACCATGCTGAGCTTTCAAGGTCATTGCCTAACAGACAGTCTACTGGTAGGTCTGCACTCACCACAACTTTCTTTAGGCCATCAACCCCTCCCCAGGAGAAGTTCACAACTGCCACACTATGGGAGGTAGTGGAGTTGCTTGCATTGGTTACTAGGTAGCTCTCTCCTAGTACAATCTGTCCAGGGTCCACAAAGCCAGGGGTCACCATGGTGACACTAGCACATGTGTCCCTGTAAGCTTGAGCCAGTTTCTCATTTATTAAGGGAGTCTGCCTGTATTTGCCCAGGTTAGTGGGGCTTACTGCAGTGGGCAACTCAATGTCCACATCATACAGGAGAACTGCCTGTGTAGGGACTCTGACTAGGCCAGATCCTACTTCAATACCCAGGGTCAACCCAGCTACACCCTTGGACTGTGTTCCACCACTGCTTACTGTACTTGGGGTTGCAGTTGCTTTAGGAGCTGTAGTGGTGGGAACTGGATTTGCCTTGGTGCACTCACTGCCCCAGTGTGAAACTGATTTGCAGGTATTACACCAAGGTGTCTTTGGACCTTTGTTCTTCTTCTTCTTGTTACCATTTTGGGAACCACCCTCCTTACTATTAGTTTGGGGGCCTGAAGACTTCTGGTCTTTTTCTTTATCTTTCTGATTCTGATTACCACCCTTCTGGTCTGTTTTCTTCTGGTCACCACCTTGGTTCTGGGGTTTCTGCTTAATCCTTGTTCTGACCCATTTGTCTGCCTTCTTTCCCAATTCTTGGGGAGAGGTCAGATCAGAGTCAATAAGGTATTGATGCAACAGCTGGTTTGTACAGTTATTAAGGATCTGTTCTCTCATCATAAGATTGTACAATCCTGTATAGTCTGAAACTTTACTTCCCTGTAACCAACCCTCCAAAGCCTTAGTGGCACACTCCACAAAATCAGTCCAGTCTTGAGTCTGTGCTTTCTGGGTGTCTCTGAACAACAACCTGTATTGCTCAGTGGTTAGGCCATACCCTTCAATGAGAGCACTCTTCAAAACAGAGTAGTTTTTGGCATCCTCAGGTCTAACTGTGAGGAGCCTGTCTCTCCCTTTCTCAGAAAAGGAGTACCACAAAATTGCAGCCCACTGATTCTCAGGAACCTGCTGTACCATGCAGGCTCTCTCAAGAGCAGTCATCCATTTGTGGATGTCATCCCCTTCTTTAAAGGGGGGCACAATTTTGGTCAGGTTTCTATTATCATAGGCCCTGTCTTTTTCTCTTGGAAAATTGCTGCCACCAGTGACATCTAAGCCACTTAATTTCTGCTCTCTTGCCAAGGCAAGTTTAGCTTGAGCTAAGGTAAGCTTAGCTTGACTCAGGGCTACCTCCTCTCTCTCTATCTGGAGTCTGACAGCCCTCATTCTAGCCCTATGCTCAGCTTTCTGAGAAGCACTCATGCCTCTCTCTGATTCTCTGGAGGCACTAGAAAGATGAGAGTCCCCTGAGGGAGATCTCACTCTTCTGTTGCCTGGGAGAATCACATTTTGGGTTCTGGGGAGGTGCTGGCCCTCTCCATTCCCCAGTAGGTCCAAGTTGGCCTGGCTAAGCCTACCAACTGGAACCTGGCTACCCTGATCCTGTACTTCTAAGTCCTCAACCTCTGAGTCCTCATCCAAGTCATCATCATCCTCCTCTTCAGGGGGATCAACTGCAGGGGGGTTCCCTTCAGTTCCTGTATCTAGGGAAGCTGCTTTTGCCTTCTCTAAGTCATCCTGTTCTAGGAGTTCTACCAGGATTAGGCAGGTGGGGCTTCTGCCCCTTTTTAACCCTCTTGCTTTGCACAAGACAATCAAGTCTCTGCGGGTTAGTTTGTCATATCCAGAAGTTGCCTGGGTAGGGTCAACTGTCACAGGACTAGACCCTGAGGCCTTTCCTGTGTCGGACATGGTTACTAGTGAGGTGTAAGTGGTGCACTTACCTACACTAAGTGTTTTCCTACTGGACCTTGCTAGTGAGTTGTAGTCAGGGGTGTGCTACTCCCTTCAACCTACAACTACTAAGTTCAGTAGAACTTAATATGCTAAGCTTTTGATTTTATATGTACCTAGAGGTACTTGATGTGATCTTTCAATTTGATATAAAGATTGCAATGGTAAAACAACAGCAAGCTCAAATCCGCACCGCTGCTCACCAATGTGAGAAGTTGGCCTGGTAGGGGATGTTTCCAATTCTGGAACCACCTACTACCTGACCAAACAATCCCCTTATGGTGTCTGGTTGTAAGTCAACCTTATTAGACAAGCTATCCTAGTGGTAGCATGGACTAAGCAGCCTAAAGGCTTAACTTAAGAGGTCGTGTTAAGCGAGCTGTTTTACCACATACAATCCTGTAATACCAAATGAAAGGACACCACACAAGTATATATTATAAAAATATATGTGTTTATTACTAAAACAATCCCCAGTATTCTTTATGAATAAAGGGGCACAAGCGTTAAATCAAAAGCACTGTTTAAACATACAAAGTTGCACAATTATGGATGAGGGCAGGGGGCCACTCGAACCATATACTAAACAAGTGGTATAAGAGAGGCCACTCGAACAGTGGTTAGGCCTAGGGCCTAGGGAATCGCTGGGAGCAGTCAGGACAAGCAATGCTGAAGTCGGGAATGGCCCTCGGGATTCGGGAGATGTGCGGGAAGCGCACGCATGCACCAATGTTAACCAATGGTGCGTAAAAGTCAAATAGTTAAAGTTTAAGGACACTTCCGCTGAACCTAGAGGAACAAAACTTAACACACAGACCCTAGAGGTGTGCACCAGTGTGGGAACACCGGCGGAGCAAAGTTACCTCACCCACAGGAAGTGGGTGCACAGGGTCGAAGTGGCGTCGGGTTTTGACACGCAGGCTCTTGGTGCTTGGAGCTGAAAGGGCTGCAGGCAGGGTGAAGACGAAGTGTCCGGTGGAGTCCAAGGGTGGACTCAAGTTGTAGAGTACCTGAAAGCAGAGGGGACAGAGTCTGGGTCACTCAGCAGTGACCAGGGTGGAACCAGGACGGAACCAGGCAATGTCGGGCGCAATCAGGTGGTCGTCGAGGCGCTTCTCTTCGCTGTCACGTGGGCTCTGGGGCATCTGCGACGTCCAGGAGCAGGTCACGATCTGTCCCACGCAGGCTCTCACCGTCGGTGCAGTCGGCTTCCGGTTTGGAGCAAACAAGCCTTGGTAAGAGCAATCCACGCGGGATTGGAAGATGGCGTCTTACTCGGACCAGGAAGGTCAGAGTCGGGGCTCCCTTTCAGGGGAGCTGGTGTGGATCTGGAGCAACCAGAATCACGAGTCTTCTTTTGTAGTTCGTCGGCACAGGGACCACAAGCCAGCTGGCAAGTGACCGGGCCAACGCGTTGAGCCAAATCGTGCCAAAGGGCCCCACGCAGCACTCGTCGAGTGTGGAGGGCTGAACTTCGGCTCAGGAGTAGCTCAGGGTGGGGGCTTCTCAAACCCCGGTGTACAGCTTCGAGGGTCACTCGTGGGCTGCACGGTCAGCGTCTCGTGGTCACTTCAAGATGGCGTGCCCCACGCTTCCGGTCGCCTCCACGGGTCTCAGCTTTGCATGGACTGTGGATCGGGCTGTTAGAAGCTGGGCAGGCTT
The DNA here is from genome assembly GCF_964261635.1 of Lissotriton helveticus. Lineage (NCBI taxonomy): Eukaryota > Metazoa > Chordata > Amphibia > Caudata > Salamandridae > Lissotriton > Lissotriton helveticus. The sequence goes on from NW_027611676.1 coordinate 1,821,662, forward strand.
GATCTCGTCGATCTCAGTCGCTCGAGTTCCGGCGGGAACTGCAACTAAGTAGACGTCGAGGGCTGGATGGTGCCTGCTGCTGCAGGGTGGTCACTCCTTGACCACAAGGGAGATTCTTCGGGCTTCCACGTTGAGATGGAGGGCGAAGGGTCCAGAATATCGTTTCAAATGTTTCTTCCAGAAAATCTGATGTGCATTGGCACTGCTCCCACTCTTATTCGAATCTGGTGGGCGTGATTACCTGCTAGGTCCCCTCCTATGGGTGGGACCCAGGAAGTGGGTGGATACACCCCCTTCCTTTGATCCAGGCCGCCCTGGCACGAGGGCTGGAGTGCCCCAGAACCGGTTTGGCCGGATTATGCAAGGGGCAGCCTTGTGCGCCCCAGGCAGTGTCTGGTTTCTTTCAAACCTCCCTGCTACAATACACTATCTCCTGTCTGGAGGGCGGTGACACCCTCCTGTGACAGGAAACCCTTTGTCCAGGACCCCCTTGACTGGGTTTCGGTCAGCTCCAGGGGTCCAGACATTTGTCTGTGGCAGAGGCATCCATTTTGTGGATCTTAGGCCTTTGGAGAAATCAACCGCATTAAGTGAAGTAACATGTCTTACCCCTCTAGAGGGGTGGAATGCCATCCCCGTCGCCAGAACTGGCGAGGGGATGGTATTCCAAAGCGTATGACACCTTACACGACATGTTTTGATAAAGCCAAACCAGAGTTGCTAAATAACCGCGAGGATTATAAGGCACTTAATAGTATATGGTATGGCATTATCCTGAAACAGCTTAGGGATTTGTTCCCGATGGCTGCAGACAGGCTCAGCTCATGCTAGAGCTCCATCTCACATAAAAACCAAGCACCCAGCCTCCAGGATTGGTGAGGCCTGTCTATAGGAGTGGCTCACAGGTTTACATGTGTCCAGATATAGGTTTAGACATAGGTATACTATATCTAAGCAAGGGGTGTGTACACCACCTTACCCCAGCTGAGTGATCAGCCAGTTGTGTCAATTTAAGAACCAGCCAGGGGTGGCAAAAGATATGCTGCAGCCCCGGGTAGGCCTTAGTGGCTCCTGTGCCCTGTGCACCTATAGTGCATTCTACAGGGGCTGACAAGGAGTCCATTTCCAATTGGTATGTGCCTATAGCACATGTGTCATTAATTTAGTGAGAGAACAGCAGGCTGGGGGTCTGATCAGCAGGCCCACAGCCTCAGTAGTCGAAAACCAGTGAAGCAAAAAGCAAAAATTTGGGGTGACCATAGGATAGCAGACCCTACTCTCCTACACCTCCTATGGGTGGGACCCAGGAAGTGGGTGGATACACCCCCTTCCTTTGATCCAGGCCGCCCTGGCACGAGGGCTGGAGTGCCCCAGAACCGGTTTGGCCGGATTATGCAAGGGGCAGCCTTGTGCGCCCCAGGCAGTGTCTGGTTTCTTTCAAACCTCCCTGCTACAATACACTATCTCCTGTCTGGAGGGCGGTGACACCCTCCTGTGACAGGAAACCCTTTGTCCAGGACCCCCTTGACTGGGTTTCGGTCAGCTCCAGGGGTCCAGACATTTGTCTGTGGCAGAGGCATCCATTTTGTGGATCTTAAGGCCTTTGGAGAAATCAACCGCATTAAAGTGAAGTAACATGTCTTACCCCTCTAGAGGGGTGGAATGCCATCCCCGTCGCCAGAACTGGCGAGGGGATGGTATTCCAAAGCGTATGACACCTTACACGACATGTTTTGATAAAGCCAAACCAGAGTTGCTAAATAACCGCGAGGATTATAAGGCACTTAATAGTATATGGTATGGCATTATCCTGAAACAGCTTAGGGATTTGTTCCCGACGGCTGCAGACAGGCTCAGCTCATGCTAGAGCTCCATCTCACATAAAACCATGCACCCAGCCTCCAGGATTGGTGAGGCCTGACTATAGGAGTGGCTCACAGGTTTACATGTGTCCAGATATAGGTTTAGACATAGGTATACTATGTCTAAGCAAGGGGTGTGTACACCACCTTACCCCAGCTGAGTGATCAGCCAGTTGTGTCAATTTAAGAACCAGCCAGGGGTGGCAAAAGTTATGCTGCAGCCCCTGGTAGGCCTTAGTGGCTCCTGTGCCCTGTGCACCTATAGTGCATTCTACAGGGGCTGACAAGGAGTCCATTTCCAATTGGTATGTGCCTATAGCACATGTGTCATTAATTTAGTGAGAGAACAGCAGGCTGGGGGTCTGATCAGCAGGCCCACAGCCTCAGTAGTCGAAAACCAGTGAAGCAAAAAGCAAAAATTTGGGGTGACCATAGGATAGCAGACCCTACTCTCCTACACAACCCCCCCCCAAACGCAGGGACATTAAACTAACCTTGACCAGATAAGTCTTCATGTTCTAAGTGGAAGTACCTGGAGAGACCATCTGCATTACCATGGTCAGTCCCTGGGCGGTGCTCCACTGTAAAGTCCATCCCCTGTAGGGAAATGGACCACCTGAGCAGTTTGGGATTTTCACCCTTCATCTGATTAAGCCATAAGAGGGGCTTATGGTCTGTTTGCACCAGGAAGTGAGTTCCAAACAAGTAGGACCTCAACTTCTTTAATGCCCAAACCACAGCAAAGGCCTCCCTCTCAATGGCTGACCAACGTTTTTCTCTTGGGGTTAGCCTCCTGCTAATGAAAGCAATTGGCTGGTCTTGACCATCTTGATTAAGTTGTGAGAGTACAGCTCCCACCCCCAACTCAGAAGCATCTGTCTGAACAATGAACTGTTTGGAGTAGTCAGGACTCTTTAGGATAGTTGCAGAGCACATGGCCTTCTTCAGGTCTTCAAATGCCTTCTGACAGCTAACTGTCCACTGAACCTTTTTTGGCATCTTCTTGGATGTCAAGTCATTTAATGGTGTCACTATAGACCCATAGTTTTTCACAAACTTTCTGTAATACCCAGTCAGGCCCAAGAAGGCTCTGACTTGTGTCTGGGTAACTGGAGGAGCCCAGTCCTGTATGGCCTGGATTTTGCTTTCCAGTGGCTGAACCTGGCCTCCACCTACTAGGTGGCCCAGGTATACAACCTTACTCTGCCCTATCTGGCACTTTGTGGCCTTGATAGTTAGGCCTGCCTTTTGCAGGGCCTCCAAAACTTTCTTCAGGTGGATCAGGTGATCCTCCCAGGTGGAGCTAAAGACAGCAATATCATCCAGATAAGCTGCACAAAAGTCATCCAACCCAGTAAGGACTTGGTTCACCAACCTTTGGAAAGTGGCAGGTGCATTCTTCAAACCAAAGGGCATTACCACAAACTGATAATGTCCACTAGGGGTAGAGAATGCTGTTTTGGCTTTTGACTCCTCAGCTAGTCTGATTTGCCAGTAGCCAGCTGTCAGATCAAATGTGCTCAGAAACTTGGCAGAAGCCAATCTGTCAATGAGCTCATCTGCTCTTGGAATGGGGTGAGCATCTGTCCTAGTGACAGCATTGAGACCCCTGTAATCCACGCAAAACCTCATTTCTCTCTTACCATCTTGGGTATGAGGTTTTGGCACCAGGACTACTGGGCTGGCCCATGGGCTCTCTGATGGCTCAATCACTCCAAGCTCCAACATCTTTTGCACCTCAGCCTTGATGCAATCCCTGACATGATCAGGTTGCCTGTAGATCTTATTCTTGACAGGCAGACTGTCACCAGTGTCCACAACATGGGTACACCAGTCAGTTTGGCTGGGTGTGAGTGAAAACATTTGCCTGTGAGCCTGCAAAACTTGTCTGCAGTCCCTCTGTTGCTGGTCAGTGAGGCTGCCTGCCAAGGCTACTCCATCAACTGAACCATCATCAGGGTTCTGGGAAAGCAGGTCTGGGAGAGGGTCACTCTCTTCCTCCTGTTCCCCATCTGTGGCCATGAGCAAGCTCATGTCCTCCCTGTCTACAAATGCTTTCAAGCGATTCACATGGATTACCCTGTGAGGGCTCCTGGGTGTTCCAAAGTCTACCAAGTAGGTGACTTCCCCTTTCTTCTCAATAATAGGATAGGGTCCACTCCATTTGTCTTGGAGTGCTGCTGGAGCCACTGGCTCCAGTACCCATACCTTCTGTCCTGGTTGGAACTCTACCAGCACAGCCTTTTGGTCATGCCAAGCTTTCTGCAATTCTTGGCTGGCCTCCAGGTTTTTGGATGCTCTTTCCATGTACTCAGCCATCCTGGAGCGGAGACCAAGTACATAGTCCACTATGTCTAGTTTGGGCTTTTTGAGAGGTAACTCCCATCCTTCCTTCACCAAACACAATGGACCTCTCACAGGGTGGCCAAACAAAAGTTCAAAAGGGCTGTAGCCAACCCCCTTCTGTGGGACCTCTCTGTAAGCAAAGAGCAGGCAGGGTAAAAGAATGTCCCATTTCCGCCTGAGCTTCTCTGGTAATCCTTTTATCATGCCTTTAAGGGTCTTGTTAAATCTCTCCACAAGCCCATTGCATTGTGGATGATATGGGGTGGTAAACTTATAGTTTACTCCACATTCCTTCCACATTGCTTTTAGATAGCTGGACATAAAATTTGTCCCTCTATCTGATAGTACCTCCTTAGGAAAGCCCACTCTTGAGAAAACTGCAATGAGGGCTTTTGCCACCACAGGTGCTGTGGTGGTCCTTAGGGGAATAGCCTCTGGGTACCTGGTGGCATGATCCACTACCACCAGTATGAATCTGTTCCCAGATGCTGTTTGGGGGTCCATTGGACCCACAATATCAATTCCAACTCTCTCAAAGGGGACCCCCACCACAGGTAGTGGTATTAGGGGGGCCTTTGTTGTGCCACCTGACTTACCACTGGCTTGGCAAGTGACACAGGAGCGACAAAACTCCTTGACATCCTCTGACATGTGAGGCCAGTGAAAGTGTGGAACAAGCCTGTCCCACGTCTTGTTCTGGCCTAAGTGTCCTGCAAGGGGAATATCATGGGCCAAGGTAAGGAGGAATCCCCTAAACTGCAGAGGTATCACCAACCTCCTGGTCATGCCAGGCTTGGGGGCTCTAGCCTCTGAGTAAAGGAGTCCCTCATCCCAATACACAGTATGGGTACCTTGGGCATCCCCAGCAGCCTCAGCAGCAGCCTGCTGTCTGAGGGGTTCAAGGGAAGGGCAATCTAATTGAGCCTGCCTCAGGTCTGCCCTTGAGGGTCCCCCTGTCCCCAGAAACTCAACCTGGTCAGGTTCAAGCTCCTCAGAGACAGTCTCCTCTTGGACTGCAGAATCAGTTTCCTCTGAAACCTGATCCTCAACCTGGGGCAAGGTGGAAGGCGAGGCCTTTCCTCTCTTGCTCCTTCTCTTGGGTTGTGGCTGGTCTATTGTCTCAAGATCCACCACTGGTTCAGGAAGGCACTTCTTAGCCTGAGCCCTTGTCATGGCAAGGACATGCTCTGAAATCCCTAGCATTTCTGCATGAGTCCTGTACTCCACTTCTGACCATGCTGAGCTTTCAAGGTCATTGCCTAACAGACAGTCTACTGGTAGGTCTGCACTCACCACAACTTTCTTTAGGCCATCAACCCCTCCCCAGGAGAAGTTCACAACTGCCACACTATGGGAGGTAGTGGAGTTGCTTGCATTGGTTACTAGGTAGCTCTCTCCTAGTACAATCTGTCCAGGGTCCACAAAGCCAGGGGTCACCATGGTGACACTAGCACATGTGTCCCTGTAAGCTTGAGCCAGTCTCTCATTTATTAAGGGAGTCTGCCTGTATTTGCCCAGGTTAGTGGGGCTTACTGCAGTGGGCAACTCAATGTCCACATCATACAGGAGAACTGCCTGTGTAGGGACTCTGACTAGGCCAGATCCTACTTCAATACCCAGGGTCAACCCAGCTACACCCTTGGACTGTGTTCCACCACTGCTTACTGTACTTGGGGTTGCAGTTGCTTTAGGAGCTGTAGTGGTGGGAACTGGATTTGCCTTGGTGCACTCACTGCCCCAGTGTGAAACTGATTTGCAGGTATTACACCAAGGTGTCTTTGGACCTTTGTTCTTCTTCTTCTTGTTACCATTTTGGGAACCACCCTCCTTACTATTAGTTTGGGGGCCTGAAGACTTCTGGTCTTTTTCTTTATCTTTCTGATTCTGATTACCACCCTTCTGGTCTGGTTTCTTCTGGTCACCACCTTGGTTCTGGGGTTTCTGCTTAATCCTTGTTCTGACCCATTTGTCTGCCTTCTTTCCCAATTCTTGGGGAGAGGTCAGATCAGAGTCAATAAGGTATTGATGCAACAGCTGGTTTGTACAGTTATTAAGGATCTGTTCTCTCATCATAAGATTGTACAATCCTGTATAGTCTGAAACTTTACTTCCCTGTAACCAACCCTCCAAAGCCTTAGTGGCACACTCCACAAAATCAGTCCAGTCTTGAGTCTGTGCTTTCTGGGTGTCTCTGAACAACAACCTGTATTGCTCAGTGGTTAGGCCATACCCTTCAATGAGAGCACTCTTCAAAACAGAGTAGTTTTTGGCATCCTCAGGTCTAACTGTGAGGAGCCTGTCCCTCCCTTTCTCAGAAAAGGAGTACCACAAAATTGCAGCCCACTGATTCTCAGGAACCTGCTGTACCATGCAGGCTCTCTCAAGAGCAGTCATCCATTTGTGGATGTCATCCCCTTCTTTAAAGGGGGGCACAATTTTGGTCAGGTTTCTATTATCATAGGCCCTGTCTTTTTCTCTTGGAAAATTGCTGCCACCAGTGACATCTAAGCCACTTAATTTCTGCTCTCTTGCCAAGGCAAGTTTAGCTTGAGCTAAGGTAAGCTTAGCTTGACTCAGGGCTACCTCCTCTCTCTCTATCTGGAGTCTGACAGCCCTCATTCTAGCCCTATGCTCAGCTTTCTGAGAAGCACTCATGCCTCTCTCTGATTCTCTGGAGGCACTAGAAAGATGAGAGTCCCCTGAGGGAGATCTCACTCTTCTGTTGCCTGGGAGAATCACATGTTGGGTTCTGGGGAGGTGCTGGCCCTCTCCATTCCCCAGTAGGTCCAAGTTGGCCTGGCTAAGCCTACCAACTGGAACCTGGCTACCCTGATCCTGTACTTGTGAGTCCCCACCATCTGAGTCCTCATCCAAGTCATCATCATCCTCCTCTTCAGGGGGATCAACTACAGGGGGGTTCCCTCCAGTTCCTGTATCTAGGGAAGCTGCTTTTGCCTTCTCTAAGTCATCCTGTTCTAGGATTTCTACCAGGATTAGGCAGGTGGGGCTTCTGCCCCTTTTTAACCCTCTTGCTTTGCACAAGGCAATCAAGTCTCTGCGGGTTAGTTTGTCATATCCAAAAGTTGCCTGGGTAGGGTCAACTGTCACAGGAGCAGACCCTGAGGCTTTTCCTGTGTCAGACATGGTTACTAGTGAGGTGTAAGTGGTGCACTTACCTACACTAAGTGTTTTCCTACTGTACCTTGCTAGTTAGTTGTAGTCAGGGTGTGCTAATCCCTTCAACCTACAACTACTAAGTTCAGTAGAACTTAATATGCTAAGCTTTTGATTTTATATGTACCTAGAGGTACTTGATGTGATCTTTCAATTTGATATAAAGATTGCAATGGTAAAACAACAGCAAGCTCAAATCCGCACCGCTGCTCACCAATGTGAGAAGTTGGCCTGGTAGGGGATGTTTCCAATTCTGGAACCACCTACTACCTGACCAAACAATCCCCTTATGGTGTCTGGTTGTAAGTCAACCTTATTAGACAAGCTATCCTAGTGGTAGCATGGACTAAGCAGCCTAAAGGCTTAACTTAAGAGGTCGTGTTAAGCGAGCTGTTTTACCACATACAATCCTGTAATACCAAATGAAAGGACACCACACAAGTATATATTATAAAAATATATGTGTTTATTACTAAAAACAATCCCCAGTATTCTTTATGAATAAAGGGGCACAAGCGTTAAATCAAAAGCACTGTTTAAACATACAAAGTTGCACAATTATGGATGAGGGCAGGGGGCCACTCAAACCATATACTAAACAAGTGGTATAAGAGAGGCCACTCGAACAGTGGTTAGGCCTAGGGCCTAGGGAATCGCTGGGAGCAGTCAGGACAAGCAATGCTGAAGTCGGGGATGGCCCTCGGGATTCGGGAGATGTGCGGAAAGCGCACGCATGCACCAATGTTAACCAATGGTGCGTAAAAGTCAAATAGTTAAAGTTTAAGGACACTTCCGCTGAACCTAGAGGAACAAAACTTAACACACAGACCCTAGAGGTGTGCACCAGTGTGGGAACACCGGCGGAGCAAAGTTACCTCACCCACAGGAAGTGGGTGCACAGGGTCGAAGTGGCGTCGGGTTTTGACACGCAGGCTCTTGGTGCTTGAAGCTGAAAGGGCTGCAGGCAGGGTGAAGACGACGTGTCCGGTGGAGTCCAAGAGTGGACTCAAGTTGTAGAGTACCTGAAAGCAGAGGGGACAGAGTCTGGGTCACTCAGCAGTGACCAGGGTGGAACCAGGACGGAACCAGGCAATGTCGGGCGCAATCAGGTGGTCGTCGAGGCGCTTCTCTTCGCTGTCACGTGGGCTCTGGGGCATCTGCGACGTCCAGGAGCAGGTCACGATCTGTCCCACGCAGGCTCTCACCGTCGGTGCAGTCGGCTTCCGGTTTGGAGCAAACAAGCCTTGGTAAGAGCAATCCACGCGGGATTGGAAGATGGCGTCTCACTCGGACCAGGAAGGTCAGAGTCGGGGCTCCCTTTCAGGGGAGCTGGTGTGGATCTGGAGCAACCAGAATCACGAGTCTTCTTTTGTAGTTCGTTGGCACAGGGACCACAAGCCAGCTGGCAAGTGACCGGGCCAACGCGTTGAGCCAAATCGTGCCAAAGGGCCCCACGCAGCACTCGTCGAGTGTGGAGGGCTGAACTTCGGCTCAGGAGTAGCTCAGGGTGGGGGCTTCTCAAACCCCGGTGTACAGCTTCGAGGGTCACTCGTGGGCTGCACGGTCAGCGTCTCGTGGTCACTTCAAGATGGCGTGCCCCACGCTTCCGGTCGCCTCCACGGGTCTCTGTGGATCGGGCTGTTAGAAGCTGGGCAGGCTTGATCTCGTCGATCTCAGTCGCTCGAGTTCCGGCGGGAACTGCAACTAAGTAGACGTCGAGGGCTGGATGGTGCCTTGTAGGAAGGTGGCTACCTGACTATGGTTACCCCAGATTTTTTGCCTGTGTTTAGCTGGTTTTTTGACTTAGTTGACCTGGTTCCCTGCTAATCAGGGCCCCAGGCCATCTGCTCTCTCTGTAAAATGGATTCCATGTACCCTAGGTACATACCAATTGGAAATGGACTCCTTGTCAGCCCCTGTAGAATGCACTATAGGTGCACAGGGCACAGGAGCCACTAAGGCCTACCAGGGGCTGCAGCATATCTTTTGCCACCCCTGGCTGGTTCTTAAATTGACACAACTGGCTGATCACTCAGCTGGGGTAAGGTGGTGTACACACCCCTTGCTTAGATATAGTATACCTATGTCTAAACCTATATCTGGACACATGTAAACCTGTGAGCCACTCCTATAGACAGGCCTCACCAATCCTGGAGGCTGGGTGCATGGTTTTTATGTGAGATGGAGCTCTAGCATGAGCTGAGCCTGTCTGCAGCCGTCGGGAACAAATCCCTAAGCTGTTTCAGGATAATGCCATACCATATACTATTAAGTGCCTTATAATCCTCGCGGTTATTTAGCAACTTTGGTTTGGCTTTATCAAAACATGTCGTGTAAGGTGTCATACGCTTTGGAATACCATCCCCTCGCCAGTTCTGGCGACGGGGATGGCATTCCACCCCTCTAGAGGGGTAAGACATGTTACTTTGCTTTAATGCGGTTGATTTCTCCAAAGACCTTAGGATCCACAAAATGGATGCCTCTGCCACAGACAAATGTCTGGACCCCTGGAGCTGACCGAAACCCAGTCAAGGGGGTCCTGGACAAAGGGTTTCCTGTCACAGGAGGGTGTCACCGCCCTCCAGACAGGAGATAGTGTATTGTAGCAGGGAGGTTTGAAAGAAACCAGACACTGCCTGGGGCGCACAAGGCTGCCCCTTGCATAATCCGGCCAAACCGGTTCTGGGGCACTCCAGCCCTCGTGCCAGGGCGGCCTGGATCAAAGGAAGGGGGTGTATCCACCCACTTCCTGGGTCCCACCCATAGGAGGGGACCTAGCAGGTAATCACGCCCACCAGATTCGAATAAGAGTGGGAGCAGTGCCAATGCACATCAGATTTCCTGGAAGAAACATTTGAAACGATATTCTGGACCCTTCGCCCTCCATCTCAACGTGGAAGCCCGAAGAATCTCCCTTGTGGTCAAGGAGTGACCACCCTGCAGCAGCAGGCACCATCCAGCCCTCGACGTCTACTTAGTTGCAGTTCCCGCCGGAACTCGAGCGACTGAGATCGACGAGATCAAGCCTGCCCAGCTTCTAACAGCCCGATCCACAGTCCATGCAAAGCTGAGACCCGTGGAGGCGACCGGAAGCGTGGGGCACGCCATCTTGAAGTGACCACGAGACGCTGACCGTGCAGCCCACGAGTGACCCTCGAAGCTGTACACCGGGGTTTGAGAAGCCCCCACCCTGAGCTACTCCTGAGCCGAAGTTCAGCCCTCCACACTCGACGAGTGCTGCGTGGGGCCCTTTGGCACAATTTGGCTCAACGCGTTGGCCCGGTCACTTGCCAGCTGGCTTGTGGTCCCTGTGCCGACGAACTACAAAAGAAGACTCGTGATTCTGGTTGCTCCAGATCCACACCAGCTCCCCTGAAAGGGAGCCCCGACTCTGACCTTCCTGGTCCGAGTAAGACGCCATCTTCCAATCCCGCGTGGATTGCTCTTACCAAGGCTTGTTTGCTCCAAACCGGAAGCCGACTGCACCGACGGTGAGAGCCTGCGTGGGACAGATCGTGACCTGCTCCTGGACGTCGCAGATGCCCCAGAGCCCACGTGACAGCGAAGAGAAGCGCCTCGACGACCACCTGATTGCGCCCGACATTGCCTGGTTCCGTCCTGGTTCCACCCTGGTCACTGCTGAGTGACCCAGACTCTGTCCCCTCTGCTTTCAGGTACTCTACAACTTGAGTCCACCCTTGGACTCCACCGGACACTTCGTCTTCACCCTGCCTGCAGCCCTTTCAGCTTCAAGCACCAAGAGCCTGCGTGTCAAAACCCGACGCCACTTCGACCCTGTGCACCCACTTCCTGTGGGTGAGGTAACTTTGCTCCGCCGGTGTTCCCACACTGGTGCACACCTCTAGGGTCTGTGTGTTAAGTTTTGTTCCTCTAGGTTCAGCGGAAGTGTCCTTAAACTTTAACTATTTGACTTTTACGCACCATTGGTTAACATTGGTGCATGCGTGCGCTTTCCGCACATCTCCCGAATCCCGAGGGCCATTCCCGACTTCAGCATTGCTTGTCCTGACTGCTCCCAGCGATTCCCTAGGCCCTAGGCCTAACCACTGTTCGAGTGGCCTCTCTTATACCACTTGTTTAGTATATGGTTTGAGTGGCCCCCTGCCCTCATCCATAATTGTGCAACTTTGTATGTTTAAACAGTGCTTTTGATTTAACGCTTGTGCCCCTTTATTCATAAAGAATACTGGGGATTGTTTTTAGTAATAAACACATATATTTTTATAATATATACTTGTGTGGTGTCCTTTCATTTGGTATTACAGGATTGTATGTGGTAAAACAGCTCGCTTAACACGACCTCTTAAGTTAAGCCTTTAGGCTGCTTAGTCCATGCTACCACTAGGATAGCTTGTCTAATAAGGTTGACTTACAACCAGACACCATAAGGGGATTGTTTGGTCAGGTAGTAGGTGGTTCCAGAATTGGAAACATCCCCTACCAGGCCAACTTCTCACATTGGTGAGCAGCGGTGCGGATTTGAGCTTGCTGTTGTTTTACCATTGCAATCTTTATATCAAATTGAAAGATCACATCAAGTACCTCTAGGTACATATAAAATCAAAAGCTTAGCATATTAAGTTCTACTGAACTTAGTAGTTGTAGGTTGAAGGGAGTAGCACACCCCTGACTACAACTCACTAGCAAGGTCCAGTAGGAAAACACTTAGTGTAGGTAAGTGCACCACTTACACCTCACTAGTAACCATGTCTGACACAGGAAAGGCCTCAGGGTCTAGTCCTGTGACAGTTGACCCTACCCAGGCAACTTCTGGATATGACAAACTAACCCGCAGAGACTTGATTGTCTTGTGCAAAGCAAGAGGGTTAAAAAGGGGCAGAAGCCCCACCTGCCTAATCCTGGTAGAACTCCTAGAACAGGATGACTTAGAGAAGGCAAAAGCAGCTTCCCTAGATACAGGAACTGGAGGGAACCCCCCTGCAGTTGATCCCCCTGAAGAGGAGGATGATGATGACTTGGATGAGGACTCAGAGGTTGAGGACTTAGAAGTACAGGATCAGGGTAGCCAGGTTCCAGTTGGTAGGCTTAGCCAGGCCAACTTGGACCTACTGGGGAATGGAGAGGGCCAGCACCTCCCCAGAACCCAACATGTGATTCTCCCAGGCAACAGAAGAGTGAGATCTCCCTCAGGGGACTCTCATCTTTCTAGTGCCTCCAGAGAATCAGAGAGAGGCATGAGTGCTTCTCAGAAAGCTGAGCATAGGGCTAGAATGAGGGCTGTCAGACTCCAGATAGAGAGAGAGGAGGTAGCCCTGAGTCAAGCTAAGCTTACCTTAGCTCAAGCTAAACTTGCCTTGGCAAGAGAGCAGAAATTGTGTGGCTTAGATGCCACTGGTGGCAGCAATATTCCTAAAGAGAAACCCAGGTCCTATGATAGTAGAAACCTGACAAAGATTGTGCCCCCCTTCAAAGAAGGGGATGACATCCACAAATGGATGACTGCTCTTGAGAGAGCCTGCATGGTACAGCAGGTTCCTGAGGAACAGTGGGCAGCAATCTTATGGTACTCCTTTTCAGAGAAAGGGAGGGACAAGCTCCTCACTGTCAGACATGAGGATGCAAACAATTACAAAGTCCTGAAGAGTGTTCTGATAGATGGGTTTGGCTTAACCACTGAACAGTACAGGTTCAAGTTCAGAGACACCCAGAAGACACAGACTCAGGACTGGACTGATTTTGTAGATTGTGCTACTAAGGCTCTGGAGGGTTGGCTACATGGCAGCAAAGTACATGACTTTACAGGATTGTATAATTTGATTATGAGGGAGCAGATCCTAAGTAATTGTCAGAACCAGCTCTTACACCAGCACCTGGTAGACTCTGATCTGACCTCTCCCCAAGAATTGGGAAAGAAGGCAGACAAATGGGTCAGAACCAGGATTAGGCCTAAGAATCAGGACAGTAACCAGAAGAAGGAGTCTACCAAGCCTCAAGATAAGGGTGGGGATAAAAGTAAAGAAAAGACTTCCCCAGGGCCCCAAAACTCCAAGGATGGGGGTGGGTCCCAAGACACTTCTTCAACTGAGAAAAAGCCCTATTGTTATCCCTGTAAACAGGTGGGGCATTACAAAACAGACAGCTGTTGTCCCAAGAATAACAATAAAGAAAATATACCTCCAAAGCCAGCTTCAACACCTCCTGTTACTGTCAGCAGTAATCCCCCAGGAAGTGGAAGCACACCCAGGAATCTGGGTGGGTTTACTTTTGGAAATCAGGTGGACCCTGGCCTATCCAGGTCCCCATCACCCAATGATCTTGTTTATGAGGCTGGCATGGGGTTTGCCAACTTCTCTGCTTGCCCAAATACTTTGAGCAAGTATAGACAAGAACCCATCATCAATGGTTTAAGAGTTGAAGCTTTTAGAGACACAGGGGCTAGCATCACCATGGTGGCTGATGGCATAGTCCCCTCTAAGCAACTTTTACCTGGTGCCACATACCAGGTAATAAACATTGATGGCATCCAAACAAATCATCCCATGGCAGTAGTAAGTCTCAGCTGGGGAGGTGTCACTGGCCCAAAGAGAGTGGCAGTGTCCCCAAACTTGCCTGTAGACTGTCTACTGGGTAATGATTTAGAAATCTCAGCCTGGGCTGGGGTTGAACAGGAAATCCATTCTAGAATGGTGAATTCCAATGGAAAGGTTAGTGGGGCTGTAATGGCTACAGCCCCAATTCAAGATGTCCTTCCTGAAAAGGTTGGTAGGGCTGAGAAACTCTCTGCCCCATCTTTAGCAAAAGCTCTTCCTGAACAGAATAGCAAAGCTGTTATGGTAACAGCAGAAACCCAAACTGAGTCTCCTCCTGAAAAGGTTGGTGGGGCTGTGATGGCCACAGCCCAAACTCAAACTGACACGTGTGTTGTGAAACCTGAAATGATGGATAACTCCACACAAACTGAGAGCATGGAGGAGGAAGAGAAATCTCCCCCTCACCAGACTTTAGGACAGGATCAGCCTCCTCAGGGAACTGATCTTACCCCTGATGAAGGAACTGCCCCAGAGGTGGTTGGGCCTAGCCTGACAGAACCTCTGATGTCAGTGGAACCTTCTCAGGTGGGACCCAGTCTGGAGCAGGTAACCTGCCCCTCTCTACCTTGCCTTAGCCAGCCCAGGGCTGCAGAGGACAAGAAGGACAGTGAGACCCAGAGGGCCCCCTGTCAAATAAAGCACCCCCATCAAAAGATTAGGTGCACCAAAACTAGTAGCCCTAGTAAGGTGAAAACTTTAAAAACTCCTGAGGGAGCCCCCTTAAAAACAGTTAGGGACCTCCCACAGATGGATTCTGTTGGGCACAGCCAAACCTGGGACCCAAGGGGCCCAAACCTGAACTGTCCCTCCAGCAAGCCAAACAGAGGGACCCAGCCTCCAGCTTTAGGTAGCCAGAGGTTGACCCTGAGAGCACAGTGCAACTCAGTTAAAGAGAGAAAGGCACACATGGTGAAAGATAATTGGAGGAAGCTAAGCCCTAAATTAGTAGAGCCTCGCTTCAATACTCCATATCCAAACCAGCCTTTAACTTTGCATAAACACACCCAAGGTAGTGATTCCCTATGGTGGAGACCCTCTAATACCCAAAGGGTGAGGGACTGCTTAGTGGACCATGAGACAGGGGGTACCCATGCTAGTGCAGGTACTTCCTTATATGGCCACTCAGGCAATATAGGCTTACCTGGCCAAGGATAGCCTTATCTCCTTTCGTTTGGGGGGGGGTTATGTAGGAAGGTGGCTACCTGACTATGGTTACCCCAGATTTTTTGCCTGTGTTTAGCTGGTTTTTTGACTTAGTTGACCTGGTTCCCTGCTAATCAGGGCCCCAGGCCATCTGCTCTCTCTGTAAAATGGATTCCATGTACCCTAGGTACATACCAATTGGAAATGGACTCCTTGTCAGCCCCTGTAGAATGCACTATAGGTGCACAGGGCACAGGAGCCACTAAGGCCTACCAGGGGCTGCAGCATATCTTTTGCCACCCCTGGCTGGTTCTTAAATTGACACAACTGGCTGATCACTCAGCTGGGGTAAGGTGGTGTACACACCCCTTGCTTAGATATAGTATACCTATGTCTAAACCTATATCTGGACACATGTAAACCTGTGAGCCACTCCTATAGACAGGCCTCACCAATCCTGGAGGCTGGGTGCATGGTTTTTATGTGAGATGGAGCTCTAGCATGAGCTGAGCCTGTCTGCAGCCGTCGGGAACAAATCCCTAAGCTGTTTCAGGATAATGCCATACCATATACTATTAAGTGCCTTATAATCCTCGCGGTTATTTAGCAACTTTGGTTTGGCTTTATCAAAACATGTCGTGTAAGGTGTCATACGCTTTGGAATACCATCCCCTCGCCAGTTCTGGCGACGGGGATGGCATTCCACCCCTCTAGAGGGGTAAGACATGTTACTTTGCTTTAATGCGGTTGATTTCTCCAAAGACCTTAGGATCCACAAAATGGATGCCTCTGCCACAGACAAATGTCTGGACCCCTGGAGCTGACCGAAACCCAGTCAAGGGGGTCCTGGACAAAGGGTTTCCTGTCACAGGAGGGTGTCACCGCCCTCCAGACAGGAGATAGTGTATTGTAGCAGGGAGGTTTGAAAGAAACCAGACACTGCCTGGGGCGCACAAGGCTGCCCCTTGCATAATCCGGCCAAACCGGTTCTGGGGCACTCCAGCCCTCGTGCCAGGGCGGCCTGGATCAAAGGAAGGGGGTGTATCCACCCACTTCCTGGGTCCCACCCATAGGAGGGGACCTAGCAGGTAATCACGCCCACCAGATTCGAATAAGAGTGGGAGCAGTGCCAATGCACATCAGATTTCCTGGAAGAAACATTTGAAACGATATTCTGGACCCTTCGCCCTCCATCTCAACGTGGAAGCCCGAAGAATCTCCCTTGTGGTCAAGGAGTGACCACCCTGCAGCAGCAGGCACCATCCAGCCCTCGACGTCTACTTAGTTGCAGTTCCCGCCGGAACTCGAGCGACTGAGATCGACGAGATCAAGCCTGCCCAGCTTCTAACAGCCCGATCCACAGTCCATGCAAAGCTGAGACCCGTGGAGGCGACCGGAAGCGTGGGGCACGCCATCTTGAAGTGACCACGAGACGCTGACCGTGCAGCCCACGAGTGACCCTCGAAGCTGTACACCGGGGTTTGAGAAGCCCCCACCCTGAGCTACTCCTGAGCCGAAGTTCAGCCCTCCACACTCGACGAGTGCTGCGTGGGGCCCTTTGGCACAATTTGGCTCAACGCGTTGGCCCGGTCACTTGCCAGCTGGCTTGTGGTCCCTGTGCCGACGAACTACAAAAGAAGACTCGTGATTCTGGTTGCTCCAGATCCACACCAGCTCCCCTGAAAGGGAGCCCCGACTCTGACCTTCCTGGTCCGAGTAAGACGCCATCTTCCAATCCCGCGTGGATTGCTCTTACCAAGGCTTGTTTGCTCCAAACCGGAAGCCGACTGCACCGACGGTGAGAGCCTGCGTGGGACAGATCGTGACCTGCTCCTGGACGTCGCAGATGCCCCAGAGCCCACGTGACAGCGAAGAGAAGCGCCTCGACGACCACCTGATTGCGCCCGACATTGCCTGGTTCCGTCCTGGTTCCACCCTGGTCACTGCTGAGTGACCCAGACTCTGTCCCCTCTGCTTTCAGGTACTCTACAACTTGAGTCCACCCTTGGACTCCACCGGACACTTCGTCTTCACCCTGCCTGCAGCCCTTTCAGCTTCAAGCACCAAGAGCCTGCGTGTCAAAACCCGACGCCACTTCGACCCTGTGCACCCACTTCCTGTGGGTGAGGTAACTTTGCTCCGCCGGTGTTCCCACACTGGTGCACACCTCTAGGGTCTGTGTGTTAAGTTTTGTTCCTCTAGGTTCAGCGGAAGTGTCCTTAAACTTTAACTATTTGACTTTTACGCACCATTGGTTAACATTGGTGCATGCGTGCGCTTTCCGCACATCTCCCGAATCCCGAGGGCCATTCCCGACTTCAGCATTGCTTGTCCTGACTGCTCCCAGCGATTCCCTAGGCCCTAGGCCTAACCACTGTTCGAGTGGCCTCTCTTATACCACTTGTTTAGTATATGGTTTGAGTGGCCCCCTGCCCTCATCCATAATTGTGCAACTTTGTATGTTTAAACAGTGCTTTTGATTTAACGCTTGTGCCCCTTTATTCATAAAGAATACTGGGGATTGTTTTTAGTAATAAACACATATATTTTTATAATATATACTTGTGTGGTGTCCTTTCATTTGGTATTACAGGATTGTATGTGGTAAAACAGCTCGCTTAACACGACCTCTTAAGTTAAGCCTTTAGGCTGCTTAGTCCATGCTACCACTAGGATAGCTTGTCTAATAAGGTTGACTTACAACCAGACACCATAAGGGGATTGTTTGGTCAGGTAGTAGGTGGTTCCAGAATTGGAAACATCCCCTACCAGGCCAACTTCTCACATGCCTGCTGCTGCAGGGTGGTCACTCCTTGACCACAAGGGAGATTCTTCGGGCTTCCACGTTGAGATGGAGGGCGAAGGGTCCAGAATATCGTTTCAAATGTTTCTTCCAGGAAATCTGATGTGCATTGGCACTGCTCCCACTCTTATTCGAATCTGGTGGGCGTGATTACCTGCTAGGTCCCCTCCTATGGGTGGGACCCAGGAAGTGGGTGGATACACCCCCTTCCTTTGATCCAGGCCGCCCTGGCACGAGGGCTGGAGTGCCCCAGAACCGGTTTGGCCGGATTATGCAAGGGGCAGCCTTGTGCGCCCCAGGCAGTGTCTGGTTTCTTTCAAACCTCCCTGCTACAATACACTATCTCCTGTCTGGAGGGCGGTGACACCCTCCTGTGACAGGAAACCCTTTGTCCAGGACCCCCTTGACTGGGTTTCGGTCAGCTCCAGGGGTCCAGACATTTGTCTGTGGCAGAGGCATCCATTTTGTGGATCTTAAGGCCTTTGGAGAAATCAACCGCATTAAAGTGAAGTAACATGTCTTACCCCTCTAGAGGGGTGGAATGCCATCCCCGTCGCCAGAACTGGCGAGGGGATGGTATTCCAAAGCGTATGACACCTTACACGACATGTTTTGATAAAGCCAAACCAGAGTTGCTAAATAACCGCGAGGATTATAAGGCACTTAATAGTATATGGTATGGCATTATCCTGAAACAGCTTAGGGATTTGTTCCCGACGGCTGCAGACAGGCTCAGCTCATGCTAGAGCTCCATCTCACATAAAACCATGCACCCAGCCTCCAGGATTGGTGAGGCCTGACTATAGGAGTGGCTCACAGGTTTACATGTGTCCAGATATAGGTTTAGACATAGGTATACTATGTCTAAGCAAGGGGTGTGTACACCACCTTACCCCAGCTGAGTGATCAGCCAGTTGTGTCAATTTAAGAACCAGCCAGGGGTGGCAAAAGTTATGCTGCAGCCCCTGGTAGGCCTTAGTGGCTCCTGTGCCCTGTGCACCTATAGTGCATTCTACAGGGGCTGACAAGGAGTCCATTTCCAATTGGTATGTGCCTATAGCACATGTGTCATTAATTTAGTGAGAGAACAGCAGGCTGGGGGTCTGATCAGCAGGCCCACAGCCTCAGTAGTCGAAAACCAGTGAAGCAAAAAGCAAAAATTTGGGGTGACCATAGGATAGCAGACCCTACTCTCCTACACTAAGTAAGGGGTGTGTACACCACCTTACCCCAGCTGAGTGATCAGCCAGTTGTGTCAATTTAAGAACCAGCCAGGGGTGGCAAAAGATATGCTGCAGCCCCTGGTAGGCCTTAGTGGCTCCTGTGCCCTGTGCACCTATAGTGCATTCTACAGGGGCTGACAAGGAGTCCATTTCCAATTGGTATGTGCCTATAGCACATGTGTCATTAATTTAGTGAGAGAACAGCAGGCTGGGGGTCTGATCAGCAGGCCCACAGCCTCAGTAGTCGAAAACCAGTGAAGCAAAAAGCAAAAATTTGGGGTGACCATAGGATAGCAGACCCTACTCTCCTACACAACCCCCCCCCAAACGCAGGGACATTAAACTAACCTTGACCAGATAAGTCTTCATGTTCTAAGTGGAAGTACCTGGAGAGACCATCTGCATTACCATGGTCAGTCCCTGGGCGGTGCTCCACTGTAAAGTCCATCCCCTGTAGGGAAATGGACCACCTGAGCAGTTTGGGATTTTCACCCTTCATCTGATTAAGCCATAAGAGGGGCTTATGGTCTGTTTGCACCAGGA
Source organism: Lissotriton helveticus (assembly GCF_964261635.1). Classification (NCBI taxonomy): domain Eukaryota; kingdom Metazoa; phylum Chordata; class Amphibia; order Caudata; family Salamandridae; genus Lissotriton; species Lissotriton helveticus. The sequence continues at coordinate 1,841,328 of NW_027611676.1, forward strand.
AGTGAGTTCCAAACAAGTAGGACCTCAACTTCTTTAATGCCCAAACCACAGCAAAGGCCTCCCTCTCAATGGCTGACCAACGTTTTTCTCTTGGGGTTAGCCTCCTGCTAATGAAAGCAATTGGCTGGTCTTGACCATCTTGATTAAGTTGTGAGAGTACAGCTCCCACCCCCAACTCAGAAGCATCTGTCTGAACAATGAACTGTTTGGAGTAGTCAGGACTCTTTAGGATAGGTGCAGAGCACATGGCCTTCTTCAGGTCTTCAAATGCCTTCTGACAGCTAACTGTCCACTGAACCTTTTTTGGCATCTTCTTGGATGTCAAGTCATTTAATGGTGTCACTATAGACCCATCGTTTTTCACAAACTTTCTGTAATACCCAGTCAGGCCCAAGAAGGCTCTGACTTGTGTCTGGGTAACTGGAGGAGCCCAGTCCTGTATGGCCTGGATTTTGCTTTCCAGTGGCTGAACCTGGCCTCCACCTACTAGGTGGCCCAGGTATACAACCTTACTCTGCCCTATCTGGCACTTTGTGGCCTTGATAGTTAGGCCTGCCTTTTGCAGGGCCTCCAAAACTTTCTTCAGGTGGATCAGGTGATCCTCCCAGGTGGAGCTAAAGACAGCAATATCATCCAGATAAGCTGCACAAAAGTCATCCAACCCAGTAAGGACTTGGTTCACCAACCTTTGGAAAGTGGCAGGTGCATTCTTTAAACCAAAGGGCATTACCACAAACTGATAATGTCCACTAGGGGTAGAGAATGCTGTCTTGGCTTTTGACTCCTCAGCTAGTCTGATTTGCCAGTAGCCAGCTGTCAGATCAAATGTGCTCAGAAACTTGGCAGAAGCCAATCTGTCAATGAGCTCATCTGCTCTTGGAATGGGGTGAGCATCTGTCCTAGTGACAGCATTGAGACCCCTGTAATCCACGCAAAACCTCATTTCTCTCTTACCATCTTGGGTATGAGGTTTTGGCACCAGGACTACTGGGCTGGCCCATGGGCTCTCTGATGGCTCAATCACTCCAAGCTCCAACATCTTTTGCACCTCAGCCCTGATGCAATCCCTGACATGATCAGGTTGCCTGTAGATCTTATTCTTGACAGGCAGACTGTCACCAGTGTCCACAACATGGGTACACCAGTCAGTTTGGCTGGGTGTGAGTGAAAACATTTGCCTGTGAGCCTGCAAAACTTGTCTGCAGTCCCTCTGTTGCTGGTCAGTGAGGCTGCCTGCCAAGGCTACTCCATCAACTGAACCATCATCAGGGTTCTGAGAAAGCAGGTCTGGGAGAGGGTCACTCTCTTCCTCCTGTTCCCCATCTGTGGCCATGAGCAAGCTCATGTCCTCCCTGTCTACAAATGCTTTCAAGCGATTCACATGGATTACCCTGTGAGGGCTCCTGGGTGTTCCAAAGTCTACCAAGTAGGTGACTTCCCCTTTCTTCTCAATAATAGGATAGGGTCCACTCCACTTGTCTTGGAGTGCTGCTGGAGCCACTGGCTCCAGTACCCATACCTTCTGTCCTGGTTGGAACTCTACCAGCACAGCCTTTTGGTCATGCCAAGCTTTCTGCAATTCTTGGCTGGCCTCCAGGTTTTTGGATGCTCTTTCCATGTACTCAGCCATCCTGGAGCGGAGACCAAGTACATAGTCCACTATGTCTAGTTTGGGCTTTTTGAGAGGTAACTCCCATCCTTCCTTCACCAAACACAATGGACCTCTCACAGGGTGGCCAAACAAAAGTTCAAAAGGGCTGTAGCCAACCCCCTTCTGTGGGACCTCTCTGTAAGCAAAGAGCAGGCAGGGTAAAAGAATGTCCCATTTCCGCCTGAGCTTCTCTGGTAAGCCTTTTATCATGCCTTTAAGGGTCTTGTTAAATCTCTCCACAAGCCCATTGCATTGTGGATGATATGGGGTGGTAAACTTATAGTTTACTCCACATTCCTTCCACATTGCTTTTAGATAGCTGGACATAAAATTTGTCCCTCTATCTGATAGTACCTCCTTAGGAAAGCCCACTCTTGAGAAAACTGCAATGAGGGCTTTTGCCACCACAGGTGCTGTGGTGGTCCTTAGGGGAATAGCCTCTGGGTACCTGGTGGCATGATCCACTACCACCAGTATGAATCTGTTCCCAGATGCTGTTTGGGGGTCCATTGGACCCACAATATCAATTCCAACTCTCTCAAAGGGGACCCCCACCACAGGTAGTGGTATTAGGGGGGCCTTTGTTGTGCCACCTGACTTACCACTGGCTTGGCAAGTGACACAGGAGCGACAAAACTCCTTGACATCCTCTGACATGTGAGGCCAGTGAAAGTGTGGAACAAGCCTGTCCCACGTCTTGTTCTGGCCTAAGTGTCCTTGTGAGAAGTTGGCCTGGTAGGGGATGTTTCCAATTCTGGAACCACCTACTACCTGACCAAACAATCCCTTATGGTGTCTGGTTGTAAGTCAACCTTATTAGACAAGCTATCCTAGGGGTAGCATGGACTAAGCAGCCTAAAGGCTTAACTTAAGAGGTCGTGTTAAGCGAGCTGTTTTACCACATACAATCCTGTAATACCAAATGAAAGGACACCACACAAGTATATATTATAAAAATATATGTGTTTATTACTAAAAACAATCCCCAGTATTCTTTTGTAGTTCGTCGGCACAGGGACCACAAGCCAGCTGGCAAGTGACCGGGCCAACGCGTTGAGCCAAATCGTGCCAAAGGGCCCCACGCAGCACTCGTCGAGTGTGGAGGGCTGAACTTCGGCTCAGGAGTAGCTCAGGGTGGGGGCTTCTCAAACCCCGGTGTACAGCTTCGAGGGTCACTCGTGGGCTGCACGGTCAGCGTCTCGTGGTCACTTCAAGATGGCGTGCCCCACGCTTCCGGTCGCCTCCACGGGTCTCAGCTTTGCAGGGACTGTGGATCGGGCTGTTAGAAGCTGGGCAGGCTTGATCTCGTCGATCTCAGTCGCTCGAGTTCCGGCGGGAACTGCAACTAAGTAGACGTCGAGGGCTGGATGGTGCCTGCTGCTGCAGGGTGGTCACTCCTTGACCACAAGGGAGATTCTTCGGGCTTCCACGTTGAGATGGAGGGCGAAGGGTCCAGAATATCATTTCAAATGTTTCTTCCAGGAAATCTGATGTGCATTGGCACTGCTCCCACTCTTATTCGAATCTAGTGGGCGTGATTACCTGCTAGGTCCCCTCCTATGGGTGGGACCCAGGAAGTGGGTGGATACACCCCCTTCCTTTGATCCAGGCCGCCCTGGCACGAGGGCTGGAGTGCCCCAGAACCGGTTTGGCCGGATTATGCAAGGGGCAGCCTTGTGCGCCCCAGGCAGTGTCTGGTTTCTTTCAAACCTCCCTGCTACAATACACTATCTCCTGTCTGGAGGGCGGTGACACCCTCCTGTGACAGGAAACCCTTTGTCCAGGACCCCCTTGACTGGGTTTCGGTCAGCTCCAGGGGTCCAGACATTTGTCTGTGGCAGAGGCATCCATTTTGTGGATCTTAAGGCCTTTGGAGAAATCAACCGCATTAAAGTGAAGTAACATGTCTTACCCCTCTAGAGGGGTGGAATGCCATCCCCGTCGCCAGAACTGGCGAGGGGATGGTATTCCAAAGCGTATGACACCTTACACGACATGTTTTGATAAAGCCAAACCAGAGTTGCTAAATAACCGCGAGGATTATAAGGCACTTAATAGTATATGGTATGGCATTATCCTGAAACAGCTTAGGGATTTGTTCCCGACGACTGCAGACAGGCTCAGCTCATGCTAGAGCTCCATCTCACATAAAAACCATGCACCCAGCCTCCAGGATTGGTGAGGCCTGTCTATAGGAGTGGCTCACAGGTTTACATGTGTCCAGATATAGGTTTAGACATAGGTATACTATATCTAAGCAAGGGGTGTGTACACCACCTTACCCCAGCTGAGTGATCAGCCAGTTGTGTCAATTTAAGAACCAGCCAGGGGTGGCAAAAGATATGCTGCAGCCCCTGGTAGGCCTTAGTGGCTCCTATGCCCTGTGCACCTATAGTGCATTCTACAGGGGCTGACAAGGAGTCCATTTCCAATTGGTATGTACCTAGGGTACATGGAATCCATTTTACAGAGAGAGCAGATGGCCTGGGGCCCTGATTAGCAGGGAACCAGGTCAACTAAGTCAAAAAACCAGCTAAACACAGGCAAAAATCTGGGGTAACCATAGTCAGGTAGCCACCTTCCTACATAACCCCCCCCCCAAACGAAAGGAGATAAGGCTATCCTTGGCCAGGTAAGCCTATATTGCCTGAGTGGCCATATAAGGAAGTACCTGCACTAGCATGGGTACCCCCTGTCTCATGGTCCACTAAGCAGTCCCTCACCCTTTGGGTATTAGAGGGTCTCCACCATAGGGAATCACTACCTTGGGTGTGTTTATGCAAAGTTAAAGGCTGGTTTGGATATGGAGTATTGAAGTGAGGCTCTACTAAATTAGGGCTTAGCTTCCTCCAATTATCTTCCACCAGGGGTGCCTTTCTTTCTTTAACTGAGTTGCACTGTGCTCTCAGGGTCAACCTCTGGCTACCTAAAGCTGGAGGCTGGGTCCCTCTGTTTGGCTTGCTGGAGGGACAGTTCAGGTTTGGGCCCTTTGGGTCCCAGGTTTGGCTGTGCCCAACAGAATCCATCTGGGGGAGGTCCCTAACTGTTTTTAAGGGGGCTCCCTCAGGAGTTTTTAAAGTTTTCACCTTACTAGGGCTACTAGTTTTGGTGCCCCTAATCTTTTGATGGGGGTGCTTTATTCGACAGGGGGCCCTCTGGGTCTCACTGTCCTTCTTGTCCTCTGCAGCCCTGGGCTGGCTAAGGCAAGGGAGAGAGGGGCAGGTTACCTGCTCCAGACTGGGTCCCACCTGAGAAGGGTCCACTGACATCAGAGGTTCTGTCAGGCTAGGCCCAACCACCTCTGGGGCAGTTCCTTCATCAGGGGTAAGATCAGTTCCCTGAGGAGGCTGATCCTGTCCTAAAGTCTGGTGAGGGGGAGATTTCTCTTCCTCCTCCATGCTCTCAGTTTGTGTGGAGTTATCCATCATTTCAGGTTTCACAACACACGTGTCAGTTTGAGTTTGGGCTGTGGCCATCACAGCCCCACCAACCTTTTCAGGAGGAGACTCAGTTTGGGTTTCTGCTGTTATCATAACAGCTTTGCTATTCTGTTCAGGAAGAGCTTTTGCTAAAGATGGGGCAGGGAGTATCTCCGCCCTACCAACCTTTTCAGGAAGGACATCTTGAATTGGGGCTGTAGCCATTACAGCCCCACTAACCTTTCCATTGGAATTTACCATTCTAGAATGGATTTCCTGTTCAACCCCAGCCCAGGCTGAGATTTCTAAATCATTACCCAGTAGACAGTCTACAGGCAAGTTTGGGGACACTGCCACTCTCTTTGGGCCAGTGACACCTCCCCAGCTGAGACTTACTACTGCCATGGGATGATTTGTTTGGATGCCATCAATGTTTATTACCTGGTATGTGGCACCAGGTAAAAGTTGCTTAGAGGGGACTATGCCATCAGCCACCATGGTGATGCTAGCCCCTGTGTCTCTAAAAGCTTCAACTCTTAAACCATTGATGATGGGTTCTTGTCTATACTTGCTCAAAGTATTTGGGCAAGCAGAGAAGTTGGCAAACCCCATGCCAGCCTCATAAACAAGATCATTGGGTGATGGGGACCTGGATAGGCCAGGGTCCACCTGATTTCCAAAAGTAAACCCACCCAGATTCCTGGGTGTGCTTCCACTTCCTGGGGGATTACTGCTGACAGTAACAGGAGGTGTTGAAGCTGGCTTTGGAGGTATATTTTCTTTATTGTTATTCTTGGGACAACAGCTGTCTGTTTTGTAATGCCCCACCTGTTTACAGGGATAACAATAGGGTTTTTTCTCAGTTGAAGAAGTGTCTTGGGACCCACCCCCATCCTTGGAGTTTTGGGGCCCTGGGGAAGTCTTTTCTTTATTTTTATCCCCACCCTTATCTTGAGGCTTGGTAGACTCCTTCTTCTGGTTACTGTCCTGATTCTTAGGCCTAATCCTGGTTCTGACCCATTTGTCTGCCTTCTTTCCCAATTCTTGGGGAGAGGTCAGATCAGAGTCTACCAGGTGCTGGTGTAAGAGCTGGTTCTGACAATTACTTAGGATCTGCTCCCTCATAATCAAATTATACAATCCTGTAAAGTCATGTACTTTGCTGCCATGTAGCCAACCCTCCAGAGCCTTAGTTGCACAATCAACAAAATCAGTCCAGTCCTGAGTCTGTGTCTTCTGGGTGTCTCTGAACTTCAACCTGTACTGTTCAGTGGTTAAGCCAAACCCATCTATCAGAACACTCTTCAGGACTTTGTAATTGTTTGCATCCTCATGTCTAACAGTGAGGAGCTTATCTCTCCCTTTCTCTGAAAAGGAGTACCATAAGATTGCTGCCCACTGTTCCTCAGGAACCTGCTGTACCATGCAGGCTCTCTCAAGAGCAGTCATCCATTTGTGGATGTCATCCCCTTCCTTGTAGGGGGGCACAATCTTTGTCAGGTTTCTACTATCATAGGACCTGGGTTTCTCTTTAGGAATATTGCTGCCACCAGTGGCATCTAAGCCACACAATTTTTTCTCTCTTGCCAGGGCAAGTTTAGCTTGGGCCATGCTAAGTTTAGCTTGAGCCAAGGCTACCTCCTCCCTCTCTATTTGGAGTTGGACAGCCCTCATTCTGGCCCTATGCTCAGCTTTCTGAGAAGCAGTCATGCCTCTCTCTGATTCTCTGGAGGCACTAGAAAGATGAGAGTCCCCTGAGGGAGATCTCACTCTTCTGTTGCCTGGGAGAATCACATGTTGGGTTCTGGGGAGGTGCTGGCCCTCTCCATTCCCCAGTAGGTCCAAGTTGGCCTGGCTAAGCCTACCAACTGGAACCTGGCTACCCTGATCCTGTACTTCTAAGTCCCCAACATCTGAGTCCTCATCCAAGTCATCATCATCCTCCTCTTCAGGGGGATCAACTACAGGGGGGTTCTCTCCATTTCCTGTGTCTAGGGAAGCTGCTTTAGCCTTCTCTAAGTCATCCTGTTCTAGGATTTCTACCAGGGTTAGGCAGGTGGGGCTTCTGCCCCTTTTTAACCCTCTTGCTTTGCACAAGGCAATCAAGTCTCTGCGGGTTAGTTTGTCATATCCAAAAGTTGCCTGGGTAGGGTCAACTGTCACAGGACTAGACCCTGAGGCCTTTCCTGTGTCAGACATGGTTACTAGTGAGGTGTAAGTGGTGCACTTACCTACACTAAGTGTTTTCCTACTGGACCTTGCTAGTGAGTTGTAGTCAGGGGTGTGCTACTCCCTTCAACCTACAACTACTAAGTTCAGTAGAACTTAATATGCTAAGCTTTTGATTTTATATGTACCTAGAGGTACTTGATGTGATCTTTCAATTTGATATAAAGATTGCAATGGTAAAACAACAGCAAGCTCAAATCCGCACCGCTGCTCACCAATGTGAGAAGTTGGCCTGGTAGGGGATGTTTCCAATTCTGGAACCACCTACTACCTGACCAAACAATCCCTTATGGTGTCTGGTTGTAAGTCAACCTTATTAGACAAGCTATCCTAGGGGTAGCATGGACTAAGCAGCCTAAAGGCTTAACTTAAGAGGTCGTGTTAAGCGAGCTGTTTTACCACATACAATCCTGTAATACCAAATGAAAGGACACCACACAAGTATATATTATAAAAATATATGTGTTTATTACTAAAAACAATCCCCAGTATTCTTTTGTAGTTCGTCGGCACAGGGACCACAAGCCAGCTGGCAAGTGACCGGGCCAACGCGTTGAGCCAAATCGTGCCAAAGGGCCCCACGCAGCACTCGTCGAGTGTGGAGGGCTGAACTTCGGCTCAGGAGTAGCTCAGGGTGGGGGCTTCTCAAACCCCGGTGTACAGCTTCGAGGGTCACTCGTGGGCTGCACGGTCAGCGTCTCGTGGTCACTTCAAGATGGCGTGCCCCACGCTTCCGGTCGCCTCCACGGGTCTCAGCTTTGCAGGGACTGTGGATCGGGCTGTTAGAAGCTGGGCAGGCTTGATCTCGTCGATCTCAGTCGCTCGAGTTCCGGCGGGAACTGCAACTAAGTAGACGTCGAGGGCTGGATGGTGCCTGCTGCTGCAGGGTGGTCACTCCTTGACCACAAGGGAGATTCTTCGGGCTTCCACGTTGAGATGGAGGGCGAAGGGTCCAGAATATCGTTTCAAATGTTTCTTCCAGGAAATCTGATGTGCATTGGCACTGCTCCCACTCTTATTCGAATCTAGTGGGCGTGATTACCTGCTAGGTCCCCTCCTATGGGTGGGACCCAGGAAGTGGGTGGATACACCCCCTTCCTTTGATCCAGGCCGCCCTGGCACGAGGGCTGGAGTGCCCCAGAACCGGTTTGGCCGGATTATGCAAGGGGCAGCCTTGTGCGCCCCAGGCAGTGTCTGGTTTCTTTCAAACCTCCCTGCTACAATACACTATCTCCTGTCTGGAGGGCGGTGACACCCTCCTGTGACAGGAAACCCTTTGTCCAGGACCCCCTTGACTGGGTTTCGGTCAGCTCCAGGGGTCCAGACATTTGTCTGTGGCAGAGGCATCCATTTTGTGGATCTTAAGGCCTTTGGAGAAATCAACCGCATTAAAGTGAAGTAACATGTCTTACCCCTCTAGAGGGGTGGAATGCCATCCCCGTCGCCAGAACTGGCGAGGGGATGGTATTCCAAAGCGTATGACACCTTACACGACATGTTTTGATAAAGCCAAACCAGAGTTGCTAAATAACCGCGAGGATTATAAGGCACTTAATAGTATATGGTATGGCATTATCCTGAAACAGCTTAGGGATTTGTTCCCGACGGCTGCAGACAGGCTCAGCTCATGCTAGAGCTCCATCTCACATAAAAACCATGCACCCAGCCTCCAGGATTGGTGAGGCCTGTCTATAGGAGTGGCTCACAGGTTTACATGTGTCCAGATATAGGTTTAGACATAGGTATACTATATCTAAGCAAGGGGTGTGTACACCACCTTACCCCAGCTGAGTGATCAGCCAGTTGTGTCAATTTAAGAACCAGCCAGGGGTGGCAAAAGATATGCTGCAGCCCCTGGTAGGCCTTAGTGGCTCCTATGCCCTGTGCACCTATAGTGCATTCTACAGGGGCTGACAAGGAGTCCATTTCCAATTGGTATGTACCTAGGGTACATGGAATCCATTTTACAGAGAGAGCAGATGGCCTGGGGCCCTGATTAGCAGGGAACCAGGTCAACTAAGTCAAAAAACCAGCTAAACACAGGCAAAAATCTGGGGTAACCATAGTCAGGTAGCCACCTTCCTACAGTCCTGCAAGGGGAATATCATGGGCCAAGGTAAGGAGGAATCCCCTAAACTGCAGAGGTATCACCAACCTCCTGGTCATGCCAGGCTTGGGGGCTCTAGCCTCTGAGTAAAGGAGTCCCTCATCCCAATACACAGTATGGGTACCTTGGGCATCCCCAGCAGCCTCAGCAGCAGCCTGCTGTCTGAGGGGTTCAAGGGAAGGGCAATCTAATTGAGCCTGCCTCAGGTCTGCCCTTGAGGGTCCCCCTGTCCCCAGAAACTCAACCTGGTCAGGTTCAAGCTCCTCAGAGACAGTCTCCTCTTGGACTGCAGAATCAGTTTCCTCTGAAACCTGATCCTCAACCTGGGGCAAGGTGGAAGGCGAGGCCTTTCCTCTCTTGCTCCTTCTCTTGGGCTGTGGCTGGTCTATTGTCTCAAGATCCACCACTGGTTCAGGAAGGCACTTCTTAGCCTGAGCCCTTGTCATGGCAAGGACATGCTCTGAAATCCCTAGCATTTCTGCATGAGTCCTGTACTCCACTTCTGACCATGCTGAGCTTTCAAGGTCATTGCCTAACAGACAGTCTACTGGTAGGTCTGCACTCACCACAACTTTCTTTAGGCCATCAACCCCTCCCCAGGAGAAGTTCACAACTGCCACACTATGGGAGGTAGTGGAGTTGCTTGCATTGGTTACTAGGTAGCTCTCTCCTAGTACAATCTGCCCAGGGTCCACAAAGCCAGGGGTCACCATGGTGACACTAGCACATGTGTCCCTGTAAGCTTGAGCCAGTTTCTCATTTATTAAGGGAGTCTGCCTGTATTTGCCCAGGTTAGTGGGGCTTACTGCAGTGGGCAACTCAATGTCCACATCATACAGGAGAACTGCCTGTGTAGGGACTCTGACTAGGCCAGATCCTACTTCAATACCCAGGGTCAACCCAGCTACACCCTTGGACTGTGTTCCACCACTGCTTACTTGTGAGAAGTTGGCCTGGTAGGGGATGTTTCCAATTCTGGAACCACCTACTACCTGACCAAACAATCCCCTTATGGTGTCTGGTTGTAAGTCAACCTTATTAGACAAGCTATCCTAGTGGTAGCATGGACTAAGCAGCCTAAAGGCTTAACTTAAGAGGTCGTGTTAAGCGAGCTGTTTTACCACATACAATCCTGTAATACCAAATGAAAGGACACCACACAAGTATATATTATAAAAATATATGTGTTTATTACTAAAAACAATCCCCAGTATTCTTTATGAATAAAGGGGCACAAGCGTTAAATCAAAAGCACTGTTTAAACATACAAAGTTGCACAATTATGGATGAGGGCAGGGGGCCACTCAAACCATATACTAAACAAGTGGTATAAGAGAGGCCACTCGAACAGTGGTTAGGCCTAGGGCCTAGGGAATCGCTGGGAGCAGTCAGGACAAGCAATGCTGAAGTCGGGAATGGCCCTCGGGATTCGGGAGATGTGCGGAAAGCGCACGCATGCACCAATGTTAACCAATGGTGCGTAAAAGTCAAATAGTTAAAGTTTAAGGACACTTCCGCTGAACCTAGAGGAACAAAACTTAACACACAGACCCTAGAGGTGTGCACCAGTGTGGGAACACCGGCGGAGCAAAGTTACCTCACCCACAGGAAGTGGGTGCACAGGGTCGAAGTGGCGTCGGGTTTTGACACGCAGGCTCTTGGTGCTTGGAGCTGAAAGGGCTGCAGGCAGGGTGAAGACGAAGTGTCCGGTGGAGTCCAAGGGTGGACTCAAGTTGTAGAGTACCTGAAAGCAGAGGGGACAGAGTCTGGGTCACTCAGCAGTGACCAGGGTGGAACCAGGACGGAACCAGGCAATGTCGGGCGCAATCAGGTGGTCGTCGAGGCGCTTCTCTTCGCTGTCACGTGGGCTCTGGGGCATCTGCGACGTCCAGGAGCAGGTCACGATCTGTCCCACGCAGGCTCTCACCGTCGGTGCAGTCGGCTTCCGGTTTGGAGCAAACAAGCCTTGGTAAGAGCAATCCACGCGGGATTGGAAGATGGCGTCTCACTCGGACCAGGAAGGTCAGAGTCGGGGCTCCCTTTCAGGGGAGCTGGTGTGGATCTAGAGCAACTAGAATCACGAGTCTTCTTTTGTAGTTCGTCGGCACAGGGACCACAAGCCAGCTGGCAAGTGACCGGGCCAACGCGTTGAGCCAAATCGTGCCAAAGGGCCCCACGCAGCACTCGTCGAGTGTGGAGGGCTGAACTTCGGCTCAGGAGTAGCTCAGGGTGGGGGCTTCTCAAACCCCGGTGTACAGCTTTGAGGGTCACTCGTGGGCTGCACGGTCAGCGTCTCGTGGTCACTTCAAGATGGCGTGCCCCACGCTTCCGGTCGCCTCCACGGGTCTCAGCTTTGCAGGGACTGTGGATCGGGCTGTTAGAAGCTGGGCAGGCTTGATCTCGTCGATCTCAGTCGCTCGAGTTCCGGCGGGAACTGCAACCAAGTAGACGTCGAGGGCTGGATGGTGCCTGCTGCTGCAGGGTGGTCACTCCTTGACCACAAGGGAGATTCTTCGGGCTTCCACGTTGAGATGGAGGGCGAAGGGTCCAGAATATCGTTTCAAATGTTTCTTCCAGGAAAATCTGATGTGCATTGGCACTGCTCCCACTCTTATTCGAATCTGGTGGGCGTGATTACCTGCTAGGTCCCCTCCTATGGGTGGGACCCAGGAAGTGGGTGGATACACCCCCTTCCTTTGATCCAGGCCGCCCTGGCACGAGGGCTGGAGTGCCCCAGAACCGGTTTGGCCGGATTATGCAAGGGGCAGCCTTGTGCGCCCCAGGCAGTGTCTGGTTTCTTTCAAACCTCCCTGCTACAATACACTATCTCCTGTCTGGAGGGCGGTGACACCCCCCTGTGACAGGAAACCCTTTGTCCAGGACCCCCTTGACTGGGTTTCGGTCAGCTCCAGGGGTCCAGACATTTGTCTGTGGCAGAGGCATCCATTTTGGGGATCTTAAGGCCTTTGGAGAAATCAACCGCATTAAAGTGAAGTAACATGTCTTACCCCTCTAGAGGGGTGGAATGCCATCCCCGTCGCCAGAACTGGCGAGGGGATGGTATTCCAAAGCGTATGACACCTTACACGACATGTTTTGATAAAGCCAAACCAGAGTTGCTAAATAACCGCGAGGATTATAAGGCACTTAATAGTATATGGTATGGCATTATCCTGAAACAGCTTAGGGATTTGTTCCCGACGGCTGCAGACAGGCTCAGCTCATGCTAGAGCTCCATCTCACATAAAAACCAAGCACCCAGCCTCCAGGATTGGTGAGGCCTGTCTATAGGAGTGGCTCACAGGTTTACATGTGTCCAGATATAGGTTTTAGACATAGGTATACTATATCTAAGCAAGGGGTGTGTACACCACCTTACCCCAGCTGAGTGATCAGCCAGTTGTGTCAATTTAAGAACCAGCCAGGGGTGGCAAAAGATATGCTGCAGCCCCTGGTAGGCCTTAGTGGCTCCTGTGCCCTGTGCACCTATAGTGCATTCTACAGGGGCTGACAAGGAGTCCATTTCCAATTGGTATGTGCCTATAGCACATGTGTCATTAATTTAGTGAGAGAACAGCAGGCTGGGGGTCTGATCAGCAGGCCCACAGCCTCAGTAGTCGAAAACCAGTGAAGCAAAAAGCAAAAATTTGGGGTGACCATAGGATAGCAGACCCTACTCTCCTACACAACCCCCCCCCAAACGCAGGGACATTAAACTAACCTTGACCAGATAAGTCTTCATGTTCTAAGTGGAAGTACCTGGAGAGACCATCTGCATTACCATGGTCAGTCCCTGGGCGGTGCTCCACTGTAAAGTCCATCCCCTGTAGGGAAATGGACCACCTGAGCAGTTTGGGATTTTCACCCTTCATCTGATTAAGCCATAAGAGGGGCTTATGGTCTGTTTGCACCAGGAAGTGAGTTCCAAACAAGTAGGACCTCAACTTCTTTAATGCCCAAACCACAGCAAAGGCCTCCCTCTCAATGGCTGACCAACGTTTTTCTCTTGGGGTTAGCCTCCTGCTAATGAAAGCAATTGGCTGGTCTTGACCATCTTGATTAAGTTGTGAGAGTACAGCTCCCACCCCTAACTCAGAAGCATCTGTCTGAACAATGAACTGTTTGGAGTAGTCAGGACTCTTTAGGATAGGTGCAGAGCACATGGCCTTCTTCAGGTCTTCAAATGCCTTCTGACAGCTAACTGTCCACTGAACCTTTTTTGGCATCTTCTTGGATGTCAAGTCATTTAATGGTGTCACTATAGACCCATAGTTTTTCACAAACTTTCTGTAATACCCAGTCAGGCCCAAGAAGGCTCTGACTTGTGTCTGGGTAACTGGAGGAGCCCAGTCCTGTATGGCCTGGATTTTGCTTTCCAGTGGCTGAACCTGGCCTCCACCTACTAGGTGGCCCAGGTATACAACCTTACTCTGCCCTATCTGGCACTTTGTGGCCTTGATAGTTAGGCCTGCCTTTTGCAGGGCCTCCAAAACTTTCTTCAGGTGGATCAGGTGATCCTCCCAGGTGGAGCTAAAGACAGCAATATCATCCAGATAAGCTGCACAAAAGTCATCCAACCCAGTAAGGACTTGGTTCACCAACCTTTGGAAAGTGGCAGGTGCATTCTTCAAACCAAAGGGCATTACCACAAACTGATAATGTCCACTAGGGGTAGAGAATGCTGTTTTGGCTTTTGACTCCTCAGCTAGTCTGATTTGCCAGTAGCCAGCTGTCAGATCAAAGGTGCTCAGAAACTTGGCAGAAGCCAATCTGTCAATGAGCTCATCTGCTCTTGGAATGGGGTGAGCATCTGTCCTAGTGACAGCATTGAGACCCCTGTAATCCACGCAAAACCTCATTTCTCTCTTACCATCTTGGGTATGAGGTTTTGGCACCAGGACTACTGGGCTGGCCCATGGGCTCTCTGATGGCTCAATCACTCCAAGCTCCAACATCTTTTGCACCTCAGCCTTGATGCAATCCCTGACATGATCAGGTTGCCTGTAGATCTTATTCTTGACAGGCAGACTGTCACCAGTGTCCACAACATGGGTACACCAGTCAGTTTGGCTGGGTGTGAGTGAAAACATTTGCCTGTGAGCCTGCAAAACTTGTCTGCAGTCCCTCTGTTGCTGGTCAGTGAGGCTGCCTGCCAAGGCTACTCCATCAACTGAACCATCATCAGGGTTCTGGGAAAGCAGGTCTGGGAGAGGGTCACTCTCTTCCTCCTGTTCCCCATCTGTGGCCATGAGCAAGCTCATGTCCTCCCTGTCTACAAATGCTTTCAAGCGATTCACATGGATTACCCTGTGGGGGCTCCTGGGTGTTCCAAAGTCTACCAAGTAGGTGACTTCCCCTTTCTTCTCAATAATAGGATAGGGTCCACTCCATTTGTCTTGGAGTGCTGCTGGAGCCACTGGCTCCAGTACCCATACCTTCTGTCCTGGTTGGAACTCTACCAGCACAGCCTTTTGGTCATGCCAAGCTTTCTGCAATTCTTGGCTGGCCTCCAGGTTTTTGGATGCTCTTTCCATGTACTCAGCCATCCTGGAGCGGAGACCAAGTACATAGTCCACTATGTCTAGTTTGGGCTTTTTGAGAGGTAACTCCCATCCTTCCTTCACCAAACACAATGGACCTCTCACAGGGTGGCCAAACAAAAGTTCAAAAGGGCTGTAGCCAACCCCCTTCTGTGGGACCTCTCTGTAAGCAAAGAGCAGGCAGGGTAAAAGAATGTCCCATTTCCGCCTGAGCTTCTCTGGTAATCCTTTTATCATGCCTTTAAGGGTCTTGTTAAATCTCTCCACAAGCCCATTGCATTGTGGATGATATGGGGTGGTAAACTTGTAGTTTACTCCACATTCCTTCCACATTGCTTTTAGATAGCTGGACATAAAATTTGTCCCTCTATCTGATAGTACCTCCTTAGGAAAGCCCACTCTTGAGAAAACTGCAATGAGGGCTTTTGCCACCACAGGTGCTGTGGTGGTCCTTAGGGGAATAGCCTCTGGGTACCTGGTGGCATGATCCACTACCACCAGTATGAATCTGTTCCCAGATGCTGTTTGGGGGTCCATTGGACCCACAATATCAATTCCAACTCTCTCAAAGGGGACCCCCACCACAGGTAGTGGTATTAGGGGGGCCTTTGTTGTGCCACCTGACTTACCACTGGCTTGGCAAGTGACACAGGAGCGACAAAACTCCTTGACATCCTCTGACATGTGAGGCCAGTGAAAGTGTGGAACAAGCCTGTCCCACGTCTTGTTCTGGCCTAAGTGTCCTGCAAGGGGAATATCATGGGCCAAGGTAAGGAGGAATCCCCTAAACTGCAGAGGTATCACCAACCTCCTGGTCATGCCAGGCTTGGGGGCTCTAGCCTCTGAGTAAAGGAGTCCCTCATCCCAATACACAGTATGGGTACCTTGGGCATCCCCAGCAGCCTCAGCAGCAGCCTGCTGTCTGAGGGGTTCAAGGGAAGGGCAATCTAATTGAGCCTGCCTCAGGTCTGCCCTTGAGGGTCCCCCTGTCCCCAGAAACTCAACCTGGTCAGGTTCAAGCTCCTCAGAGACAGTCTCCTCTTGGACTGCAGAATCAGTTTCCTCTGAAACCTGATCCTCAACCTGGGGCAAGGTGGAAGGCGAGGCCTTTCCTCTCTTGCTCCTTCTCTTGGGTTGTGGCTGGTCTATTGTCTCAAGATCCACCACTGGTTCAGGAAGGCACTTCTTAGCCTGAGCCCTTGTCATGGCAAGGACATGCTCTGAAATCCCTAGCATTTCTGCATGAGTCCTGTACTCCACTTCTGACCATGCTGAGCTTTCAAGGTCATTGCCTAACAGACAGTCTACTGGTAGGTCTGCACTCACCACAACTTTCTTTAGGCCATCAACCCCTCCCCAGGAGAAGTTCACAACTGCCACACTATGGGAGGTAGTGGAGTTGCTTGCATTGGTTACTAGGTAGCTCTCTCCTAGTACAATCTGTCCAGGGTCCACAAAGCCAGGGGTCACCATGGTGACACTAGCACATGTGTCCCTGTAAGCTTGAGCCAGTTTCTCATTTATTAAGGGAGTCTGCCTGTATTTGCCCAGGTTAGTGGGGCTTACTGCAGTGGGCAACTCAATGTCCACATCATACAGGAGAACTGCCTGTGTAGGGACTCTGACTAGGCCAGATCCTACTTCAATACCCAGGGTCAACCCAGCTACACCCTTGGACTGTGTTCCACCACTGCTTACTGTACTTGGGGTTGCAGTTGCTTTAGGAGCTGTAGTGGTGGGAACTGGATTTGCCTTGGTGCACTCACTGCCCCAGTGTGAAACTGATTTGCAGGTATTACACCAAGGTGTCTTTGGACCTTTGTTCTTCTTCTTCTTGTTACCATTTTGGGAACCACCCTCCTTACTATTAGTTTGGGGGCCTGAAGACTTCTGGTCTTTTTCTTTATCTTTCTGATTCTGATTACCACCCTTCTGGTCTGTTTTCTTCTGGTCACCACCTTGGTTCTGGGGTTTCTGCTTAATCCTTGTTCTGACCCATTTGTCTGCCTTCTTTCCCAATTCTTGGGGAGAGGTCAGATCAGAGTCAATAAGGTATTGATGCAACAGCTGGTTTGTACAGTTATTAAGGATCTGTTCTCTCATCATAAGATTGTACAATCCTGTATAGTCTGAAACTTTACTTCCCTGTAACCAACCCTCCAAAGCCTTAGTGGCACACTCCACAAAATCAGTCCAGTCTTGAGTCTGTGCTTTCTGGGTGTCTCTGAACAACAACCTGTATTGCTCAGTGGTTAGGCCATACCCTTCAATGAGAGCACTCTTCAAAACAGAGTAGTTTTTGGCATCCTCAGGTCTAACTGTGAGGAGCCTGTCTCTCCCTTTCTCAGAAAAGGAGTACCACAAAATTGCAGCCCACTGGTTCTCAGGAACCTGCTGTACCATGCAGGCTCTCTCAAGAGCAGTCATCCATTTGTGGATGTCATCCCCTTCTTTGAAGGGGGGCACAATCTTGGTCAGGTTTCTATTGTCATAGGCCCTGTCTTTTTCTCTTGGAAAATTGCTGCCACCAGTGACATCTAAGCCACTTAATTTCTGCTCTCTTGCCAAGGCAAGTCTAGCTTGAGCCAAGGCTACCTCCTCCCTCTCTATCTGGAGTTTGACAGCCCTCATTCTGGCCCTATGCTCTAACTTTTGAGAAGCATTCATGCCTCTCTGTGATTCCCTGGAGGCACTAGAAAGATGAGAGTCTCCTGAGGGAGATCTCACTCTTCTGTTGCCTGGGAGAATCATTTGTTGGGATCTGGGGAGGTGCTGGCCCTCTCCATTTCCCAGTAGGTCCAAGTTGGCCTGGCTAAGCCTACCAACTGGAACCTGGCTACCCTGATCCTGTACTTCTAAGTCCCCAGCATCTGAGTCCTCATCCAAGTCATCATCATCCTCCTCTTCAGGGGGATCAACTGCAGGGGGGTTCCCTCCAGTTCCTGTATCTAGGGAAGCTGCTTTTGCCCTCTCTAAGTCATCCTGTTCTAGGAGTTCTATCAGGGTCAGGCAGGTGGGGCTTCTGCCCCTTTTTAACCCTCTTGCTTTGCACAAGACAATCAAGTCTCTGCGGGTTAGTTTGTCATATCCAGAAGTTGCCTGGGTAGGGTCAACTGTCACAGGACTAGACCCTGAGGCCTTTCCTGTGTCGGACATGGTTACTAGTGAGGTGTAAGTGGTGCACTTACCTACACTAAGTGTTTTCCTACTGGACCTTGCTAGTGAGTTGTAGTCAGGGGTGTGCTACTCCCTTCAACCTACAACTACTAAGTTCAGTAGAACTTAATATGCTAAGCTTTTGATTTTATATGTACCTAGAGGTACTTGATGTGATCTTTCAATTTGATATAAAGATTGCAATGGTAAAACAACAGCAAGCT
Source organism: Lissotriton helveticus (assembly GCF_964261635.1). Lineage (NCBI taxonomy): Eukaryota > Metazoa > Chordata > Amphibia > Caudata > Salamandridae > Lissotriton > Lissotriton helveticus. The sequence goes on from NW_027611676.1 coordinate 1,859,654, forward strand.
CAAATCCGCACCGCTGCTCACCAATGTGAGAAGTTGGCCTGGTAGGGGATGTTTCCAATTCTGGAACCACCTACTACCTGACCAAACAATCCCCTTATGGTGTCTGGTTGTAAGTCAACCTTATTAGACAAGCTATCCTAGTGGTAGCATGGACTAAGCAGCCTAAAGGCTTAACTTAAGAGGTCGTGTTAAGCGAGCTGTTTTACCACATACAATCCTGTAATACCAAATGAAAGGACACCACACAAGTATATATTATAAAAATATATGTGTTTATTACTAAAAACAATCCCCAGTATTCTTTATGAATAAAGGGGCACAAGCGTTAAATCAAAAGCACTGTTTAAACATACAAAGTTGCACAATTATGGATGAGGGCAGGGGGCCACTCAAACCATATACTAAACAAGTGGTATAAGAGAGGCCACTCGAACAGTGGTTAGGCCTAGGGCCTAGGGAATCGCTGGGAGCAGTCAGGACAAGCAATGCTGAAGTCGGGAATGGCCCTCGGGATTCGGGAGATGTGCGGAAAGCGCACGCATGCACCAATGTTAACCAATGGTGCGTAAAAGTCAAATAGTTAAAGTTTAAGGACACTTCCGCTGAACCTAGAGGAACAAAACTTAACACACAGACCCTAGAGGTGTGCACCAGTGTGGGAACACCGGCGGAGCAAAGTTACCTCACCCACAGGAAGTGGGTGCACAGGGTCGAAGTGGCGTCGGGTTTTGACACGCAGGCTCTTGGTGCTTGGAGCTGAAAGGGCTGCAGGCAGGGTGAAGACGAAGTGTCCGGTGGAGTCCAAGGGTGGACTCAAGTTGTAGAGTACCTGAAAGCAGAGGGGACAGAGTCTGGGTCACTCAGCAGTGACCAGGGTGGAACCAGGACGGAACCAGGCAATGTCGGGCGCAATCAGGTGGTCGTCGAGGCGCTTCTCTTCGCTGTCACGTGGGCTCTGGGGCATCTGCGACGTCCAGGAGCAGGTCACGATCTGTCCCACGCAGGCTCTCACCGTCGGTGCAGTCGGCTTCCGGTTTGGAGCAAACAAGCCTTGGTAAGAGCAATCCACGCGGGATTGGAAGATGGCGTCTCACTCGGACCAGGAAGGTCAGAGTCGGGGCTCCCTTTCAGGGGAGCTGGTGTGGATCTAGAGCAACTAGAATCACGAGTCTTCTTTTGTAGTTCGTCGGCACAGGGACCACAAGCCAGCTGGCAAGTGACCGGGCCAACGCGTTGAGCCAAATCGTGCCAAAGGGCCCCACGCAGCACTCGTCGAGTGTGGAGGGCTGAACTTCGGCTCAGGAGTAGCTCAGGGTGGGGGCTTCTCAAACCCCGGTGTACAGCTTCGAGGGTCACTCGTGGGCTGCACGGTCAGCGTCTCGTGGTCACTTCAAGATGGCGTGCCCCACGCTTCCGGTCGCCTCCACGGGTCTCAGCTTTGCAGGGACTGTGGATCGGGCTGTTAGAAGCTGGGCAGGCTTGATCTCGTCGATCTCAGTCGCTCGAGTTCCGGCGGGAACTGCAACCAAGTAGACGTCGAGGGCTGGATGGTGCCTGCTGCTGCAGGGTGGTCACTCCTTGACCACAAGGGAGATTCTTCGGGCTTCCACGTTGAGATGGAGGGCGAAGGGTCCAGAATATCGTTTCAAATGTTTCTTCCAGGAAAATCTGATGTGCATTGGCACTGCTCCCACTCTTATTCGAATCTGGTGGGCGTGATTACCTGCTAGGTCCCCTCCTATGGGTGGGACCCAGGAAGTGGGTGGATACACCCCCTTCCTTTGATCCAGGCCGCCCTGGCACGAGGGCTGGAGTGCCCCAGAACCGGTTTGGCCGGATTATGCAAGGGGCAGCCTTGTGCGCCCCAGGCAGTGTCTGGTTTCTTTCAAACCTCCCTGCTACAATACACTATCTCCTGTCTGGAGGGCGGTGACACCCCCCTGTGACAGGAAACCCTTTGTCCAGGACCCCCTTGACTGGGTTTCGGTCAGCTCCAGGGGTCCAGACATTTGTCTGTGGCAGAGGCATCCATTTTGGGGATCTTAAGGCCTTTGGAGAAATCAACCGCATTAAAGTGAAGTAACATGTCTTACCCCTCTAGAGGGGTGGAATGCCATCCCCGTCGCCAGAACTGGCGAGGGGATGGTATTCCAAAGCGTATGACACCTTACACGACATGTTTTGATAAAGCCAAACCAGAGTTGCTAAATAACCGCGAGGATTATAAGGCACTTAATAGTATATGGTATGGCATTATCCTGAAACAGCTTAGGGATTTGTTCCCGACGGCTGCAGACAGGCTCAGCTCATGCTAGAGCTCCATCTCACATAAAAACCAAGCACCCAGCCTCCAGGATTGGTGAGGCCTGTCTATAGGAGTGGCTCACAGGTTTACATGTGTCCAGATATAGGTTTTAGACATAGGTATACTATATCTAAGCAAGGGGTGTGTACACCACCTTACCCCAGCTGAGTGATCAGCCAGTTGTGTCAATTTAAGAACCAGCCAGGGGTGGCAAAAGATATGCTGCAGCCCCTGGTAGGCCTTAGTGGCTCCTGTGCCCTGTGCACCTATAGTGCATTCTACAGGGGCTGACAAGGAGTCCATTTCCAATTGGTATGTGCCTATAGCACATGTGTCATTAATTTAGTGAGAGAACAGCAGGCTGGGGGTCTGATCAGCAGGCCCACAGCCTCAGTAGTCGAAAACCAGTGAAGCAAAAAGCAAAAATTTGGGGTGACCATAGGATAGCAGACCCTACTCTCCTACATTACTGTACTTGGGGTTGCAGTTGCTTTAGGAGCTGTAGTGTTGGGAACTGGATTTGCCTTGGTGCACTCACTGCCCCAGTGTGAAACTGATTTGCAGGTATTGCACCAAGGTGTCTTTGGACCTTTGTTCTTCTTCTTCTTGTTACCGGTTTGGGAACCACCCTCCTTACTATTAGTTTGGGGGCCTGAAGACTTCTGGTCTTTTTCTTTATCTTTCTGATTCTGATTACCACCCTTCTGGTCTGTTTTCTTCTGGTCACCACCTTGGTTCTGGGGTTTCTGCTTAATCCTTGTTCTGACCCATTTGTCTGCCTTCTTTCCCAATTCTTGGGGAGAGGTCAGATCAGAGTCAATAAGGTATTGATGCAACAGCTGGTTTGTACAGTTATTAAGGATCTGTTCTCTCATCATAAGATTGTACAATCCTGTATAGTCTGAAACTTTACTTCCCTGTAACCAACCCTCCAAAGCCTTAGTGGCACACTCCACAAAATCAGTCCAGTCTTGAGTCTGTGCTTTCTGGGTGTCTCTGAACAACAACCTGTATTGCTCAGTGGTTAGGCCATACCCTTCAATGAGAGCACTCTTCAAAACAGAGTAGTTTTTGGCATCCTCAGGTCTAACTGTGAGGAGCCTGTCCCTCCCTTTCTCAGAAAAGGAGTACCACAAAATTGCAGCCCACTGATTCTCAGGAACCTGCTGTACCATGCAGGCTCTCTCAAGAGCAGTCATCCATTTGTGGATGTCATCCCCTTCTTTAAAGGGGGGCACAATTTTGGTCAGGTTTCTATTGTCATAGGCCCTGTCTTTTTCTCTTGGAAAATTGCTGCCACCAGTGACATCTAAGCCACTTAATTTCTGCTCTCTTGCCAAGGCAAGTCTAGCTTGAGCCAAGGCTACCTCCTCCCTCTCTATCTGGAGTTTGACAGCCCTCATTCTGGCCCTATGCTCTAACTTTTGAGAAGCATTCATGCCTCTCTGTGATTCTCTGGAGGCACTAGAAAGATGAGAGTCCCCTGAGGGAGATCTCACTCTTCTGTTGCCTGGGGGAATCATATGTTGGGTTCTGGGGAGGTGCTGGCCCTCTCCATTCCCCAGTAGGTCCAAGTTGGCCTGGCTAAGCCTACCAACTGGAACCTGGCTACCCTGATCCTGTACTCCTAAGTCCTCAACATCTGAGTCCTCATCCAAGTCATCATCATCCTCCTCTTCAAGGGGATCAACTGCAGGGGGGTTCCCTCCAGTTCCTGTATCTAGGGAAGCTGCTTTTGCCTTCTCTAAGTCATCCTGTTCTAGGATTTCTACCAGGATTAGGCAGGTGGGGCTTCTGCCCCTTTTTAACCCTCTTGCTTTGCACAAGGCAATCAAGTCTCTGCGGGTTAGTTTGTCATATCCAAAAGTTGCCTGGGTAGGGTCAACTGTCACAGGACTAGACCCTGAGGCCTTTCCTGTGTCAGACATGGTTACTAGTGAGGTGTAAGTGGTGCACTTACCTACACTAAGTGTTTTCCTACTGGACCTTGCTAGTGAGTTGTAGTCAGGGGTGTGCTACTCCCTTCAACCTACAACTACTAAGTTCAGTAGAACTTAATATGCTAAGCTTTTGATTTTATATGTACCTAGAGGTACTTGATGTGATCTTTCAATTTGATATAAAGATTGCAATGGTAAAACAACAGCAAGCTCAAATCCGCACCGCTGCTCACCAATGTGAGAAGTTGGCCTGGTAGGGGATGTTTCCAATTCTGGAACCACCTACTACCTGACCAAACAATCCCCTTATGGTGTCTGGTTGTAAGTCAACCTTATTAGACAAGCTATCCTAGGGGTAGCATGGACTAAGCAGCCTAAAGGCTTAACTTAAGAGGTCGTGTTAAGCGAGCTGTTTTACCACATACAATCCTGTAATACCAAATGAAAGGACACCACACAAGTATATATTATAAAAATATATGTGTTTATTACTAAAAACAATCCCCAGTATTCTTTATGAATAAAGGGGCACAAGCGTTAAATCAAAAGCACTGTTTAAACATACAAGTTGCACAATTATGGATGAGGGCGGGTGGCCACTCAAACCATATACTAAACAAGTGGTATAAGAGATGCCACTCGAGCAGTGGTTAGGCCTAGGGCCTAGGGAATCGCTGGGAGCAGTCAGGACAAGCAATGCTGAAGTCGGGAATGGCCCTCGGGATTCGGGAGATGTGCGGAAAGCGCACGCATGCACCAATGTTAACCAATGGTGCGTAAAAGTCAAAGAGTTAAAGTTTAAGGACACTTCCGCTGAACCTAGAGGAACAAAACTTAACACACAGACCCTAGAGGTGTGCACCAGTGTGGGAACACCGGCGGAGCAAAGTTACCTCACCCACAGGAAGTGGGTGCACAGGGTCGAAGTGGCGTCGGGTTTTGACACGCAGGCTCTTGGTGCTTGGAGCTGAAAGGGCTGCAGGCAGGGTGAAGACGAAGTGTCCGGTGGAGTCCAAGGGTGGACTCAAGTTGTAGAGTACCTGAAAGCAGAGGGGACAGAGTCTGGGTCACTCAGCAGTGACCAGGGTGGAACCAGGACGGAACCAGGCAATGTCGGGCGCAATCAGGTGGTCGTCGAGGAGCTTCTCTCCGCTATCACGTGGGCTCTGGGGCATCTGCGACGTCCAGGAGCAGGTCACGATCTGTCCCACGCAGGCTCTCACCGTCGGTGCAGTCGGCTTCAAGTTTGGAGCAAACAAGCCTTGGTAAGAGCAATCCACGCAGGATCGGAAGATTGCTTCTCACTCGGACCAGGAAGGTCAGAGTCGGGGCTCCTTTTCAGGGGAGCTGGTGTGGATCTGGAGCAACCAGATTCACGAGTCTTCTTAGGTAGTTCGTCGGCACAGGGACCACAAGCTAGCTGGCAAGTGACCGGGCCAACGCATTGAGCCAAATCGTGCCAAAGGGCCCCACGCAGCACTCGTCGAGTGTGGAGGGCTGAACTTCGGCTCAGGAGTAGCTCAGGGTGGGGGCTTCTCAAACCCCGGTGTACAGCTTCGAGGGTCACTCGTGGGCTGCACGGTCAGCGTCTCGTGGTCACTTCAAGATGGCGTGCCCCACGCTTCCGGTCGCCTCCACGGGTCTCAGCTTTGCAGGGACTGTGGATCGGGCTGTTAGAAGCTGGGCAGGCTTGATCTCGTCGATCTCAGTCGCTCGAGTTCCGGCGGGAACTGCAACTAAGTAGACGTCGAGGGCTGGATGGTGCCTGCTGCTGCAGGGTGGTCACTCCTTGACCACAAGGGAGATTCTTCGGGCTTCCACGTTGAGATGGAGGGCGAAGGGTCCAGAATATCGTTTCAAATGTTTCTTCCAGGAAATCTGATGTGCATTGGCACTGCTCCCACTCTTATTCGAATCTGGTGGGCGTGATTACCTGCTAGGTCCCCTCCTAGGGGTGGGACCCAGGAAGTGGGTGGATACACCCCCTTCCTTTGATCCAGGCCGCCCTGGCACGAGGGCTGGAGTGCCCCAGAACCGGTTTGGCCGGATTATGCAAGGGGCAGCCTTGTGCGCCCCAGGCAGTGTCTGGTTTCTTTCAAACCTCCCTGCTACAATACACTATCTCCTGTCTGGAGGGCGGTGACACCCTCCTGTGACAGGAAACCCTTTGTCCAGGACCCCCTTGACTGAGTTTCGGTCAGCTCCAGGGGTCCAGACATTTGTCTGTGGCAGAGGCATCCATTTTGTGGATCTTAAGGCCTTTGGAGAAATCAACCGCATTAAAGTGAAGTAACATGTCTTACCCCTCTAGAGGGGTGGAATGCCATCCCCGTCGCCAGAACTGGCGAGGGGATGGTATTCCAAAGCGTATGACACCTTACACGACATGTTTTGATAAAGCCAAACCAAAGTTGCTAAATAACCGCGAGGATTATAAGGCACTTAATAGTATATGGTATGGCATTATCCTGAAACAGCTTAGGGATTTGTTCCCGACGGCTGCAGACAGGCTCAGCTCATGCTAGAGCTCCATCTCACATAAAACCATGCACCCAGCCTCCAGGATTGGTGAGGCCTGACTATAGGAGTGGCTCACAGGTTTACATGTGTCCAGATATAGGTTTAGACATAGGTATACTATATCTAAGTAAGGGGTGTGTACACCACCTTACCCCAGCTGAGTGATCAGCCAGTTGTGTCAATTTAAGAACCAGCCAGGGGTGGCAAAAGATATGCTGCAGCCCCTGGTAGGCCTTAGTGGCTCCTGTGCCCTGTGCACCTATAGTGCATTCTACAGGGGCTGACAAGGAGTCCATTTCCAATTGGTATGTGCCTATAGCACATGTGTCATTAATTTAGTGAGAGAACAGCAGGCTGGGGGTCTGATCAGCAGGCCCACAGCCTCAGTAGTCGAAAACCAGTGAAGCAAAAAGCAAAAATTTGGGGTGACCATAGGATAGCAGACCCTACTCTCCTACAGGGACCAAGCACAGCCTGGGGGACCAAGAGCAACCAGGAGGACCAAGCACAGCCTGGGGTACCAAGCACAGCCTGGGGGACCAAGCACAGCCTGGGGGACCAAGAGCAACCAGGGGGACCAAGCACAGCCTGGGGGACCAAGCACAGCCTGGGGGACCAAGCACAGCATGGGGGACCAAGCACAGCCTGGGGGACCAAGAGCAACCAGGGGGACCAAGCACAGCCTGGGGGACCAAGCACAGCCTGGGGGACCAAGCACAGCCTGGGGGACCAAGAGCAACCAGGGGGACCAAGGACAGCCTGGGGGACAAAGCACAGCCTGGGGGACCAAGAGCAACCAGGGGGACCAAGCAGAGCCTGGGGGACCAAGCACAGCCTGAAGGACCAAGAGCAACCAGGGGGACCAAGCAGAGCCTGGGGGACCAAGCAGAGCCTGGGGGACCAAGCACAGCCTGGGGGACCAAGCACAGCCTGGGGGACCAAGCACAGCCTGGGGGACCAAGAGCAACCAGGGGGACCAAGCACAGCCAGGGGGACCAAGAGCAACCAGGGGGACCAAGCACAGCCTGGGGGACCAAGCACAGCCTGGGGGACCAAGAGCAACCAGGGGGACCAAGCACAGCCTGGGGGACCAAGCACAGCCTGGGGGACCAAGAGCAACCAGGGGGACCAAGCACAGCCAGGGGTATCACGCACAGCCAGGGGGACCAAGAGCAACCAGGGGGACCAAGCACAGCCTGGGGGACCAAGCACAGCCTGGGGGACCAAGAGCAACCAGGGGGACCAAGCACAGCCTGGGGGACCAAGTACAGTCTGGGGGACCAAGCACAGTCTGGGGGACCAAGAGCAACCAGGGGGACCAAGCAGAGCCTGGGGGACCAAGCACAGCCTGGGGTACCAAGCACAGCCTGGGGGACTAAGAGCAACTAGGGGGACCAAGCACAGCCTGGGGGACCAAGCACAGCCTTGGGGACCAAGAGCAACCAGGGGGGCCAAGCACAGCCAGGGGTACCAAGCACAGCCAGGGGGACCAAGAGCAACCAGGGGGACCAAGCACAGCCTGGGGACCAAGCACAGCCTGGGGGACCAAGCACAGCCTTGGGGACCAAGAGCAACCAGGGGGACCAAGCACAGCCTGGGGGACCAAGCACAGCCTGGGGGACCAAGAGCAACCAGGGGGACCAAGCACAGCCTGGGGGACCAAGCACAGCCTGTGGGACCAAGCACAGCCTGGGGGACCAAGAGCAACCAGGGGGACCAAGCACAGCCTGGGGGACCAAGCACAGCCTGGGGGACCAAGAGCAACCAGGGGGACCAAGCACAGCCTGGGGGACCAAGCACAGCCTGGGGGACCAAGAGCAACCAGGGGGACCAAGCACAGCCAGGGGGACCAAGCACAGCCAGGGGGACCAGGAGCAACCAGGGGGACCAAGCACAGCCTGGGGGACCAAGCACAGCCTGGGGGACCAAGCACAGCCTGGGGGGACCAAGAGCAACCAGGGGGTCCAAGCACAGCCTGGGGGACCAAGCACAGCCTGGGGGACCAAGAGCAACCAGGGGGACCAAGCACAGCCTGGGGGACCAAGCACAGCCTGGGGGACCAAGAGCAACCAGGGGGGCCAAGCACAGCCTGGGGGACCAAGCACAGCCTGGGGGACCAAGAGCAACCAGGGGGAACAAGCACAGCCTGGGGGACCAAGCACAGCCTGGGGGACCAAGAGCAACCAGAGGGACCAAGCACAGCCTGGGGGACCAAGAGCAACCAGGGGGACCAAGCACAGCCAGGGGTACCAAGCACAGCCAGGAGGACCAAGAGCAACCAGGGGGACCAAGCACAGCCTGGGGGACCAAGCACAGCCTGGGGGACCAAGCACAGCCTGGAGGACCAAGAGCAACCAGGGGGTCCAAGCACAGCCTGGGGGACCAAGCACAGCCTGGGGGACCAAGAGCAACCAGGGGGACCAAGCACAGCCTGGGGGACCAAGCACAGCCTGGGGGACCAAGAGCAACCAGGGGGACCAAGCACAGCCTGGGGGACCAAGCACAGCCTGGGGGACCAAGAGCAACCAGGGGGACCAAGCACAGCCAGGGGGACCAAGAGCAACCAGGGGGACCAAGCACAGCCAGGGGGACCAAGAGCACCAGGGGGACCAAGCACAGCCTGGGGGACCAAGAGCAACCAGGGGGACCAAGCACAGCCTGGGGGACCAAGCACAGCCTGGGGACCAAGCACAGCCAGGTGTACCAAGCACAGCCAGGGGGACCAAGAGCAACCAGGGAGACCAAGCACAGCCTGGGGGACCAAGCACAGCCAGGGGGACCAAGAGGAACCAGGGAGACCAAGCATAGCCAGGGGGACCAAGAGCATCCAGGGGCACCAAGCACAGCCTGGGGGACCAAGCACAGCCTGGGGGACCAAGAGCAACCAGGGGGACCAAGCACAGCCAGGGGTACCAAGCACAGCCTGGGGGACCAAGAGCAACCAGGTGGACCAAGCACAGCCTGGGGGACCAAGCACAGCCTGGGGGACCAAGAGCAACCAGGGGGACCAAGCACAGCCTGGGGGACCAAGCACAGCCTGGGGGACCAAACACAGCCTGGGGGACCAAAAGCAACCAGGGGGAGCAAGCACAGCCTGGGGGACCAAGCACAGCTTGGGGACCAAGAGCAACCAGGGGGACCAAGCACAGCCTGGGGGACCAAGCAGCCTGGGGGACCAAGCACAGCCAGGGGTACCAAGCACAGCCAGGGGGACCAAGAGCAACCAGGGGGACCAAGCACAGCCTGGGGGACCAAGCACAGCCTGGGGGACCAAGAGCAACCAGGGGGACCAAGCACAGCCTGGGGGACCAAGCACAGCCTGGGGGACTGTAGGAAGGTGGCTACCTGACTATGGTTACCCCAGATTTTTTGCCTGTGTTTAGCTGGTTTTTTGACTTAGTTGACCTGGTTCCCTGCTAATCAGGGCCCCAGGCCATCTGCTCTCTCTGTAAAATGGATTCCATGTACCCTAGTGTAGGAGAGTAGGGTCTGCTATCCTATGGTCACCCCAAATTTTTGCTTTTTGCTTCACTGGTTTTCGACTACTGAGGCTGTGGGCCTGCTGATCAGACCCCCAGCCTGCTGTTCTCTCACTAAATTAATGACACATGTGCTATAGGCACATACCAATTGGAAATGGACTCCTTGTCAGCCCCTGTAGAATGCACTATAGGTGCACAGGGCACAGGAGCCACTAAGACCTACCAGGGGCTGCAGCATAACTTTTGCCACCCCTGGCTGGTTCTTAAATTGACACAACTGGCTGATCACTCAGCTGGGGTAAGGTGGTGTACACACCCCTTGCTTAGATATAGTATACCTATGTCTAAACCTATATCTGGACACATGTAAACCTGTGAGCCACTCCTATAGACAGGCCTCACCAATCCTGGAGGCTGGGTGCATGGTTTTTATGTGAGATGGAGCTCTAGCATGAGCTGAGCCTGTCTGCAGCCGTCGGGAACAAATCCCTAAGCTGTTTCAGGATAATGCCATACCATATACTATTAAGTGCCTTATAATCCTCGCGGTTATTTAGCAACTCTGGTTTGGCTTTATCAAAACATGTCGTGTAAGGTGTCATACGCTTTGGAATACCATCCCCTCGCCAGTTCTGGCGACGGGGATGGCATTCCACCCCTCTAGAGGGGTAAGACATGTTACTTCACTTTAATGCGGTTGATTTCTCCAAAGGCCTTAAGATCCACAAAATGGATGCCTCTGCCACAGACAAATGTCTGGACCCCTGGAGCTGACCGAAACCCAGTCAAGGGGGTCCTGGACAAAGGGTTTCCTGTCACAGGAGGGTGTCACCGCCCTCCAGACAGGAGATAGTGTATTGTAGCAGGGAGGTTTGAAAGAAACCAGACACTGCCTGGGGCGCACAAGGCTGCCCCTTGCATAATCCGGCCAAACCGGTTCTGGGGCACTCCAGCCCTCGTGCCAGGGCGGCCTGGATCAAAGGAAGGGGGTGTATCCACCCACTTCCTGGGTCCCACCCATAGGAGGGGACCTAGCAGGTAATCACGCCCACCAGATTCGAATAAGAGTGGGAGCAGTGCCAATGCACATCAGATTTCCTGGAAGAAACATTTGAAATGATATTCTGGACCCTTCGCCCTCCATCTCAACGTGGAAGCCCGAAGAATCTCCCTTGTGGTCAAGGAGTGACCACCCTGCAGCAGCAGGCACCATCCAGCCCTCGACGTCTACTTAGTTGCAGTTCCCGCCGGAACTCGAGCAACTGAGATTGACGAGATCAAGCCTGCCCAGCTTCTAACAGCCCGATCCACAGTCCCTGCAAAGTTGAGACCCGTGGAGGCGACCGGAAGCGTGGGGCACGCCATCTTGAAGTGACCACGAGACGCTGACCGTGCAGCCCACGAGTGACCCTCGAAGCTGTACACCGGGGTTTGAGAAGCCCCTACCCTGAGCTACTCCTGAGCCGAAGTTCAGCCCTCCACACTCGACGAGTGCTGCGTGGGGCCCTTTGGCACGATTTGGCTCAACGCGTTGGCCCGGTCACTTGCCAGCTGGCTTGTGGTCCCTGTGCCGACGAACTACCTAAGAAGACTTGTGATTCTGGTTGCTCCAGATCCACACCAGCTCCCCTGAAAAGGAGCCCCGACTCTGACCTTCCTGGTCCGAGTGAGAAGCAATCTTCCGATCCTGCGTGGATTGCTCTTACCAAGGCTTGTTTGCTCCAAACCTGAAGCCGACTGCACCGACGGTGAGAGCCTGCGTGGGACAGATCGTGACCTGCTCCTGGACGTCGCAGATGCCCCAGAGCCCACGTGACAGCGGAGAGAAGCTCCTCGACGACCACCTGATTGCGCCCGACATTGCCTGGTTCCGTCCTGGTTCCACCCTGGTCACTGCTGAGTGACCCAGACTCTGTCCCCTCTGCTTTCAGGTACTCTACAACTTGAGTCCACCCTTGGACTCCACCGGACACTTCGTCTTCACCCTGCCTGCAGCCCTTTCAGCTTCAAGCACCAAGAGCCTGCGTGTCAAAACCCGACGCCACTTCGACCCTGTGCACCCACTTCCTGTGGGTGAGGTAACTTTGCTCCGCCGGTGTTCCCACACTGGTGCACACCTCTAGGGTCTGTGTGTTAAGTTTTGTTCCTCTAGGTTCAGCGGAAGTGTCCTTAAACTTTAACTCTTTGACTTTTACGCACCATTGGTTAACATTGGTGCATGCGTGCACTTTCCGCACATCTCCCGAATCCCGAGGGCCATTCCCGACTTCAGCATTGCTTGTCCTGACTGCTCCCAGCGATTCCCTAGGCCCTAGGCCTAACCACTGTTCGAGTGGCCTCTCTTATACCACTTGTTTAGTATATGGTTTGAGTGGCCACCCGCCCTCATCCATAATTGTGCAACTTGTATGTTTGAACAGTGCTTTTGATTTAACGCTTGTGCCCCTTTATTCATAAAGAATACTGGGGATTGTTTTTAGTAATAAACACATATATTTTTATAATATATACTTGTGTGGTGTCCTTTCATTTGGTATTACAGGATTGTATGTGGTAAAACAGCTCGCTTAACACGACCTCTTAAGTTAAGCCTTTAGGCTGCTTAGTCCATGCTACCCCTAGGATAGCTTGTCTAATAAGGTTGACTTACAACCAGACACCATAAGGGATTGTTTGGTCAGGTAGTAGGTGGTTCCAGAATTGGAAACATCCCCTACCAGGCCAACTTCTCACATTGGTGAGCAGCGGTGCGGATTTGAGCTTGCTGTTGTTTTACCATTGCAATCTTTATATCAAATTGAAAGATCACATCAAGTACCTCTAGGTAAATATAAAATCAAAAGCTTAGCATATTAAGTTCTACTGAACTTAGTAGTTGTAGGTTGAAGGGAGTAGCACACCCCTGACTACAACTCACTAGCAAGGTCCAGTAGGAAAACACTTAGTGTAGGTAAGTGCACCACTTACACCTCACTAGTAACCATGTCTGACACAGGAAAGGCCTCAGGGTCTAGTCCTGTGACAGTTGACCCTACCCAGGCAACTTTTGGATATGACAAACTAACCCGCAGAGACTTGATTGCCTTGTGCAAAGCAAGAGGGTTAAAAAGGGGCAGAAGCCCCACCTGCCTAATCCTGGTAGAAATCCTAGAACAGGATGACTTAGAGAAGGCAAAAGCAGCTTCCCTAGATACAGGAACTGGAGGGAACCCCCCTGCAGTTGATCCCCTTGAAGAGGAGGATGATGATGACTTGGATGAGGACTCAGATGTTGAGGACTTAGGAGTACAGGATCAGGGTAGCCAGGTTCCAGTTGGTAGGCTTAGCCAGGCCAACTTGGACCTACTGGGGAATGGAGAGGGCCAGCACCTCCCCAGAACCCAACATATGATTCCCCCAGGCAACAGAAGAGTGAGATCTCCCTCAGGAGACTCTCATCTTTCTAGTGCCTCCAGGGAATCACAGAGAGGCATGAATGCTTCTCAAAAGTTAGAGCATAGGGCCAGAATGAGGGCTGTCAAACTCCAGATAGAGAGGGAGGAGGTAGCCTTGGCTCAAGCTAGACTTGCCTTGGCAAGAGAGCAGAAATTAAGTGGCTTAGATGTCACTGGTGGCAGCAATTTTCCAAGAGAAAAAGACAGGGCCTATGATAATAGAAACCTGACCAAAATTGTGCCCCCCTTTAAAGAAGGGGATGACATCCACAAATGGATGACTGCTCTTGAGAGAGCCTGCATGGTACAGCAGGTTCCTGAGAATCAGTGGGCTGCAATTTTGTGGTACTCCTTTTCTGAGAAAGGGAGGGACAGGCTCCTCACAGTTAGACCTGAGGATGCCAAAAACTACTCTGTTTTGAAGAGTGCTCTCATTGAAGGGTATGGCTTAACCACTGAGCAATACAGGTTGTTGTTCAGAGACACCCAGAAAGCACAGACTCAAGACTGGACTGATTTTGTGGAGTGTGCCACTAAGGCTTTGGAGGGTTGGTTACAGGGAAGTAAAGTTTCAGACTATACAGGATTGTACAATCTTATGATGAGAGAACAGATCCTTAATAACTGTACAAACCAGCTGTTGCATCAATACCTTATTGACTCTGATCTGACCTCTCCCCAAGAATTGGGAAAGAAGGCAGACAAATGGGTCAGAACAAGGATTAAGCAGAAACCCCAGAACCAAGGTGGTGACCAGAAGAAAACAGACCAGAAGGGTGGTAATCAGAATCAGAAAGATAAAGAAAAAGACCAGAAGTCTTCAGGCCCCCAAACTAATAGTAAGGAGGGTGGTTCCCAAACTGGTAACAAGAAGAAGAAGAACAAAGGTCCAAAGACACCTTGGTGCAATACCTGCAAATCAGTTTCACACTGGGGCAGTGAGTGCACCAAGGCAAATCCAGTTCCCACCACTACAGCTCCTAAAGCAACTGCAACCCCAAGTACAGTAACCAGTGGTGGAACACAGTCCAAGGGTGTAGCTGGGTTGACCCTGGGTATTGAAGTAGGATCTGGCCTAGTCAGAGTCCCTACACAGGCAGTTCTCCTGTATGATGTGGACATTGAGTTGCCCACTGCAGTAAGCCCCACTAACCTGGGCAAATACAGGCAGACTCCCTTAATAAATGAGAAACTGGCTCAAGCTTACAGGGACACATGTGCTAGTGTCACCATGGTGACCCCTGGCTTTGTGGACCCTGGACAGATTGTACTAGGAGAGAGCTACCTAGTAACCAATGCAAGCAACTCCACTACCTCCCATAGTGTGGCAGTTGTGAACTTCTCCTGGGGAGGGGTTGATGGCCTAAAGAAAGTTGTGGTGAGTGCAGACCTACCAGTAGACTGTCTGTTAGGCAATGACCTTGAAAGCTCAGCATGGTCAGAAGTGGAGTACAGGACTCATGCAGAAATGCTAGGGATTTCAGAGCATGTCCTTGCCATGACAAGGGCTCAGGCTAAGAAGTGCCTTCCTGAACCAGTGGTGGATCTTGAGACAATAGACCAGCCACAGCCCAAGAGAAGGAGCAAGAGAGGAAAGGCCTCGCCTTCCACCTTGCCCCAGGTTGAGGATCAGGTTTCAGAGGAAACTGATTCTGCAGTCCAAGAGGAGACTGTCTCTGAGGAGCTTGAACCTGACCAGGTTGAGTTTCTGGGGACAGGGGGACCCTCAAGGGCAGACCTGAGGCAGGCTCAATTAGATTGCCCTTCCCTTGAACCCCTCAGACAGCAGGCTGCTGCTGAGGCTGCTGGGGATGCCCAAGGTACCCATACTGTGTATTGGGATGAGGGACTCCTTTACTCAGAGGCTAGAGCCCCCAAGCCTGGCATGACCAGGAGGTTGGTGATACCTCTGCAGTTTAGGGGATTCCTCCTTACCTTGGCCCATGATATTCCCCTTGCAGGACACTTAGGCCAGAACAAGACGTGGGACAGGCTTGTTCCACACTTTCACTGGCCTCACATGTCAGAGGATGTCAAGGAGTTTTGTCGCTCCTGTGTCACTTGCCAAGCCAGTGGTAAGTCAGGTGGCACAACAAAGGCCCCCCTAATACCACTACCTGTGGTGGGGGTCCCCTTTGAGAGAGTTGGAATTGATATTGTGGGTCCAATGGACCCCCAAACAGCATCTGGGAACAGATTCATACTGGTGGTAGTGGATCATGCCACCAGGTACCCAGAGGCTATTCCCCTAAGGACCACCACAGCACCTGTGGTGGCAAAAGCCCTCATTGCAGTTTTCTCAAGAGTGGGCTTTCCTAAGGAGGTACTATCAGATAGAGGGACAAATTTTATGTCCAGCTATCTAAAAGCAATGTGGAAGGAATGTGGAGTAAACTATAAGTTTACCACCCCATATCATCCACAATGCAATGGGCTTGTGGAGAGATTTAACAAGACCCTTAAAGGCATGATAAAAGGATTACCAGAGAAGCTCAGGCGGAAATGGGACATTCTTTTACCCTGCCTGCTCTTTGCTTACAGAGAGGTCCCACAGAAGGGGGTTGGCTACAGCCCTTTTGAACTTTTGTTTGGCCACCCTGTGAGAGGTCCATTGTGTTTGGTGAAGGAAGGATGGGAGTTACCTCTCAAAAAGCCCAAACTAGACATAGTGGACTATGTACTTGGTCTCCGCTCCAGGATGGCTGAGTACATGGAAAGAGCATCCAAAAACCTGGAGGCCAGCCAAGAATTGCAGAAAGCTTGGCATGACCAAAAGGCTGTGCTGGTAGAGTTCCAACCAGGACAGAAGGTATGGGTACTGGAGCCAGTGGCTCCAGCAGCACTCCAAGACAAATGGAGTGGACCCTATCCTATTATTGAGAAGAAAGGGGAAGTCACCTACTTGGTAGACTTTGGAACACCCAGGAGCCCTCACAGGGTAATCCATGTGAATCGCTTGAAAGCATTTGTAGACAGGGAGGACATGAGCTTGCTCATGGCCACAGATGGGGAACAGGAGGAAGAGAGTGACCCTCTCCCAGACCTGCTTTCTCAGAACCCTGATGATGGTTCAGTTGATGGAGTAGCCTTGGCAGGCAGCCTCACTGACCAGCAACAGAGGGACTGCAGACAAGTTTTGCAGGCTCACAGGCAAATGTTTTCACTCACACCCAGCCAAACTGACTGGTGTACCCATGTTGTGGACACTGGTGACAGTCTGCCTGTCAAGAATAAGATCTACAGGCAACCTGATCATGTCAGGGATTGCATCAAGGCTGAGGTGCAAAAGATGTTGGAGCTTGGAGTGATTGAGCCATCAGAGAGCCCATGGGCCAGCCCAGTAGTCCTGGTGCCAAAACCTCATACCCAAGATGGTAAGAGAGAAATGAGGTTTTGCGTGGATTACAGGGGCCTCAATGCTGTCACTAGGACAGATGCTCACCCCATTCCAAGAGCAGATGAGCTCATTGACAGATTGGCTTCTGCCAAGTTTCTGAGCACATTTGATCTGACAGCTGGCTACTGGCAAATCAGACTAGCTGAGGAGTCAAAAGCCAAAACAGCATTCTCTACCCCTAGTGGACATTATCAGTTTGTGGTAATGCCCTTTGGTTTGAAGAATGCACCTGCCACTTTCCAAAGGTTGGTGAACCAAGTCCTTACTGGGTTGGATGACTTTTGTGCAGCTTATCTGGATGATATTGCTGTCTTTAGCTCCACCTGGGAGGATCACCTGATCCACCTGAAGAAAGTTTTGGAGGCCCTGCAAAAGGCAGGCCTAACTATCAAGGCCACAAAGTGCCAGATAGGGCAGAGTAAGGTTGTATACCTGGGCCACCTAGTAGGTGGAGGCCAGGTTCAGCCACTGGAAAGCAAAATCCAGGCCATACAGGACTGGGCTCCTCCAGTTACCCAGACACAAGTCAGAGCCTTCTTGGGCCTGACTGGGTATTACAGAAAGTTTGTGAAAAACTATGGGTCTATAGTGACACCATTAAATGACTTGACATCCAAGAAGATGCCAAAAAAGGTTCAGTGGACAGTTAGCTGTCAGAAGGCATTTGAAGACCTGAAGAAGGCCATGTGCTCTGCACCTATCCTAAAGAGTCCTGACTACTCCAAACAGTTCATTGTTCAGACAGATGCTTCTGAGTTGGGGGTGGGAGCTGTACTCTCACAACTTAATCAAGATGGTCAAGACCAGCCAATTGCTTTCATTAGCAGGAGGCTAACCCCAAGAGAAAAACGTTGGTCAGCCATTGAGAGGGAGGCCTTTGCTGTGGTTTGGGCATTAAAGAAGTTGAGGTCCTACTTGTTTGGAACTCACTTCCTGGTGCAAACAGACCATAAGCCCCTCTTATGGCTTAATCAGATGAAGGGTGAAAATCCCAAACTGCTCAGGTGGTCCATTTCCCTACAGGGGATGGACTTTACAGTGGAGCACCGCCCAGGGACTGACCATGGTAATGCAGATGGTCTCTCCAGGTACTTCCACTTAGAACATGAAGACTTATCTGGTCAAGGTTAGTTTAATGTCCCTGCGTTTGGGGGGGGTTGTGTAGGAGAGTAGGGTCTGCTATCCTATGGTCACCCCAAATTTTTGCTTTTTGCTTCACTGGTTTTCGACTACTGAGGCTGTGGGCCTGCTGATCAGACCCCCAGCCTGCTGTTCTCTCACTAAATTAATGACACATGTGCTATAGGCACATACCAATTGGAAATGGACTCCTTGTCAGCCCCTGTAGAATGCACTATAGGTGCACAGGGCACAGGAGCCACTAAGGCCTACCAGGGGCTGCAGCATAACTTTTGCCACCCCTGGCTGGTTCTTAAATTGACACAACTGGCTGATCACTCAGCTGGGGTAAGGTGGTGTACACACCCCTTGCTTAGATATAGTATACCTATGTCTAAACCTATATCTGGACACATGTAAACCTGTGAGCCACTCCTATAGACAGGCCTCACCAATCCTGGAGGCTGGGTGCATGGTTTTTATGTGAGATGGAGCTCTAGCATGAGCTGAGCCTGTCTGCAGCCGTCGGGAACAAATCCCTAAGCTGTTTCAGGATAATGCCATACCATATACTATTAAGTGCCTTATAATCCTCGCGGTTATTTAGCAACTCTGGTTTGGCTTTATCAAAACATGTCGTGTAAGGTGTCATACGCTTTGGAATACCATCCCCTCGCCAGTTCTGGCGACGGGGATGGCATTCCACCCCTCTAGAGGGGTAAGACATGTTACTTCACTTTAATGCGGTTGATTTCTCCAAAGGCCTTAAGATCCACAAAATGGATGCCTCTGCCACAGACAAATGTCTGGACCCCTGGAGCTGACCGAAACCCAGTCAAGGGGGTCCTGGACAAAGGGTTTCCTGTCACAGGAGGGTGTCACCGCCCTCCAGACAGGAGATAGTGTATTGTAGCAGGGAGGTTTGAAAGAAACCAGACACTGCCTGGGGCGCACAAGGCTGCCCCTTGCATAATCCGGCCAAACCGGTTCTGGGGCACTCCAGCCCTCGTGCCAGGGCGGCCTGGATCAAAGGAAGGGGGTGTATCCACCCACTTCCTGGGTCCCACCCATAGGAGGGGACCTAGCAGGTAATCACGCCCACCAGATTCGAATAAGAGTGGGAGCAGTGCCAATGCACATCAGATTTCCTGGAAGAAACATTTGAAATGATATTCTGGACCCTTCGCCCTCCATCTCAACGTGGAAGCCCGAAGAATCTCCCTTGTGGTCAAGGAGTGACCACCCTGCAGCAGCAGGCACCATCCAGCCCTCGACGTCTACTTAGTTGCAGTTCCCGCCGGAACTCGAGCGACTGAGATCGACGAGATCAAGCCTGCCCAGCTTCTAACAGCCCGATCCACAGTCCCTGCAAAGTTGAGACCCGTGGAGGCGACCGGAAGCGTGGGGCACGCCATCTTGAAGTGACCACGAGACGCTGACCGTGCAGCCCACGAGTGACCCTCGAAGCTGTACACCGGGGTTTGAGAAGCCCCTACCCTGAGCTACTCCTGAGCCGAAGTTCAGCCCTCCACACTCGACGAGTGCTGCGTGGGGCCCTTTGGCACGATTTGGCTCAACGTGTTGGCCCGGTCACTTGCCAGCTGGCTTGTGGTCCCTGTGCCGACGAACTACAAAAGAAGACTTGTGATTCTGGTTGCTCCAGATCCACACCAGCTCCCCTGAAAAGGAGCCCCGACTCTGACCTTCCTGGTCCGAGTGAGAAGCAATCTTCCGATCCTGCGTGGATTGCTCTTACCAAGGCGTGTTTGCTCCAAACCTGAAGCCGACTGCACCGACGGTGAGAGCCTGCGTGGGACAGATCGTGACCTGCTCCTGGACGTCGCAGATGCCCCAGAGCCCACGTGACAGCGGAGAGAAGCTCCTCGACGACCACCTGATTGCGCCCGACATTGCCTGGTTCCGTCCTGGTTCCACCCTGGTCACTGCTGAGTGACCCAGACTCTGTCCCCTCTGCTTTCAGGTACTCTACAACTTGAGTCCACCCTTGGACTCCACCGGACACTTCGTCTTCACCCTGCCTGCAGCCCTTTCAGCTTCAAGCACCAAGAGCCTGCGTGTCAAAACCCGACGCCACTTCGACCCTGTGCACCCACTTCCTGTGGGTGAGGTAACTTTGCTCTGCTGGTGTTCCCACACTGGTGCACACCTCTAGGGTCTGTGTGTTAAGTTTTGTTCCTCTAGGTTCAGCGGAAGTGTCCTTAAACTTTAACTCTTTGACTTTTACGCACCATTGGTTAACATTGGTGCATGCGTGCGCTTTCCGCACATCTCCCGAATCCCGAGGGCCATTCCCGACTTCAGCATTGCTTGTCCTGACTGCTCCCAGCGATTCCCTAGGCCCTAGGCCTAACCACTGTTCGAGTGGCCTCTCTTATACCACTTGTTTAGTATATGGTTTGAGTGGCCACCCGCCCTCATCCATAATTGTGCAACTTGTATGTTTAAACAGTGCTTTTGATTTAACGCTTGTGCCCCTTTATTCATAAAGAATACTGGGGATTGTTTTTAGTAATAAACACATATATTTTTATAATATATACTTGTGTGGTGTCCTTTCATTTGGTATTACAGGATTGTATGTGGTAAAACAGCTCGCTTAACACGACCTCTTAAGTTAAGCCTTTAGGCTGCTTAGTCCATGCTACCCCTAGGATAGCTTGTCTAATAAGGTTGACTTACAACCAGACACCATAAGGGATTGTTTGGTCAGGTAGTAGGTGGTTCCAGAATTGGAAACATCCCCTACCAGGCCAACTTCTCACACCTAGGTACATACCACAATTGGAAATGGACTCCTTGTCAGCCCCTGTATAATGCACTATAGGTGCCAAGGGCATAGGAGCCACCAAGGCCTACCAGGGGCTGCAGCATATCTTTTGCCACCCCTGGCTGGTTCTTAAATTGACACAACTGGCTGATCACTCAGCTGGGGTAAGGTGGTGTAACCACCCCTTACTTAGATATAGTATACCTATATCTAAACCTATATCTGGACACATATCAACCTGTGAGCCACTCCTATGGAAGGCCTAATGTGAGAAGTTGGCCTGATAGGTGATGTTTCCAATTCTGGAACCACCTATTATCAGACCAAACAATCCCTTATGGTGTCTGGTTGTAAGTCAACCTTATTAGACAAGCTATCCTAGGGGTAGCATGGACTAAGCAGCCTAAAGGCTTAACTTAAGAGGTCGTGTTAAGCGAGCTGTTTTACCACATACAATCCTGTAATATCAAATGAAAGGACACCACACAAGTATGTATTATAAAAATATATGTGTTTATTACTAAAGACAATCCCCAGTATTCTTTATGAATAAAGGGGCACAAGCGTTAAATCAAAAGCACTGTTTAAACATACAAGTTGCACAATTATGGATGAGGGCGGGTGGCCACTCAAACCATATACTAAACAAGTGGTATAAGAGATGCCACTCGAGCAGTGGTTAGGCCTAGGGCCTAGGGAATCGCTGGGAGCAGTCAGGACAAGCAATGCTGAAGTCGGGAATGGCCCTCGGGCTTCGGCTGCACCAGTGCTGCTTCGGCTGCACTGGTGCAGCTTCTCAGACTTGAGGCGTTGCACCAGTGCAGCATAGAAAAGAAACTTTTTAATAAAAGGATTTAAAACTATTTCAAGATATACATTATCTAAGGAATGTTATAAAAACTCAGATATGGAGAATATTTTTCATTTTCGTCCATTTTTACCCGTTTTGGAGCACTTTGAAGCACTGATGCAGCTTTGGGATTTTTATGGTTATTTTGATCAGAGATGCTCCTAATGTGTTGTGGGATGTATCCAAGACACTGCCATCACACCTATATAGTTTTTAAATGATTTTGATGTATTAAAATTTTGACCTCCATAAGGGGGGAAAGGTTGAACTTTTACCCCGCTCGGAGTTCCATGACTTTCGTGACCTTGTCCCCCTGAAATTTAAAATTGCATTTTCAAAGTAATGTGTACAACTATTCATTCTGTGTCATTCATTGTGTGTTTAGCATGCTATTGGGCCACTGTAGCACTTGTTTTTTTTCGTTTTTATGCATTTTTGACCGTTTTTGAACACTTTGATGCTCCAAATGGTCTTTGGACTTTTTGCTTCATGGAGATTTCAAAAGTGTTAGAAATTCATTTTGGAGGCACACAGAACAGTGCAAATGCAGTTACATAGCATTCAGGAGACTGCAATCACACCTATATAGTTTTTAAAAGATTTTGATGTAATAACATTTTTGACCTCCATGGGGAGGGCCCTTAAGCTGAACTTTTACCCAGCTCGGAGTTCCATGACCTTGTCCCCCTGAAATTGAAAATCGAATTTTCAAAGTGTTTAGTAAAACTGTTCATTCTGTGTCATTCATTATGTCTTTAGCCTGCTATTGGACCACTGCAGCACTATGTTTTGTTAATTTTAACCCAATGTTGACCTTTTTTGACCACTTTGATGCACCAGTGAAGTTTTTGGACTTAGTCATTTTTCACTTTATGGTGACTTCAAAAGTGTTAGAAATTCATTTTGTAAATACCTAGAACGGTGCAAATGCAGCCATATAGCATTCAGGGCACAACAATTACACCTATATAGTTTTTAAATGATTTTGATGCAATAACATTTTTGACCTCCATGGGGAGGGCACTCAAGCTAAACTTTTACCCAGCTCCGAGTTCCACGACCTCGTGTGGAAAAAGTGACTTTGCCCCCTTAAACCCAAAAACTTCAAAAAGTCACCCCTGGAGGCCAGAAACGGGTCTTAGACACTCTTGGTATGTCATCTGAGGTATACTATGGTGTTCTTGGGTCCAGAACTAGAAATGTGATGTGACTCTGATATCTAGGGCCTATAATGGAAAAAATGAATTTGACACCAAACACCTCAAAATGTCTGAAATAGGACTCAGACATGTACCTGGAGGCTGGAAATGAGCCCTAGACACTCTTGCTATATCACCTGAGATATAATATAGGGTCCTGGTGGCCACAGGGACCCAAAAACAGTCAGGTGGGTTGATACTGAAAATTAGCAAAAATCGTCCCAAAAATTTTTTTGACAAGATTTGCTAATTTTCCAAATAGCTCAGAATGGATATCAGAGACACTGTTTGAGTGCGCAAGATATGAATACACTTGTTAGAAAGGTCAGCTCTGATGCTTTCATGTGATATATATAACTTTGATATTATATAAAGTTTTTTTTCCGCTACCAACCAAGGGAAACACCTGATATCGTACCCGATTTTGAGAACATTGGGCTGGGTGGAAAAAGTCACTTTGCCCCCTTAAACCCAAAAACTTCAAAAAGTCACCCCTGGAGGCCAGAAATGGGTCTTAGACACTCTTGGTATGTCATCTGAGGTATACTATGGTCTTCTTGGGTCCAGAACTAGAAATCTGATGTGACTCTGATATCTAGGAGCTATAATGGAAAAAAATGAATTTGACACCAAACACCTCAAAATGTCACAAATAGGAGTCAGACATGTACCTGGAGGCTGGAAATGAGCCCTAGCCACTCTTGTTATATAATCTGAGATATATTATGGGGTCCTGGTGGCTACAGGGACCTGAAAACAGTCATGAGGGTTGATACCGAAAATTAGCAAAAATCGTCAAAAAAAGTTTTTTTGACAAGATTTGCTAATTTTCCAAATAGCTCAGAATGGATATCACAGTCACTTTGTGAGTACCCAGGACCTAAATATACTTGTTAGAAAGCTCAGATCTGATGCTTTCATTTGATCTATCTACCTTTGCTATTATCTGAAGTTTTTTTTTCAGCTTCCAGCCATGGGAAAAACCTGACATTGTACCCGATTTTGAGCACCTTAGGCTGGATGGAAGAAGTGACTTTGCCCCCTTAAACCCCAAAACTTCAAAAAGTCATCCCTGGAGGCCAGAAATGGGTCTTAGACACTCCTGGTATGTCATCTGAGGTATACTAAGGGGTCCTTAGGTCCAGAACTAGAAATTTGATGTGACTCTGAGCTCAATGTGATGTGACTCTGAGCTATATGGCCTATAATGGAAAAAATGAGTTTGACCCCAAACACCTCGAAATGTCACAAATAGGAGTCAGACATGTACCTGGAGGCTGGAAATGAGCCCTAGCCACTCTTGTTATATCATCTGAGATATATTATGGGGTCCTGGTGGCTACAGGGACCCGAAAACAGTCATGAGGGTTGATACCGAAAATTAGCAAAAATCGTCAAAAAAAGTTTTTTTGACAAGATTTGCTAATTTTCCAAATAGCTCAGAATGGATATCACAGTCACTTTGTGAGTACCCATGACCTAAATATACTTGTTAGAAAGCTCAGATCTGATGCTTTCATTTGATCTATCTACCTTTGCTATTATCTGAAGGTTTTTTTTCAGCTTCCAGCCAAGGGAAGAACCTGACATCGTACCCGATTTTGAGCAACGTAGCCTGGATGGAAGAAGTGACTATGCCCCCTTAAACCCCAAAACTTCAAAAAGTCATCCCTGGAGGCCAGAAATGGGTCTTAGACACTCCTGGTATGTCATCTGAGGTATACTAAGGGGTCCTTAGGTCCAGAACTAGAAATTTGATGTGACTCTGAGCTCAATGTGATGTGACTCTGAGCTCTATGGCCTATATTGGGAAAAATGAGTTTGATCCCAAACACCAAGAAATGTCACAAATAGGAGTCAGACATGTACCTGGAGGCTGGAAATGAGCCCTAGCCACTCTTGTTATATCATCTGAGATATATTATGGGGTCCTGGTGGCTACAGGGACCTGAAAACAGTCATACAAAGCAATTTGAATCCATACGAGGCAATTTTTAATTTGCGGCCATCTGGTCACCCTTTGAAATGGATAGGATATACTACAGAGGATGTAGTGCACTCTATTTCTTGAAGCATATGATGTACTGACTTAATTTCAATTGCAGTATGTAGCTAAGACATTTACAATTCATAGTGGTAACTCTCATGGTTGTGGCTTATAGGGACAAGGTACAAATCAAGTGTAACCTTCAGGTAAGTTTTTATTTTTCACTTTCATGTGTGTTGTAGAACACTTTATACTTTTGGCTATAATTCATAGTCTGTACATTATAGAGACATAATTTAAACAGCACTTTGTTCCTAGTGATGTGCATCTTACCCATGTGAATTATTATGTGTGTGGCGTATTGTAAAGTTGTCAAAATTTGAGGTTGAATGTATGACGTTTTTCAATACCGTCGCATGTACGAAAAAGTATGCCTTACATTTTGTCCCATACTTCTAAAACCATACAATCTGGATCCATAATTGGAAGTGCAGCATTAAGCTAACATGATGCCACTGTCCTGTGTTCATTTTCATGCATGTGGAAAGCTTCAAAGTGGTGTGAATCTTTCAGCGATTAAACACATATTTTTTAAAAAATTCCTCCAGCTTTTGCAAAATGTGTCACGTATGTTATGTCATCAGTCAAGATCCATATTAGATAGAGCTTGATTTCCAACTGCAACACATTCTATAACATAGCCTACTACAGTGTGCCATTTTATATGCATGTGGCTCACACACAAGGTGCATACAAAGCAATTTGAATCCATACGAGGCGATTTTTAATTTGCGGCCATCTGGTCACCCATTGAAATGGATAGGATATATTACATAGTATGTGGTGCACTATAAATCTTGAACCATATGAGGTACTGACCTAATTTCAATCACAGTATGTAGCTAAGACATCTACACTTTATAGTGGTAACTCTCATATTTGTGGCTTATAGGGACAAGGTACAAATCAAGTGTAATCTTCAGGAAAAGTTTTTATTTTTCACTTTCATGTGTGTTGAAGAACACTTTATGCTTTTGGCTACAAAATGTGAAGTTGAATGTATGATGTTTTTCAATAACGTCACATGTGTGAAAAAATATGCCTTACGTTGTGGCCCATAATTCTAAAACCATACAATCTGGATCCATAATTCTGAGTGCAGCATACAGTTACCATCATGCCACTGCCCTGTGGTCATTGTCATGCCTGTGCCATGCTTAGAAGTGGTGAGAATCATTCAGTGATTAAACGCATGTTTTATAAAATTTGCCTCCATTTTTTGCAAAATGAGTCACGTATATTGTGTCATCAGTCATGATCCATACTAGATAGAGCTTGATTTCCAACTGCAACACATTCTATAGCATACCCTACTACATTGTGTCATTTTAAATGCATGTGGCTTACACGTAAGGTACATACAACGCAATATGAATCCATACGACGCGATTTTCAATTTGCGGCCATCTGGTCGTCCCATTGAAATGGATAGGATATTATACATAGCAGAATGTGCCCTATAATTCTTGAAGCATATAAGTTAAAGACTTAATTTCAATTGCAGATTCTAGCTAAGATTCGTATGCATTATTGTACCAATTCTTATGCATGTGGCCCACATAGAAAGTGCACGAAATGGAAGTTGAATCCATACGAGGCGATTTTCGATTTCCGGCCATCTGGTCACCCAAATCTCAAAGATTATTGTTAATAATTCAGTGTGTTTTTATGCTATTTAGCTAATAATGCATGAACCTGTTTATTAACATGTGCATAATGAGATACCAAAGAGAAAATAATGAAAATGTATTGGTAAACCGTATTTTGGTAGACTTTAAAAAACCCCATTGAAAAACACATGCATCACCAATGCTGCTTTTTGCTTGTGCCTAAAACGAAAATGTGTTATTAAAAAGTGAATATAACACATAGAGATGTTTTTTCTTTTGTTTATGAAGCCTAATGTGAAGGCAGGTCACACCTATGTTTTACTTTGAAAAAATCTCTTTTCTAAAATTTACGGCGTTACCTTGTTTTTTAATACAGCTAAAAAAACAATTGTTAAAGTCGCTTATAAAAAAGTGATCGTAAATGCTATTTTGTTTTTTTTTTCAGCTTGAGGTTCAGTTTAATATGAGTCTTAATTTGATGTATCACTTGCCCTAGTAAACAATCCCCAAAGTCTATTTTTTTTCAATTTTCCCAAGCTCAATGTTAAACACATGCATCACCAATGATGCAAAAAGTGAAGTCAGAAATTTCAAACAGCAATAAAAAAGTGAGAAAAAACGATATTTGAAAAATTCCTTTTGTTTATGCGGCCTTATGTCCAAAGCCATCCAACAAGAGCATTTTTTTTTATTCGGTCGATTTAAAAAAAATCTGCGAACTATTTTATTTCTCTCAAAAAAGTGCCAAAAAGTGACTTTTTGTGCAAAAAAGTGCCCGTACAATATTTTTTCATCTAATAAACTTTTTATGACTCAGAATACACTTAGGCTTCAGGTCAATGTGTTTTCGTTTGGGGGAGGGGCCCAGGGAAAAAAACACCTTTTTTTCTCGGATTGGTCAAAGGTCTGCTTCGGCTGCACCAGTGCTGCTTCGGCTGCACTGGTGCAGCTTCTCAGACTTGAGGCGTTGCACCAGTGCAGCATAGAAAAGAAACTTTTTAATAAAAGGATTTAAAACTAATTCAAGATATACATTATCTAAGGAATGTTATAAAAACTCAGATATGGAGAATATTTTTCATTTTCGTCCATTTTTGACCGTTTTGGAGCACTTTGAAGCACTGATGCAGCTTTGGGATTTTTATGGTTATTTTGATCAGAGATGCTCTTAATGTGTTTCAAATTCATGTGGGATGTATCCAAGACACTGCCATCACACCTATATAGTTTTTAAATGATTTTGATGTATTAAAATTTTGACCTCCATAAGGGGGGAAAGGTTGAACTTTTACCCCGCTCGGAGTTCCATGACTTTCGTGACCTTGTCCCCCTGAAATTTAAAATTGCATTTTCAAAGTAATGTGTACAACTATTCATTCTGTGTCATTCATTGTGTGTTTAGCATGCTAATGGGCCACTGTAGCACTTGTTTTTTTTCGTTTTTATGCATTTTTGACCGTTTTTGAACACTTTGATGCTCCAAATGGTCTTTGGACTTAGTCACTTTTTGCTTCATGGAGATTTCAAAAGTGTTAAAAAGTCACTTTGGAGGCACACAGGACAGTGCAAATGCACCTATATAGCAATCAGGACACTCCAATCACACCTATATGGTTTTTAAATGATTTTGATGAATTAAACATTTTGACCTCCATGAGGGGTGGAAAGTTTGAACTTTTACCACGCTCGGAGTTCCATGACTTCTGTGACCTCGTCCCCCTGAAATTTAAAATAGCATTTTCCAAGTAATTTGTAAATATATTCATTCTGGGTCATTCATTGTGTGTTTAGCTTGCTATTGGGCCAGTGTAGCACTTTGTTTTTTTCATTTTTATGCATTTGTGACCGTTTTTAAACACTTTCATGCACCAATGATGTCTTTGTACTTCGTCATTTTTCACTTCATGGGGACTTCAAAAGTGTTAGAAATTCATTTTGGAGGCACACAGAACAGTGCAAATGCAGTTACATAGCATTCAGGAGACTGCAATTACACCTATATAGTTTTTAAAAGATTTTGATGTAATAACATTTTTGACCTCCATGGGGAGGGCCCTTAAGCTGAACTTTTACCCAGCTCGGAGTTCCATGACCTTGTCCCCCTGAAATTGAAAATCGAATTTTCAAAGTGTTTAGCAAAACTGTTCATTCTGTGTCATTCATTATGTCTTTAGCCTGCTATTGGACCACTGCAGCACTATGTTTTGTTAATTTTAACCCAATGTTGACCTTTTTTGACCACTTTGATGCACCAGTGAAGTTTTTGGACTTAGTCATTTTTCACTTCATGGAGACTTCAAAAGTGTTAGAAATTCATTTTGTAAATACCTAGAACGGTGCAAATGCAGCCATATAGCATTCAGGGCACTACAATTACACCTATATAGTTTTTAAATGATTTTGATGCAATAACATTTTTGACCTCCATGGGGAGGGCACTCAAGCTAAACTTTTACGCAGCTCCGAGTTCCACGACCTCGGGTGGAAAAAGTGACTTTGCCCCCTTAAACCCAAAAACTTCAAAAAGTCACCCCTGGAGGCCAGAAACGGGTCTTAGACACTCTTGGTATGTCATCTGAGGTATACTATGGTGTTCTTGGGTCCAGAACTAGAAATGTGATGTGACTCTGATATCTAGGGCCTATAATGGAAAAAATGAATTTGACACCAAACACCTCAAAATGTCTGAAATAGGACTCAGACATGTACCTGGAGGCTGGAAATGAGCCCTAGACACTCTTGCTATATCACCTGAGATATAATATAGGGTCCTGGTGGCCACAGGGACCCAAAAACAGTCAGGTGGGTTGATACTGAAAATTAGCAAAAATCGTCCCAAAATTTTTTTTGACAAGATTTGCTAATTTTCCAAATAGCTCAGAATGGATATCAGAGACACTGTTTGAGTGCGCAAGATATGAATACACTTGTTAGAAAGGTCAGCTCTGATGCTTTCATGTGATATATATAACTTTGATATTATATAAAGTTTTTTTTCCGCTACCAACCAAGGGAAACACCTGATATCGTACCCGATTTTGAGAACATTGGGCTGGGTGGAAAAAGTCACTTTGCCCCCTTAAACCCAAAAACTTCAAAAAGTCACCCCTGGAGGCCAGAAATGGGTCTTAGACACTCTTGGTATGTCATCTGAGGTATACTATGGTCTTCTTGGGTCCAGAACTAGAAATCTGATGTGACTCTGATATCTAGGAGCTATAATGGAAAAAAATGAATTTGACACCAAACACCTCAAAATGTCACAAATAGGAGTCAGACATGTACCTGGAGGCTGGAAATGAGCCCTAGCCACTCTTGTTATATAATCTGAGATATATTATGGGGTCCTGGTGGCTACAGGGACCTGAAAACAGTCATGAGGGTTGATACCGAAAATTAGCAAAAATCGTCAAAAAAAGTTTTTTTGACAAGATTTGCTAATTTTCCAAATAGCTCAGAATGGATATCACAGTCACTTTGTGAGTACCCAGGACCTAAATATACTTGTTAGAAAGCTCAGATCTGATGCTTTCATTTGATCTATCTACCTTTGCTATTATCTGAAGTTTTTTTTTCAGCTTCCAGCCATGGGAAAAACCTGACATTGTACCCGATTTTGAGCACCTTAGGCTGGATGGAAGAAGTGACTTTGCCCCCTTAAACCCCAAAACTTCAAAAAGTCATCCCTGGAGGCCAAAAATGGGTCTTAGACACTCCTGGTATGTCATCTGAGGTATACTAAGGGGTCCTTAGGTCCAGAACTAGAAATTTGATGTGACTCTGAGCTCAATGTGATGTGACTCTGAGCTATATGGCCTATAATGGAAAAAATGAGTTTGACCCCAAACACCTCGAAATGTCACAAATAGGAGTCAGACATGTACCTGGAGGCTGGAAATGAGCCCTAGCCACTCTTGTTATATCATCTGAGATATATTATGGGGTCCTGGTGGCTACAGGGTCCCGAAAACAGTCATGAGGGTTGATACCGAAAATTAGCAAAAATCGTCAAAAAAAGTTTTTTTGACAAGATTTGCTAATTTAACAAATAGCTCAGAATCGATATCACAGTCACTTCGTGAGTACCCATGACCTAAATATACTTGTTAGAAAGCTCAGATCTGATGCTTTCATTTGATCTATCTACCTTTGCTATTATCTGAAGTTGTTTTTTCAGCTTCCAGCCAAGGGAAGAACCTGACATCATACCCGATTTTGAGCAACGTAGCCTGGATGGAAGAAGTGACTATGCCCCCTTAAACCCCAAAACTTCAAAAAGTCATCCCAGGAGGCCAGAAGTCATCCCTGGACTGCGGCCTTATGTCCAAAGCCATCCAACAAGAGCATTTTTTTTTTAATTCGGTCGATTTAAAAAAAATCTGCGAACTATTTTATTTCTCTCAAAAAAGTGCCAAAAAGTGACTTTTTGTGCAAAAAAGTGCCCGTACAATATTTTTTCATCTAATAAACTTTTTATGACTCAGAATACACTTAGGCTTCAGGTCAATGTGTTTTCGTTTGGGGGAGGGGCCCAGGGAAAAAAACACCTTTTTTTTCTCGGATTGGTCAAACCTCGTTTTTACTACCTTTAAAAAATATCAAAACCATAAACCAGGAGCCCTAATTATATTCTTGATACTGAGCGGCAGGCAGGCAACTAGAGCTACATTTCAGGGGGGGGCTAATTCTTCCAACCATAGACAGAGTGACTGAAAGAAGGGGCGAAAACACAACAAAAGCCTCATTTACAAGTAAATGGTCTTTTAAAGACCTGTTAAGTCCTCGGGTGCGGCTGCAACGAGATGGTCACCAGCCCCCGAAGCTGTCTCTGCCCGGGCTGACAGACACGACGGGGGGGGGCTGAAGCCCCGTGAGCCCAATGGATGTTGCATAGACCCTAAACCTTATCTGCAGATGAACAGTACCACTCAGTGAGGGGTCCCGTTCATCTGCAGATAAGGTTTAGGGTCTATGAAATACTGCTGTTGTCTTGCGTACATTCTGAGTTCCATTGCAGGGGCCTCATTTATGAGAAATGACGCAACGCTGCGTGAAAGCAGCGATGCGTCACTTTTCAGTGCGCACTCCTTGCGACATTCCTGATGCGTCATATTTAATGTATGATGCATCATGTCGCAAGGAGTTACAGATACGTCAGTATTTCTGACGTATCTGTAAGCGCAAAAGTGAAGCATTGCTAGAGTGTGTCACAAAAGTGACGCAACTCCAGCAATGCGTCCTTTCACATGGGGCAAACCCCATGTGAAAGGGCCTGCGTCAGTCTTACGCCTGCTGTGAGGCAGGCTCAAGAATTTGACGCAACGGTGTCCTAAAAGTGACGCAGTGAAATCTCATAATTTCACTGCGTCACTTTTACGACCCTTCCTTGCGTCAATACACCACCCTTGCATACATATACCTGGCGCAGGTATAATGTGGCGCAGGGGTTTACAAAGAGACGATTCTACCTAGATGCGTCTCTTTGTAAATATGACTCAACAAGGCGCATTTTTTATGCCACTGGTGCGTCACAAAAAGTGACGCATCGGTGGCGTAAAAGTGAGGCATAGCCTTATAAATGAGACCCCAAGTACTTGCCTTCTCGTGGAGTCAAGTGAGCTGAAACCTTTGGCCAGACCAATTTTAAGATCTTCGAGAACAGTACTTGCCAGGAGCATCTTTGAATAATAAAACAACTTCTTTGAAGTCAGCCTTCTCATCCAGATTACCACATACCCTTTTGAGCGAGGATCGCTAAGACTAAAACACAACACGACTGTGTGAAACATTACGCGTTCCTTATTATTTTGTATTAATATCTATCTATATCACAAAAGACGGGGACTGCGTAGCTGTGCCCTCAGCTGATAAAGTGACAAACTTGAACACTGTTTTTTTCTAAGACTTCAACCACAGACATTCAAAAGCAAATTATACATACACAGTGCAAGTTTATAAAATATTACAATTGATTGCGTTAATTGACTCGTTCACAAATAATGTCTTATTCAATCAGGTGAGGAGTTCTGATGGAGGGAGTATCATGCAACCCTTTCCCTACCCCTTATCCGAAATCCCACGTGTGCAGTACTGTCCCTGTGTTTCACAGTCTCTCTGCCTGAAGAGGAAGCTTCCATCTTTCCTTATGTCATTAAAGCTTGCAGGTTTAATGACGTTAGACTTCGCAAAGTATAAACTTGTATGTTTGCTTTTGAGGAAGACTTAGACCATGCAACACAGGAACATATTTTACAAAAGTTTGGATTGAATTCCATTATATCCGTTGGCAAGATGTCTAAAATCCCAAAAAATATATTAATATATTTTTACATCCTTGACTTCCGGTGATCAGTTACATCTGCTGACCAGTTTAATCACCAATGCCCCCAAATAAAATCTTAGATATTCTCTCTGCTTTAGTCGCTTCTGGACAGGTTCATTGAACATATTATTTTGTCAAACATTCTAGCCTCTAACATGTGTTTGGCAAGACTGCTTTGCATATGTGTGGTCTCTGTCTGGAATGGCATAGTGTGTGAAAAACAATGACCTGGAATGCAGTCTAAGCAAAGGCAAGAAACTGGAATTAATAATATCATTCCCTTCATCGTATTGTCCCTTTGAAGGTTTGACCTGTGCGTGTTTTGTAAAGAAGTCTTCCCTTTAAAAACTTAGGCCCCCATTTCTGAAAGTCTGTGGTGTGCAGAACACTTCGTGCTGGAACAGTTACTGCTGGTGGTAGCAAACTCCACTTGGCTTGTGAAATACATTAGCATCGTTTTGCTTTTTGTGTAATAATGAAATGGAGCAAACATATTTTTTTGTTTCAGTCCATGCTACAGCAAGATTGTTGCACAATTGCAAAAATGAACAAGCTGGCTCCGTGGAGCCGACAGGGGGAGGGAACAGGAGATGTGCATGCGTACAGAGTGCACATCTCCTGTCCGTACACGTGCACATCTCCTGTCCGCGGAATTCAAGCTTTATTTCAGCAAGTAGGAAGAATCTTGCACAGGCCACCAGCCCCATGATTGTGGCCAGTCAGAGTGCGTCACAATGTGAAACTAATCTCATAAATATTAATGAGGTAGGCAGGATTGGGACCTACTCCAAATTAGCATTTTGTGAACTAACCTATTAGTATGTAAACAAGATGATATAAATCAACACTGGTATCAAACTGCAAGCAGTTTTTACTGCCAGTGTTACTGCATCGCTGGCCCGTAGTCACATACTCTGTAGCACCTCTTTTTCGGATGAGTCCCCCCACTTCTTTTTTTAGGACTTGAGCCCTGGTGAAGGGTCTCAAAATCCAGCAATAAAGGGAATGTGTGAAGCTAATTTAATAGTGACAAAAAGTAATCCTGCTGAAATAAACAAAACAAGCATTGGCATAGCCAATAGGTCTTGCCTTTGGGAACTAATAAGTGTTAAGGCAGAGATATTGAGTTTGTGTTTGTTTTTAAGCTGTGTTGTGCAGAAGTCTGCAGTATGCTGAAATGTTATAATAAAGAAGTGTGAGAAGCATTTTTGTTACTTATGATGTATAATGTACAACAATATGACGATGATAAAAAACTATTAATTAGAAGTAATGATTTGTGTTTTTTTATGTTTGAATGCTGGCACCTTGTATCTGCCTGTTCTAATCGTTGCCTTTTTATGGTGTTTATTGTTAAAGGTGTGGTAAATAAATAATTAATTACCGGTTCTATTTTTCGGGATACTCATACAAACAGATAGCTCAATAAATAAGAGTCAAGATTCGAGGTAGCTAGAGTGTACAGGCTTTAATCAGGCATAAAAGGACAGGAACAGGACAGCCTGCATGGGAATGGGATGGCAGGGCCCGACAGCTGCCGGGGGCAGGATCTGGGAATGATGCGCATAACTTTTAATAACAGAACATTAGTATATATAGTTAAACAAAATACATTGCATTCAATACAGTAGGCGTAGCAGTAGGCGGAGTTTGTAGCAGTCGCGAAAGATAAGGGCAAAATGAGGTAACAAGAAGGCGTGTACAGGGCGTATACACAGACATGTGATGTAAACGTAACAGAATATGTCATAAACGGGGCGGAAACATGGAGGGGGCTACCTGAGCAGCTGGGACCTCTAACCTAGTGGTGCGCGCAAACTGACAATGACGTGTTACCAGGGAGAACTGGGGGGCTATGACTTCTGCGCTAGAAGAGGAGACTAAAGTCTGGAGTGTCAGAGCGACATGTACCCAGGCATATCTAGTATCTGGTGTTTAGAGTACATGTTGATAGAATCCAAAAGTTATCAGAGTAAAGGCTAACAGACATTAAGACTGGTGCATGCATAATTCTACATGTAGTGCGTGTGCGGGGAATATTCTATAAATATTAATACAGTATTTCTCTTACATGGAGACATAAAGGCTAGACCATGACGGAAACTATTGATGCGATTCAGTAGCTTAGGAATGCAGAGAAGGAGGGCTGGACTGATAACTAGAAACATAACATATTCTTGGCAGACTGGGAGGCAGAGCCAGGCCGAGCCGGGCACTGCGAGGCATGAAAGTAAGCTAAGAGTCAGGGATACAGGTGGGGGCTGTATCGCTCCTTGGAGAGGGTTCAGAAAACAGGAGCTGAATCTAAGTCCGGGCCCTTTTGAGGCCTAGAAACGGGGATAATTCAATGAATTAACGTGCACACTGTAAAACGTGGCAACGTAGCTTTACATAGGCCCGATATTCGTTGTATTCACGAAAACTGGAAACTGGCATACTAGAGATGGACACAACTATAATTGCGTCTTTAATCGATCATAGGGGAATACATGCATATCGATCATGCACATATAACATAACATAGGGAACACGTAGGCACATACAACATGGCAAAATTTACTTTTCCACATTCCCTCCTTGTGCCCTACGTTTCCATCAGGAAACATCTATATTCATGATACCATCTATCATTTCATACAGCATCATTTGCTCGTCTCGAATTGTCCTGGAACGGGACTTAGGACTAGGAATACAAGAGGTAGCACAAATGCCGCAAATCGCAGGGCCACATTGTATACAGAGGCAGCAACTGAATATGATCATTACTGCAATACCTAGGAATGACAATACTTTCCATCCCCAGGCAGATATGATACTCCAGAGCCAACCGGACCATGTCCAGAAGCCTGGATTCTGGTGTAACTGATGGGCACTTTTATGAAGTCTGGTTATAGCTGAATAAACAGACGGCGCGTTATTAGGAATGAAAATGCAGCAACTAGATCCGATGACTCTACATGCTCCTCCTCTATCGGCCAGTATGACGTCAAGAACGAGACGATTTTGGAGCACGACAAATCTCATAGCAGATTGCTCTTCGGTTAAGTTACCTAGAGCAGAAGTAGTCTCATTCACTACTGCTTCAAGGGTTCTGGTTAACCTACGGATTGACTTACTATTCTGGACAGGTCCTATAAAGAAAAAGAAACCTCTATTGAAATCTGTATACTGTTCTAGAGCAGTTTCAGTTTGATCGACAATTGGGGACTCAATCTCCCGTCTATTTCTGACGTGTACTAGATGTGTGTTTCTGTGATAATCAGATGGGGCTAGAAAAACTGGTGGCAGTAGGAAGGCAATATAACATGTTCCATCCCAATCGAGGGGCAGACGAACATATGCGGTCTGACCACAAACAAAATAAGAATGACGTGAAGCTTTGAAAATAGATTTCCCACTGTCACTATACTCGACAGTAGTAGTACAATCACTATGTCCTACATGTGCGGAACCATTCTTTCGGACACATAATTCGCCTTTGACTGGTAGTACTGAAATAGCAGGTAAGTCTGGAGTAGTATCAGACTGAACATTCAGGACCATAAAATTCGAAGAATAATTACCTAAATTGTAAACTTCATTTTCTAGATCTAACCCTGTTCTATGGGGGAGACCTTGCTTGTCTGGAAAACATGTTCTATTCAGAAGGGACACATCATTTGAAGATGACGTTAACATGGACCATGCTCCACACGAACCATTATGTGAAAACGGATAAGGAAAGAGTGGCAGAACTCCCTTTGGTGTCTGGAAAGGGGGGAGTCGACCACACACCCAACAATTAGTAGCATTGCTGGTCTGGTGTGAATAGTGCAACATTCTTACAAATGTGTTATTTCTCATAGCAAGACGATAGGATAACTCGTGAGGAGGCAGATCACTAAATGTGTGCTCTACTGTAGCATTAGAAAACTTATTTACATGAGAAATTGGAAAACATAAATGCAATGCATAACTTGTGCAGGTAACCATCAAACTTAGAAACAATAGAAAACTTAGAAAAACGATACATCGGATAGAGTTTTGACTAACTCTCTCACTATGGGGGTCTATCTCATACATGTCAGATACCTGTCTAACCGTTTCACCGGAGAGGGACTTAGACAATTAAACTGGCTGACTTATTTTACTAGACCGGAGCTTTAACTTATACTCCTGTTGCGGAGTTTTCTCTAACAGAGGAACTTTCAGTTCAGGATTCAGATCAATGTCTGGTTTCAGGCAGTCTTTCAGACAGTCTTTAGAAATGTCCTTTAAAAATGTCTTTTTCCGGACTCCATGGAACTTCTTGATATGGGACAGATGGACCCAACCCTTGCGGCCCTCCAACTTCACGGCCGTACGGGTGGTCAGAAGGACAAGTCGTGGCTCCTTCCAACGAGGCTCCAGCGGACTTGAACGATCAAAATTCCTTACAAGGACGAGGTCGCCTGGAATGACCTCATGCGGTTTCACTTCAGTATTGTCTGGGAATGTAGCGGCAACCTGTGAACGACAAGAGTGTAGGGCAGACATCAAGGAAGCTAGGTAATCTGTCAACATATTACTGGAAACATCTGTAATACTGCGGGGTCTAGGTGTACCCCACATGTTTGGGGGGCGGCCGAATACGACCTCATAAGGGGACAGACCTGATCTGGAGTGTGCGACCATTCGCATAAAGAATAAAGCAACTGGCAGGGCAACTAGCCAGTCTACACCTTTCTCTTTACATGTCTTGGCAATACGGATTTTCAGGGTCTGATTATGTCTCTCTACGAGACCGGCTGCTTCAGGATAGCGCACACAATGGAACTTCCACTGGTACCCTAACAAGAGGGAAACATGTTTCATTAACTCGGATGAGAATGGCTGGCCGTTATCAGAATACACGACCCTAGGGAGTCCATAACGGGGGAAGAATTCACGAACCAACTGCTTGGCAGTGGTCGCTGCTGTGTAATCTGGAACTGGATATGCTTCTGTCCACCTGGACAAAGCGCATACAACTACAAGGACATACTTGAAACCTCGACATCGCTCCATCTGAATATAATCCATCTGGAGGACTTCGAAAGGGTGGTCAGGAGGTTGGAATCCACCTTGTTCCACCGGGACACTTTTACCTGGATTGAATTGACAACATATCATACAAGTACGGACTTTCTGCTTGGCTGCAGCTCGTAAGTGCTTGTTAAACCAAAGGTTCTGAATACTGTCTAACATGGCTTTTTCTCCTAGGTGTGCTGGACTATGTGCGGTATTGATAATGACTTGAACCATAGAGTCGGGGAGAAACCATGTGGCTTTTCCCTTCGTCAACCATCCCTGATCTGTCTGGACCCCTCCTTGTTCGGACCATTTCTTGATTTCTTCAGGAGTAGCATGTAACTGTATGTCTATGACATCTTGTGTAGGGTCCTTAACTGTCATACAAGTAATCTGTTCTGGAGTGGATGTCTGTGTCTTGTTAACTGGAATGTCTGGTGTCTGAGCTGTAAGCTTGGCTGTTCGGTCTGCTAGATCATTACCTTGGGAAATGATGTCAGTAACTTTCGTATGTGCCTTGCACTTCATGATAGCGATAGCTGTCGGTAAATGTATTGCATCTAACAGAGCTTGAATGAGGAGACCATGCTGAATCTTGGTTCCATGAGAAGTCATGAAACCTCTCTCCTGCCAGAGCACTCCGAAGTCGTGTACAACTCCGAATGCGTAACGTGAATCTGTATATATGTTTACTTTCAGGTTCTTGGCACGTATGCAGGCTTGGGTCAGAGCAACTAGCTCTGCTGCTTGAGCAGACAGTGTGTCAATACGGTGTGTTTCAATAACTTCAGTGTCAGTAGTCACTGCATACGCGGCTACTAGTTCTCCTGTACTCGTTCTCATACATTGTGGTAAATAAATAAATAATACCCTATTTTTGACTAGACTTATAGCATAACAGATAGCTCAATAAATAAGAGTCAAGATTCGAGGTAGTAGGAGTTTCTGCAGGTTTATTACAGCATAAGGACAGGATCAGGACAACCTGCATAGGAACAGAATGACAGGGCCCAGCAGGACAACTGGGGCCCATCAGGGGAAAAGAGGCCCAGCAGCTGCTGGGGCTAGGTCTGGGATGAGCGCGCTAACATTTAATAACAAAACATTGACTTATATACATAGCGCGAACACATAGCATTACATTGCAGTAGGCGTAACAGTGGGTGGAGCAGAAGGCGTGACGCGTAGCAGTCGCGAAAGATAACAGTAAAAAGAGGTGTAACTGGGAGTATACATAGACATGTGATGCGAACGTAACAGAATATGTCATGAATGGGCGGAAACATAGGAGGGGGCTACCTAAGGAGCCGGGACCTCTAACCTAATGGTGCGCGAAAACTGGCAATGACGTATTACTAGGAGAAGCTGGGGGCTACGAACTCTGTGCTAGGAGCAGAGACTAGAGTCTGGAGGGTCGGAGCGACATGTACCTAAACCCTATCTGGTATCTGATGTTTAGGGAACATGTTGATATGAACTAGAAGTCATGAGGGGAGAGGCTAACTTGACTCTAAGACTGGACCATGCATTATTCTACATGTAGTGCGTGATGAAGAATACTAAATGACCATTAAATACAGTATTTCTCTAACGTGGAGCCGAGTAGGCTAGACAATGACGGAAACTATTGAACCATCCACATAAAGTGTCAGGTCGGGATCAGGTAATGCAATGTCTGTCAGGTCTTGTCTTGGCTTAGTCATAGTGTTAATGACTTCCACACAGTCATGTGTGGCAGGATTTTAAGTAACTGACGGTAACAGAGTAGCAGGATTTAGAACGTTGCAGCGTCTGATTTCTATGTGTGGCTGGAACAGTGTCAGTTCATAACCTGTTAAACGTGCAATGGTCAAGTGCTGAGTCTGTGTTCGGTTTAAAAGAACTTCCACGGAGTGTGGAACTTGTACTGTCAGGGAGTGTCCTAATACTATGGAATCACTTTGTCTGATTGCTAGAGCTGTGGCTGCAACTGACTTGAGGCACGCAGGCAAAGTCTGGGCTACTGGATCTAATGTGCTCGAAAAAAAAGCACAAGGCTTGTACTGTCCGGCTTGATCTTGTGTGAGAACAGATAATGCAGTACCATCACGTTCTGTGACAAAAAGTGTAAAAGGCTTACTGTAGTTCGGTGTAGCTAGAACAGGTGCTTGGCATAAAGCTTTCTTTAACTCATTAAAACTAAGTGTATGTTCAGATGTCCA
This sequence comes from Lissotriton helveticus, assembly GCF_964261635.1. Lineage (NCBI taxonomy): Eukaryota > Metazoa > Chordata > Amphibia > Caudata > Salamandridae > Lissotriton > Lissotriton helveticus. Next base: position 1,899,896 of record NW_027611676.1, read on the forward strand.
AGGGAGGACAGTCGATATGGCTGCCTCCTGTGTCGTTAACTGTATCAGTGGCTTTGCTAGAAATGCATACTGAGGAATCCATTGTCTGCAATAAGAAGTGAGGCCAATAAAAGCACGTACCTCCTTCTGTGTCTTGGGCTGTGGAAGACTCGCTATTAACTGGATACGGTCTGGTGTCAACTGCCTACCCCACTTGGACAGTAAGTGGCCTAAGTAGATCACTTGCTGGACACAGAATTGAAGCTTCGAAGGGGACACCTTGTGCCCCATCTCGGCTAGGAAATACAGAACTGTAAGTGACGCTCGCTCGCAGTCACGTTCAGAACGGGCTGTGATCAGTAGATCATCTACATACTGGAGCAGGGCAGTGTCAGTTGGCATGTAAATATTGTCTAGTTGTCTTTTAAGTGCTTGACTGTAAATACTAGGGCTTTCTGTGAAACCTTGAGGAGCTCGTGTGAATTTATAGCTCCTTCCATTTAAACAAAAACCGAAAAGGTACTGGCTGTCTGGATGAATCGGGACACTGAAAAATGCATTCTTGAGGTCTATAACAGTAAAAAATGTAGCTTCAGAATCAATAGCTGTCAATAGAGATGAAATATCTGGGACTACTGGATACTGGGGTATGATACATTTATTAAGTTCTCGAAGGTCAATCACTAATCGATATACTGGAGGTGCATTTGGATCAGTACGTTTCATGACTGGAATGATAGGATAATTACATACATTGGAGTCAGTTTCTACGACTACTCCTTGAGCAATGAGCTCGTCAATAATTTTGGATAAGGCTGCTACAGCCTCAGGTGGCAATCTGTACTGTCTGATCCGTGGCAAGACTATACCTTGCTTGAGGGTCACACGATGGGGTGTGATTCGCATAAAACCTACATCAGTTGGACCTTGCGCCCATAAATGCTGTGGAACATTGGACAATCTTGGATCAAAATCACGTAATACATAATGACCTTTAAAGTCTCTTAAAAACAATCATATTCCTTCTGGAGAGCAGCAAATAACTGCACCTAATTATTTTAATGTTTTAATGCCTAACACATTTTCTGGACATGACTTCGTAAGTAACAAATCAGTAGTTCGGGACAATGGACCAACTTCTAGAGTAACTGGCTTTGAAATCTCGTTAACAATAGGCTTTCCTGAAAATCCAAGGGAAACATTTCTAGAGCCTGAGAGCGGAGCCCCTGGAACCTCGTCATGACTGATAGTAGTCCTACTTGCCCCTGTATCAATCAAAAACTTTCTGTCTTTCCCCAATACTTGACTATGTACATAGGGACCCTCTTGATCTACAGGTATCTCGATGAGAGGCAAGCCTACCTCCCTCTCTAGGCTGTTTCATGAATACGGTTGATATTCAGGATACTCTGTCTGGGCATACTGGTACATCTGCTGTGTAACATGCTGTGTTGCAGCAATAGGCTGCGGTGCTGGAACTGTCTGTTGTGCATTCTGTGGTGTCTGGGAAGTCTGTGAAACTTGTTCTTGTCTAGGCGGACGTGGTCTTTCTTTAGTCTTACCAGTTGCTATGTTGTGTTTCAGAACTGCACACTCGTTTATAAAATGACCTGGTTGTTTACAATAATTGCATGTCCCTTTAACGGGAGCTGCAGGATGACTGGCTTGATTCGGACCCCTCTTCTGACTGTCTTGTGGAACAGATTGTGCAACTAGTACTTTCATTTTCGTGTCTTTCATACGTCTCCTTTCGTGTTCTTGCTCTTCCCTGATTCTATTCTGGTGATACTGGAGCATCTGTAACATTTGTGACGGGGTACTAGCTTGCCAGGTACTTTCGACTTTCAAAACTCGATTTTTAACTTGTGGGCTTGAATTCTCGACTAGTTTAGTAACAAAAAGATGAGGGTATGACTCGCTACCTGTCTTCAAACCACTGTTAATAATAAAACATTTTTCAAATCTAGAATAAAAATCACTAGTATCTTCATCCTGTTTCTGTTTACATGCTGAGATTGCATCCCAATCTTCCTTTTTCGTGGCTAATAACCTTGGCAAAACTTGTATCAATAACTCGGGCAATTCTTTACATTTGTCCCCAAGACCGGTACCTGGTACTCGTATTTTATCTTCAGCTTCTAGAGCTGTCCAATCAATCTTTTTCTCTCCCACCTCCCATTCCTTTTCCTTGAGTTTTTCATATACCCCTGCGGGCAACAGGACCTTTAACATTTTAATGATATCTGGATACGTGTATTCTCCCATACGGAGCATGTCTTTTAATTCTCGATGGAACCCTGCTGGATCTTTGTCGTGACAGGGAATTAATTTCTTCATCTCTAAGAGTTCCATCTATGTGATAGGGGTGTAAACAAATACTCGTTGCATTTCACCACCCGGTGTCCTAACTGGGTGTACTTCTCGTAACGGATGCTGTCTATCTATGTAAAATGGTTTACTTTCTGGAGGTGAGACGTGAACAAAATGCGGGTTCAGAAACGTTCTATATTTGTGGCGCTGTTCTAGAATGACACTACTTAAATCGGTACCTAAACCTTTCCATTTATACTGGAGTAACTCGTTCAGAATATCATGTAACGGATCTGGATCAGAATGTTGTCCTTCATATAGTGTAATGAGGTGCTGGATCATATACATACCCACCAGTCGTTGCTCGGCTGGGGGCAGTTTCAGAAACATTTGTGCCACTATTTCGTCTGGAAAAGTGGTAGAATCAGTAATCCATCGGACTGCTGATCGGGCTAGTTCTTGTTCATGCATGGTACTAAGTTCACTATAACCGATTTGTGATTTCAGAATGTGATCGGTAGCTTGAAATACTTGTTCTAGAGAATATTGTTCTGGTGCTGGAAGATGAAAGACTTTCTTGTGTTCTAGGCGTGAATGTCGGTCTGGAAATCTAGATTTACCTACATACGCTATTCTGGCGGTATTCTCGTCTTCTACTTCTTCAGTATCAGAGTTATCTTCTTTCTCGCTTACTTGTGCTGTTTTGCGTTTCTCGTGTAACCTTATTATTTCCTTACGAATTTTCTTGTACATACTGTCTATACTACTGAGTGTCTTGTGTCTTCCCTCGGCTATATGATCACTCCACTTTGTCAGGACTTTCATTTCGATTGGATCTTTGTCTGGATAATCTTGTTCCCTTATTAAACAATTGATTAGAAACTTTAATAGCATGAGCTGAGTCTCAGCTTTCCTTAGAGACATGATTTCGCCAATACTTTCTGGATCTTCTCCTGTACGGATGAAACGATATATTCTGTCTAGATCTTCTTTCATATTCGGTAGGGTGTCCAAATACTCGGTCACCCGTCTTGCGCGCAATGAATATATAACCATATTATCATCGCCTGGGACTGGATCATAACGGCATTCGGTGAGAGCTCGCCTGATATCTGCAACGGACTGATGTTTGGGCGTACGCTGTAACGCACGTTCATGTAACTCGACTAACGTTATACGTTTGTGTGGCGGCGGGGTACCCGGAGGACCTCCTCCCGCGGCCCCTAAACTGGAATCGTCGACTGATACTCTTCGTGCTGGCAGAGTGACCGATGTAGCGGGAACTTGTACTATGGACTGGACCGGGGGTACCGTAACAGGTGCTGTAACAGGTGCCCCGGTGGCTGGAGGAACAGGAATTACATTATTTACCGGAGCTGGCGGAGCAGGATTCGCATATTCTGGGACTGTGTCGTCCAAATAGGACGAGAGAAAAATATCAGCTGCGGTCGGTTTGTGACGTAGCTTAATCGGAACTAATGGCGGCGGAAAATTACATGGTGCTTCCGGGGTTGCTTTTGGCAAACCCTCGGCAAGAAGAGGATACATACCCTTAATGAGGGCATTTCTCTGTCTGTCTGACTGTTCGGCTTTAACTCGTTCACCTACTTCAATTAATTCCCTTTCTTGGGCTCTTTCTGAGGATTCTCTACTTAATTCAGACTTTATGATTTCTTTTTCTGTTCTTTTATGAGATTCTTTGCGCCATAACTCGATGGCGTCTCTCTGGGACTGTCTGGCTTTCTTTTTCCATAATGCTTCTTCTACTCGCATGATGCACTCGGCATCCCACGTACCTGATACGGGCCATCTATACTTTTCCTCTAATTCCTTGGTGTACTCCACCCATAAATCTAGATATAATATGGCACTTATGCCATGCTTTTGATACATAAAATGACCTGGACTGTCCCTAGGCGGGACAGGAACTGCTTCCTCGAGCAGACCTTTTCTAGTTTTTAACTGACGTAACTTTGAGAACAGAGGCATAACTAGGCTGGAGTCTGGACACAATACAATACACGATAAACACAATAATAACTGAAAAACTAATCATTCATACCACGACATTGAAAACACATGAAATAACATTTTGGACAGAATATTACCTGAAATACTGAAAACAGAATACATGAATTTCTCAAAACCAGAACTTACTGGAACAGAAACTTACTAGAATGACTAGATGCACTGCTAAAACAGTACGAAACTTACCGGTCCCATAAAGAGACACGTCAGGACCCGCATCCACCTAAGTGGACACTTCGTGTTGGATCTGTGTACCCAAACCCATGGACCAGAGGCAAATCAATTGACCCTGTCTAGATACTACCCCAGCAATGGTACTCACCGGGCAGCAAGAACGGAAGGCCTCGGACTGGACTGGACTGCTACGACGACGGACGGACGAACCTCGGACTTTAGTTACAGGTGGGCCTCCGGATACCTCGGACCTTGGACTCTCGGCTTGGGCTCTGGTCGGGACTCGCCGCGTTCCTCCACCACCTCGTCTGGACGCTGGACCGCAACCTCCGTCTCCTCCGTGGGCCTGAGGGATACTTGAAGCAGAAATATCTGCACGTGCACGGTATGGTTCCGTCACGGCTGCAGAGGATCAGGGGGCCTGCGTGGCTTCTCCGGCGCGTGGGGAAAGGGCAAGTCCCTATTCGGGCGCCATTATGTGGTAAATAAATAATTAATTACCGGTTCTATTTTTCGGGATACTCATACAAACAGATAGCTCAATAAATAAGAGTCAAGATTCGAGGTAGCTAGAGTGTACAGGCTTTAATCAGGCATAAAAGGACAGGAACAGGACAGCCTGCATGGGAATGGGATGGCAGGGCCCGACAGCTGCCGGGGGCAGGATCTGGGAATGATGCGCATAACTTTTAATAACAGAACATTAGTATATATAGTTGTGAGAAGTTGGCCTGGTAGGGGATGTTTCCAATTCTGGAACCACCTACTACCTGACCAAACAATCCCCTTATGGTGTCTGGTTGTAAGTCAACCTTATTAGACAAGCTATCCTAGGGGTAGCATGGACTAAGCAGCCTAAAGGCTTAACTTAAGAGGTCGTGTTAAGCGAGCTGTTTTACCACATACAATCCTGTAATACCAAATGAAAGGACACCACACAAGTATATATTATAAAAATATATGTGTTTATTACTAAAAACAATCCCCAGTATTCTTTATGAATAAAGGGGCACAAGCGTTAAATCAAAAAGCACTGTTTAAACATACAAGTTGCACAATTATGGGTGAGGGCGGGTGGCCACTCAAACCATATACTAAACAAGTGGTATAAGAGATGCCACTCGAGCAGTGGTTAGGCCTAGGGCCTAGGGAATCGCTGGGAGCAGTCAGGACAAGCAATGCTGAAGTCGGGAATGGCCCTCGGGATTCGGGAGATGTGCGGAAAGCGCACGCATGCACCAATGTTAACCAATGGTGTGTAAAAGTCAAAGAGTTAAAGTTTAAGGACACTTCCGCTGAACCTAGAGGAACAAAACTTAACACACAGACCCTAGAGGTGTGCACCAGTGTGGGAACACCGGCGGAGCAAAGTTACCTCACCCACAGGAAGTGGGTGCACAGGGTCGAAGTGGCGTCGGGTTTTGACACGCAGGCTCTTGGTGCTTGAAGCTGAAAGGGCTGCAGGCAGGGTGAAGACGAAGTGTCCGGTGGAGTCCAAGGGTGGACTCAAGTTGTAGAGTACCTGAAAGCAGAGGGGACAGAGTCTGGGTCACTCAGCAGTGACCAGGGTGGAACCAGGACGGAACCAGGCAATGTCGGGCGCAATCAGGTGGTCGTCGAGGAGCTTCTCTCCGCTGTCACGTGGGCTCTGGGGCATCTGCGACGTCCAGGAGCAGGTCACGATCTGTCCCACGCAGGCTCTCACCGTCGGTGCAGTCGGCTTCAGGTTTGGAGCAAACAAGCCTTGGTAAGAGCAATCCACGCAGGATCGGAAGATTGCTTCTCACTCGGACCAGGAAGGTCAGAGTCGGGGCTCCTTTTCAGGGGAGCTGGTGTGGATCTGGAGCAACCAGAATCACAAGTCTTTTTAGGTAGTTCGTCGGCACAGGGACCACAAGCCAGCTGGCAAGTGACCGGGCCAACGCGTTGAGCCAAATCGTGCCAAAGGGCCCCACGCAGCACTCGTCGAGTGTGGAGGGCTGAACTTCGGCTCAGGAGTAGCTCAGGGTGGGGGCTTCTCAAACCCCGGTGTACAGCTTCGAGGGTCACTCGTGGGCTGCACGGTCAGCGTCTCGTGGTCACTTCAAGATGGCGTGCCCCACGCTTCCGGTCGCCTCCACGGGTCTCAGCTTTGCAGGGACTGTGGATCGGGCTGTTAGAAGCTGGGCAGGCTTGATCTCGTCGATCTCAGTCGCTCGAGTTCCGGCGGGAACTGCAACTAAGTAGACATCGAGGGCTGGATGGTGCCTGCTGCTGCAGGGTGGTCACTCCTTGACCACAAGGGAGATTCTTCGGGCTTCCACGTTGAGATGGAGGGCAGGCTTGATCTCGTCGATCTCAGTCGCTCGAGTTCCGGCGGGAACTGCAACTAAGTAGACGTCGAGGGCTGGATGGTGCCTGCTGCTGCAGGGTGGTCACTCCTTGACCACAAGGGAGATTCTTCGGGCTTCCACGTTGAGATGGAGGGCGAAGGGTCCAGAATATCGTTTCAAATGTTTCTTCCAGGAAATCTGATGTGCATTGGCACTGCTCCCACTCTTATTCGAATCTGGTGGGCGTGATTACCTGCTAGGTCCCCTCCTATGGGTGGGACCCAGGAAGTGGGTGGATACACCCCCTTCCTTTGATCCAGGCCGCCCTGGCACGAGGGCTGGAGTGCCCCAGAACCGGTTTGGCCGGATTATGCAAGGGGCAGCCTTGTGCGCCCCAGGCAGTGTCTGGTTTCTTTCAAACCTCCCTGCTACAATACACTATCTCCTGTCTGGAGGGCGGTGACACCCTCCTGTGACAGGAAACCCTTTGTCCAGGACCCCCTTGACTGAGTTTCGGTCAGCTCCAGGGGTCCAGACATTTGTCTGTGGCAGAGGCATCCATTTTGTGGATCTTAAGGCCTTTGGAGAAATCAACCGCATTAAAGTGAAGTAACATGTCTTACCCCTCTAGAGGGGTGGAATGCCATCCCCGTCGCCAGAACTGGCGAGGGGATGGTATTCCAAAGCGTATGACACCTTACACGACATGTTTTGATAAGCCAAACCAAAGTTGCTAAATAACCGCGAGGATTATAAGGCACTTAATAGTATATGGTATGGCATTATCCTGAAACAGCTTAGGGATTTGTTCCCGACGGCTGCAGACAGGCTCAGCTCATGCTAGAGCTCCATCTCACATAAAAACCATGCACCCAGCCTCCAGGATTGGGGAGGCCTGCCTATAGGAGTGGCTCACAGGTTTACATGTGTCCAGATATAGGTTTAGACATAGGTATACTATATCTAAGCAAGGGGTGTGTACACCACCTTACCCCAGCTGAGTGATCAGCCAGTTGTGTCAATTTAAGAACCAGCCAGGGGTGGCAAAAGATATGCTGCAGCCCCTGGTAGGCCTTAGTGGCTCCTGTGCCCTGTGCACCTATAGTGCATTCTACAGGGGCTGACAAGGAGTCCATTTCCAATTGGTATGTGCCTATAGCACATGTGTCATTAATTTAGTGAGAGAACAGCAGGCTGGGGGTCTGATCAGCAGGCCCACAGCCTCAGTAGTCGAAAACCAGTGAAGCAAAAAGCAAAAATTTGGGGTGACCATAGGATAGCAGACCCTACTCTCCTACACAACCCCCCCCCCAAACGCAGGGACATTAAACTAACCTTGACCAGATAAGTCTTCATGTTCTAAGTGGAAGTACCTGGAGAGACCATCTGCATTACCATGGTCAGTCCCTGGGCGGTGCTCCACTGTAAAGTCCATCCCCTGTAGGGAAATGGACCACCTGAGCAGTTTGGGATTTTCACCCTTCATCTGATTAAGCCATAAGAGGGGCTTATGGTCTGTTTGCACCAGGAAGTGAGTTCCAAACAAGTAGGACCTCAACTTCTTTAATGCCCAAACCACAGCAAAGGCCTCCCTCTCAATGGCTGACCAACGTTTTTCTCTTGGGGTTAGCCTCCTGCTAATGAAAGCAATTGGCTGGTCTTGACCATCTTGATTAAGTTGTGAGAGTACAGCTCCCACCCCCAACTCAGAAGCATCTGTCTGAACAATGAACTGTTTGGAGTAGTCAGGACTCTTTAGGATAGGTGCAGAGCACATGGCCTTTTTCAGGTCTTCAAATGCCTTCTGACAGCTAACTGTCCACTGAACCTTTTTTGGCATCTTCTTGGATGTCAAGTCATTTAATGGTGTCACTATAGACCCATAGTTTTTCACAAACTTTCTGTAATACCCAGTCAGGCCCAAGAAGGCTCTGACTTGTGTCTGGGTAACTGGAGGAGCCCAGTCCTGTATGGCCTGGATTTTGCTTTCCAGTGGCTGAACCTGGCCTCCACCTACTAGGTGGCCCAGGTATACAACCTTACTCTGCCCTATCTGGCACTTTGTGGCCTTGATAGTTAGGCCTGCCTTTTGCAGGGCCTCCAAAACTTTCTTCAGGTGGATCAGGTGATCCTCCCAGGTGGAGCTAAATACAGCAATATCATCTAGATAAGCTGCACAAAAGTCATCCAACCCAGTAAGGACTTGGTTCACCAACCTTTGGAAAGTGGCAGGTGCATTCTTCAAACCAAAGGGCATTACCACAAACTGATAATGTCCACTAGGGGTAGAGAATGCTGTTTTGGCTTTTGACTCCTCAGCTAGTCTGATTTGCCAGTAGCCAGCTGTCAGATCAAATGTGCTCAGAAACTTGGCAGAAGCCAATCTGTCAATGAGCTCATCTGCTCTTGGAATGGGGTGAGCATCTGTCCTAGTGACAGCATTGAGACCCCTGTAATCCACGCAAAACCTCATTTCTCTCTTACCATCTTGGGTATGAGGTTTTGGCACCAGGACTACTGGGCTGGCCCATGGGCTCTCTGATGGCTCAATCACTCCAAGCTCCAACATCTTTTGCACCTCAGCCCTGATGCAATCCCTGACATGATCAGGTTGCCTGTAGATCTTATTCTTGACAGGCAGACTGTCACCAGTGTCCACAACATGGGTACACCAGTCAGTTTGGCTGGGTGTGAGTGAAAACATTTGCCTGTGAGCCTGCAAAACTTGTCTGCAGTCCCTCTGTTGCTGGTCAGTGAGGCTGCCTGCCAAGGCTACTCCATCAACTGAACCATCATCAGGGTTCTGAGAAAGCAGGTCTGGGAGAGGGTCACTCTCTTCCTCCTGTTCCCCATCTGTGGCCATGAGCAAGCTCATGTCCTCCCTGTCTACAAATGCTTTCAAGCGATTCACATGGATTACCCTGTGAGGGCTCCTGGGTGTTCCAAAGTCTACCAAGTAGGTGACTTCCCCTTTCTTCTCAATAATAGGATAGGGTCCACTCCATTTGTCTTGGAGTGCTGCTGGAGCCACTGGCTCCAGTACCCATACCTTCTGTCCTGGTTGGAACTCTACCAGCACAGCCTTTTGGTCATGCCAAGCTTTCTGCAATTCTTGGCTGGCCTCCAGGTTTTTGGATGCTCTTTCCATGTACTCAGCCATCCTGGAGCGGAGACCAAGTACATAGTCCACTATGTCTAGTTTGGGCTTTTTGAGAGGTAACTCCCATCCTTCCTTCACCAAACACAATGGACCTCTCACAGGGTGGCCAAACAAAAGTTCAAAAGGGCTGTAGCCAACCCCCTTCTGTGGGACCTCTCTGTAAGCAAAGAGCAGGCAGGGTAAAAGAATGTCCCATTTCCGCCTGAGCTTCTCTGGTAATCCTTTTATCATGCCTTTAAGGGTCTTGTTAAATCTCTCCACAAGCCCATTGCATTGTGGATGATATGGGGTGGTAAACTTATAGTTTACTCCACATTCCTTCCACATTGCTTTTAGATAGCTGGACATAAAATTTGTCCCTCTATCTGATAGTACCTCCTTAGGAAAGCCCACTCTTGAGAAAACTGCAATGAGGGCTTTTGCCACCACAGGTGCTGTGGTGGTCCTTAGGGGAATAGCCTCTGGGTACCTGGTGGCATGATCCACTACCACCAGTATGAATCTGTTCCCAGATGCTGTTTGGGGGTCCATTGGACCCACAATATCAATTCCAACTCTCTCAAAGGGGACCCCCACCACAGGTAGTGGTATTAGGGGGGCCTTTGTTGTGCCACCTGACTTACCACTGGCTTGGCAAGTGACACAGGAGCGACAAAACTCCTTGACATCCTCTGACATGTGAGGCCAGTGAAAGTGTGGAACAAGCCTGTCCCACGTCTTGTTCTGGCCTAAGTGTCCTGCAAGGGGAATATCATGGGCCAAGGTAAGGAGGAATCCCCTAAACTGCAGAGGTATCACCAACCTCCTGGTCATGCCAGGCTTGGGGGCTCTAGCCTCTGAGTAAAGGAGTCCCTCATCCCAATACACAGTATGGGTACCTTGGGCATCCCCAGCAGCCTCAGCAGCAGCCTGCTGTCTGAGGGGTTCAAGGGAAGGGCAATCTAATTGAGCCTGCCTCAGGTCTGCCCTTGAGGGTCCCCCTGTCCCCAGAAACTCAACCTGGTCAGGTTCAAGCTCCTCAGAGACAGTCTCCTCTTGGACTGCAGAATCAGTTTCCTCTGAAACCTGATCCTCAACCTGGGGCAAGGTGGAAGGCGAGGCCTTTCCTCTCTTGCTCCTTCTCTTGGGCTGTGGCTGGTCTATTGTCTCAAGATCCACCACTGGTTCAGGAAGGCACTTCTTAGCCTGAGCCCTTGTCATGGCAAGGACATGCTCTGAAATCCCTAGCATTTCTGCATGAGTCCTGTACTCCACTTCTGACCATGCTGAGCTTTCAAGGTCATTGCCTAACAGACAGTCTACTGGTAGGTCTGCACTCACCACAACTTTCTTTAGGCCATCAACCCCTCCCCAGGAGAAGTTCACAACTGCCACACTATGGGAGGTAGTGGAGTTGCTTGCATTGGTTACTAGGTAGCTCTCTCCTAGTACAATCTGCCCAGGGTCCACAAAGCCAGGGGTCACCATGGTGACACTAGCACATGTGTCCCTGTAAGCTTGAGCCAGTTTCTCATTTATTAAGGGAGTCTGCCTGTATTTGCCCAGGTTAGTGGGGCTTACTGCAGTGGGCAACTCAATGTCCACATCATACAGGAGAACTGCCTGTGTAGGGACTCTGACTAGGCCAGATCCTACTTCAATACCCAGGGTCAACCCAGCTACACCCTTGGACTGTGTTCCACCACTGCTTACTGTACTTGGGGTTGCAGTTGCTTTAGGAGCTGTAGTGGTGGGAACTGGATTTGCCTTGGTACACTCACTGCCCCAGTGTGAAACTGATTTGCAGGTATTGCACCAAGGTGTCTTTGGACCTTTGTTCTTCTTCTTCTTGTTACCGGTTTGGGAACCACCCTCCTTACTATTAGTTTGGGGGCCTGAAGACTTCTGGTCTTTTTCTTTATCTTTCTGATTCTGATTACCACCCTTCTGGTCTGTTTTCTTCTGGTCACCACCTTGGTTCTGGGGTTTCTGCTTAATCCTTGTTCTGACCCATTTGTCTGCCTTCTTTCCCAATTCTTGGGGAGAGGTCAGATCAGAGTCAATAAGGTATTGATGCAACAGCTGGTTTGTACAGTTATTAAGGATCTGTTCTCTCATCATAAGATTGTACAATCCTGTATAGTCTGAAACTTTACTTCCCTGTAACCAACCCTCCAAAGCCTTAGTGGCACACTCCACAAAATCAGTCCAGTCTTGAGTCTGTGCTTTCTGGGTGTCTCTGAACAACAACCTGTATTGCTCAGTGGTTAGGCCATACCCTTCAATGAGAGCACTCTTCAAAACAGAGTAGTTTTTGGCATCCTCAGGTCTAACTGTGAGGAGCCTGTCCCTCCCTTTCTCAGAAAAGGAGTACCACAAAATTGCAGCCCACTGATTCTCAGGAACCTGCTGTACCATGCAGGCTCTCCCAAGAGCAGTCATCCATTTGTGGATGTCATCCCCTTCTTTAAAGGGGGGCACAATTTTGGTCAGGTTTCTATTGTCATAGGCCCTGTCTTTTTCTCTTGGAAAATTGCTGCCACCAGTGACATCTAAGCCACTTAATTTCTGCTCTCTTGCCAAGGCAAGTCTAGCTTGAGCCAAGGCTACCTCCTCCCTCTCTATCTGGAGTTTGACAGCCCTCATTCTGGCCCTATGCTCTAACTTTTGAGAAGCATTCATGCCTCTCTGTGATTCTCTGGAGGCACTAGAAAGATGAGAGTCCCCTGAGGGAGATCTCACTCTTCTGTTGCCTGGGAGAATCATATGTTGGGTTCTGGGGAGGTGCTGGCCCTCTCCATTCCCCAGTAGGTCCAAGTTGGCCTGGCTAAGCCTACCAACTGGAACCTGGCTACCCTGATCCTGTACTCCTAAGTCCTCAACATCTGAGTCCTCATCCAAGTCATCATCATCCTCCTCTTCAAGGGGATCAACTGCAGGGGGGTTCCCTCCAGTTCCTGTATCTAGGGAAGCTGCTTTTGCCTTCTCTAAGTCATCCTGTTCTAGGATTTCTACCAGGATTAGGCAGGTGGGGCTTCTGCCCCTTTTTAACCCTCTTGCTTTGCACAAGGCAATCAAGTCTCTGCGGGTTAGTTTGTCATATCCAAAAGTTGCCTGGGTAGGGTCAACTGTCACAGGACTAGACCCTGAGGCCTTTCCTGTGTCAGACATGGTTACTAGTGAGGTGTAAGTGGTGCACTTACCTACACTAAGTGTTTTCCTACTGGACCTTGCTAGTGAGTTGTAGTCAGGGGTGTGCTACTCCCTTCAACCTACAACTACTAAGTTCAGTAGAACTTAATATGCTAAGCTTTTGATTTTATATGTACCTAGAGGTACTTGATGTGATCTTTCAATTTGATATAAAGATTGCAATGGTAAAACAACAGCAAGCTCAAATCCGCACCGCTGCTCACCAATGTGAGAAGTTGGCCTGGTAGGGGATGTTTCCAATTCTGGAACCACCTACTACCTGACCAAACAATCCCCTTATGGTGTCTGGTTGTAAGTCAACCTTATTAGACAAGCTATCCTAGGGGTAGCATGGACTAAGCAGCCTAAAGGCTTAACTTAAGAGGTCGTGTTAAGCGAGCTGTTTTACCACATACAATCCTGTAATACCAAATGAAAGGACACCACACAAGTATATATTATAAAAATATATGTGTTTATTACTAAAAACAATCCCCAGTATTCTTTATGAATAAAGGGGCACAAGCGTTAAATCAAAAAGCACTGTTTAAACATACAAGTTGCACAATTATGGGTGAGGGCGGGTGGCCACTCAAACCATATACTAAACAAGTGGTATAAGAGATGCCACTCGAGCAGTGGTTAGGCCTAGGGCCTAGGGAATCGCTGGGAGCAGTCAGGACAAGCAATGCTGAAGTCGGGAATGGCCCTCGGGATTCGGGAGATGTGCGGAAAGCGCACGCATGCACCAATGTTAACCAATGGTGCGTAAAAGTCAAAGAGTTAAAGTTTAAGGACACTTCCGCTGAACCTAGAGGAACAAAACTTAACACACAGACCCTAGAGGTGTGCACCAGTGTGGGAACACCGGCGGAGCAAAGTTACCTCACCCACAGGAAGTGGGTGCACAGGGTCGAAGTGGCGTCGGGTTTTGACACGCAGGCTCTTGGTGCTTGAAGCTGAAAGGGCTGCAGGCAGGGTGAAGACGAAGTGTCCGGTGGAGTCCAAGGGTGGACTCAAGTTGTAGAGTACCTGAAAGCAGAGGGGACAGAGTCTGGGTCACTCAGCAGTGACCAGGGTGGAACCAGGACGGAACCAGGCAATGTCGGGCGCAATCAGGTGGTCGTCGAGTAGCTTCTCTCCGCTGTCACGTGGGCTCTGGGGCATCTGCGACGTCCAGGAGCAGGTCACGATCTGTCCCACGCAGGCTCTCACCGTCGGTGCAGTCGGCTTCAGGTTTGGAGCAAACAAGCCTTGGTAAGAGCAATCCACGCAGGATCGGAAGATTGCTTCTCACTCGGACCAGGAAGGTCAGAGTCGGGGCTCCTTTTCAGGGGAGCTGGTGTGGATCTGGAGCAACCAGAATCACAAGTCTTTTTAGGTAGTTCGTCGGCACAGGGACCACAAGCCAGCTGGCAAGTGACCGGGCCAACGCGTTGAGCCAAATCGTGCCAAAGGGCCCCACGCAGCACTCGTCGAGTGTGGAGGGCTGAACTTCGGCTCAGGAGTAGCTCAGGGTGGGGGCTTCTCAAACCCCGGTGTACAGCTTCGAGGGTCACTCGTGGGCTGCACGGTCAGCGTCTCGTGGTCACTTCAAGATGGCGTGCCCCACGCTTCCGGTCGCCTCCACGGGTCTCAGCTTTGCAGGGACTGTGGATCGGGCTGTTAGAAGCTGGGCAGGCTTGATCTCGTCGATCTCAGTCGCTCGAGTTCCGGCGGGAACTGCAACTAAGTAGACGTCGAGGGCTGGATGGTGCCTGCTGCTGCAGGGTGGTCACTCCTTGACCACAAGGGAGATTCTTCGGGCTTCCACGTTGAGATGGAGGGTAGGCTTGATCTCGTCGATCTCAGTCGCTCGAGTTCCGGCGGGAACTGCAACTAAGTAGACGTCGAGGGCTGGATGGTGCCTGCTGCTGCAGGGTGGTCACTCCTTGACCACAAGGGAGATTCTTCGGGCTTCCACGTTGAGATGGAGGGCGAAGGGTCCAGAATATCGTTTCAAATGTTTCTTCCAGGAAATCTGATGTGCATTGGCACTGCTCCCACTCTTATTCGAATCTGGTGGGCGTGATTACCTGCTAGGTCCCCTCCTATGGGTGGGACCCAGGAAGTGGGTGGATACACCCCCTTCCTTTGATCCAGGCCGCCCTGGCACGAGGGCTGGAGTGCCCCAGAACCGGTTTGGCCGGATTATGCAAGGGGCAGCCTTGTGCGCCCCAGGCAGTGTCTGGTTTCTTTCAAACCTCCCTGCTACAATACACTATCTCCTGTCTGGAGGGCGGTGACACCCTCCTGTGACAGGAAACCCTTTGTCCAGGACCCCCTTGACTGAGTTTCGGTCAGCTCCAGGGGTCCAGACATTTGTCTGTGGCAGAGGCATCCATTTTGTGGATCTTAAGGCCTTTGGAGAAATCAACCGCATTAAAGTGAAGTAACATGTCTTACCCCTCTAGAGGGGTGGAATGCCATCCCCGTCGCCAGAACTGGCGAGGGGATGGTATTCCAAAGCGTATGACACCTTACACGACATGTTTTGATAAAGCCAAACCAAAGTTGCTAAATAACCGCGAGGATTATAAGGCACTTAATAGTATATGGTATGGCATTATCCTGAAACAGCTTAGGGATTTGTTCCCGACGGCTGCAGACAGGCTCAGCTCATGCTAGAGCTCCATCTCACATAAAAACCATGCACCCAGCCTCCAGGATTGGGGAGGCCTGCCTATAGGAGTGGCTCACAGGTTTACATGTGTCCAGATATAGGTTTAGACATAGGTATACTATATCTAAGCAAGGGGTGTGTACACCACCTTACCCCAGCTGAGTGATCAGCCAGTTGTGTCAATTTAAGAACCAGCCAGGGGTGGCAAAAGATATGCTGCAGCCCCTGGTAGGCCTTAGTGGCTCCTGTGCCCTGTGCACCTATAGTGCATTCTACAGGGGCTGACAAGGAGTCCATTTCCAATTGGTATGTACCTAGGGTACATGGAATCCATTTTACAGAGAGAGCAGATGGCCTGGGGCCCTGATTAGCAGGGAACCAGGTCAACTAAGTCAAAAAACCAGCTAAACACAGGCAAAAAATCTGGGGTAACCATAGTCAGGTAGCCACCTTCCTACACCTTTAAAGTCTCTTAAAAACAATCGTATTCCTTCTGGAGAGCAGCAAATAACTGCACCTAATTCTTTTAATGTTTTAATGCCTAACAAATTTTCTGGACATGACTTCGTAAGTAACAAATCAGTAGTTCGGGACAATGGACCAACTTCTAGAGTAACTGGCTTTGAAATCTCGTTAACAATAGGCTTTCCTGAAAATCCAAGGGAAACATTTCTAGAGCCTGAGAGCGGAGCCCCTGGAACCTCGTCATGACTGATAGTAGTCCTACTTGCCCCTGTATCAATCAAAAACTTTCTGTCTTTCCCCAATACTTGACTATGTACATAGGGACCCTCTTGATCTACAGGTATCTCGATGAGAGGCAAGCCTACCTCCCTCTCTAGGCTGTTTCATGAATACGGTTGATATTCTGGATACTCTGTCTGGGCATACTGGTACATCTGCTGTGTAACATGCTGTGTTGCAGCAATAGGCTGCGGTGCTGGAACTGTCTGTTGTGCATTCTGTGGTGTCTGGGAAGTCTGTGAAACTTGTTCTTGTCTAGGCGGACGTGGTCTTTCTTTAGTCTTACCAGTTGCTATGTTGTGTTTCAGAACTGCACACTCGTTTATAAAATGACCTGGTTGTTTACAATAATTGCATGTCCCTTTAACGGGAGCTGCAGGATGACTGGCTTGATTCGGACCCCTCTTCTGACTGTCTTGTGGAACAGATTGTGCAACTAGTACTTTCATTTTCGTGTCTTTCATACGTCTCCTTTCGTGTTCTTGCTCTTCCCTGATTCTATTCTGGTGATACTGGAGCATCTGTAACATTTGTGACGGGGTACTAGCTTGCCAGGTACTTTCGACTTTCAAAACTCGATTTTTAACTTGTGGGCTTGAATTCTCGACTAGTTTAGTAACAAAAAGATGAGGGTATGACTCGCTACCTGTCTTCAAACCACTGTTAATAATAAAACATTTTTCAAATCTAGAATAAAAATCACTAGTATCTTCATCCTGTTTCTGTTTACATGCTGAGATTGCATCCCAATCTTCCTTTTTCGTGGCTAATAACCTTGGCAAAACTTGTATCAATAACTCGGGCAATTCGTTACATTTGTCCCCAAGACCGGTACCTGGTACTCGTATTTTATCTTCAGCTTCTAGAGCTGTCCAATCAATCTTTTTCTCTCCCACCTCCCATTCCTTTTCCTTGAGTTTTTCATATACCCCTGCGGGCAACAGGACCTTTAACATTTTAATGATATCTGGATACGTGTATTCTCCCATACGGAGCATGTCTTTTAATTCTCGATGGAACCCTGCTGGATCTTTGTCGTGACAGGGAATTAATTTCTTCATCTCTAAGAGTTCCATCTATGTGATAGGGGTGTAAACAAATACTCGTTGCATTTCACCACCCGGTGTCCTAACTGGGTGTACTTCTCGTAACGGATGCTGTCTATCTATGTAAAATGGTTTACTTTCTGGAGGTGAGACGTGAACAAAATGCGGGTTCAGAAACGTTCTATATTTGTGGCGCTGTTCTAGAATGACACTACTTAAATCGGTACCTAAACCTTTCCATTTATACTGGAGTAACTCGTTCAGAATATCATGTAACGGATCTGGATCAGAATGTTGTCCTTCATATAGTGTAATGAGGTGCTGGATCATATACATACCCACCAGTCGTTGCTCGGCTGGGGGCAGTTTCAGAAACATTTGTGCCACTATTTCGTCTGGAAAAGTGGTAGAATCAGTAATCCATCGGACTGCTGATCGGGCTAGTTCTTGTTCATGCATGGTACTAAGTTCACTATAACCGATTCGTGATTTCAGAATGTGATCGGTAGCTTGAAATACTTGTTCTAGAGAATATTGTTCTGGTGCTGGAAGATGAAAGACTTTCTTGTGTTCTAGGCGTGAATGTCGGTCTGGAAATCTAGATTTACCTACATACGCTATTCTGGCGGTATTCTCGTCTTCTACTTCTTCAGTATCAGAGTTATCTTCTTTCTCGCTTACTTGTGCTGTTTTGCGTTTCTCGTGTAACCTTATTATTTCCTTACGAATTTTCTTGTACATACTGTCTATACTACTGAGTGTCTTGTGTCTTCCCTCGGCTATATGATCACTCCACTTTGTCAGGACTTTCATTTCGATTGGATCTTTGTCTGGATAATCTTGTTCCCTTATTAAACAATTGATTAGAAACTTTAATAGCATGAGCTGAGTCTCAGCTTTCCTTAGAGACATGATTTCGCCAATACTTTCTGGATCTTCTCCTGTACGGATGAAACGATATATTCTGTCTAGATCTTCTTTCATATTCGGTAGGGTGTCCAAATACTCGGTCACCCGTCTTGCGCGCAATGAATATATAACCATATTATCATCGCCTGGGACTGGATCATAACGGCATTCGGTGAGAGCTCGCCTGATATCTGCAACGGACTGATGTTTGGGCGTACGCTGTAACGCACGTTCATGTAACTCGACTAACGTTATACGTTTGTGTGGCGGCGGGGTACCCGGAGGACCTCCTCCCGCGGCCCCTAAACTGGAATCGTCGACTGATACTCTTCGTGCTGGCAGAGTGACCGATGTAGCGGGAACTTGTACTATGGACTGGACCGGGGGTACCGTAACAGGTGCTGTAACAGGTGCCCCGGTGGCTGGAGGAACAGGAATTACATTATTTACCGGAGCTGGCGGAGCAGGATTCGCATATTCTGGGACTGTGTCGTCCAAATAGGACGAGAGAAAAATATCAGCTGCGGTCGGTTTGTGACGTAGCTTAATCGGAACTAATGGCGGCGGAAAATTACATGGTGCTTCCGGGGTTGCTTTTGGCAAACCCTCGGCAAGAAGAGGATACATACCCTTAATGAGGGCATTTCTCTGTCTGTCTGACTGTTCGGCTTTAACTCGTTCACCTACTTCAATTAATTCCCTTTCTTGGGCTCTTTCTGAGGATTCTCTACTTAATTCAGACTTTATGATTTCTTTTTCTGTTCTTTTATGAGATTCTTTGCGCCATAACTCGATGGCGTCTCTCTGGGACTGTCTGGCTTTCTTTTTCCATAATGCTTCTTCTACTCGCATGATGCACTCGGCATCCCACGTACCTGATACGGGCCATCTATACTTTTCCTCTAATTCCTTGGTGTACTCCACCCATAAATCTAGATATAATATGGCACTTATGCCATGCTTTTGATACATAAAATGACCTGGACTGTCCCTAGGCGGGACAGGAACTGCTTCCTCGAGCAGACCTTTTCTAGTTTTTAACTGACGTAACTTTGAGAACAGAGGCATAACTAGGCTGGAGTCTGGACACAATACAATACACGATAAACACAATAATAACTGAAAAACGAATCATTCATACCACGACATTGAAAACACATGAAATAACATTTTGGACAGAATATTACCTGAAATACTGAAAACAGAATACATGAATTTCTCAAAAACAGAACTTACTGGAACAGAAACTTACTAGAATGACTAGATGCACTGCTAAAACAGTACGAAACTTACCGGTCCCATAAAGAGACACGTCAGGACCCGCATCCACCTAAGTGGACACTTCGTGTTGGATCTGTGTACCCAAACCCACGGACCAGAGGCAAATCAATTGACCCTGTCTAGATACTACCCCAGCAATGGTACTCACCGGGCAGCAAGAACGGAAGGCCTCGGACTGGACTGGACTGCTACGACGACGGACGGACGAACCTCGGACTTTAGTTACAGGTGGGCCTCCGGATACCTCGGACCTTGGACTCTCGGCTTGGGCTCTGGTCGGGACTCGCCGCGTTCCTCCACCACCTCGTCTGGACGCTGGACCGCAACCTCCGTCTCCTCCGTGGGCCTGAGGGATACTTGAAGCAGAAATATCTGCACGTGCACGGTATGGTTCCGTCACGGCTGCAGAGGATCAGGGGGCCTGCGTGGCTTCTCCGGCGCGTGGGGAAAGGGCAAGTCCCTATTCGGGCGCCATTATGTGGTAAATAAATAATTAATTACCGGTTCTATTTTTCGGGATACTCATACAAACAGATAGCTCAATAAATAAGAGTCAAGATTCGAGGTAGCTAGAGTGTACAGGCTTTAATCAGGCATAAAAGGACAGGAACAGGACAGCCTGCATGGGAATGGGATGGCAGGGCCCGACAGCTGCCGGGGGCAGGATCTGGGAATGATGCGCATAACTTTTAATAACAGAACATTAGTATATATAGTTAAACAAAATACATTGCATTCAATACAGTAGGCGTAGCAGTAGGCGGAGTTTGTAGCAGTCGCGAAAGATAAGGGCAAAATGAGGTAACAAGAAGGCGTGTACAGGGCGTATACACAGACATGTGATGTAAACGTAACAGAATATGTCATAAACGGGGCGGAAACATGGAGGGGGCTACCTGAGCAGCTGGGACCTCTAACCTAGTGGTGCGCGCAAACTGACAATGACGTGTTACCAGGGAGAACTGGGGGGCTATGACTTCTGCGCTAGAAGAGGAGACTAAAGTCTGGAGTGTCAGAGCGACATGTACCCAGGCATATCTAGTATCTGGTGTTTAGAGTACATGTTGATAGAATCCAAAAGTTATCAGAGTAAAGGCTAACAGACATTAAGACTGGTGCATGCATAATTCTACATGTAGTGCGTGTGCGGGGAATATTCTATAAATATTAATACAGTATTTCTCTTACATGGAGACATAAAGGCTAGACCATGACGGAAACTATTGATGCGATTCAGTAGCTTAGGAATGCAGAGAAGGAGGGCTGGACTGATAACTAGAAACATAACATATTCTTGGCAGACTGGGAGGCAGAGCCAGGCCGAGCCGGGCACTGCGAGGCATGAAAGTAAGCTAAGAGTCAGGGATACAGGTGGGGGCTGTATCGCTCCTTGGAGAGGGTTCAGAAAACAGGCGCTGAATCTAAGTCCGGGCCCTTTTGAGGCCTAGAAACGGGGATAATTCAATGAATTAACGTGCACACTGTAAAACGTGGCAACGTAGCTTTACATAGGCCCGATATTCGTTGTATTCACGAAAACTGGAAACTGGCATACTAGAGATGGACACAACTATAATTGCGTCTTTAATCGATCATAGGGGAATACATGCATATCGATCATGCACATATAACATAACATAGGGAACACGTAGGCACATACAACATGGCAAAATTTACTTTTCCACAAAGGGGTGGGTATAAATAACAGGAGAGTGAAGGTTACTTACTTTGTTATTGAGAGTGATAGATTTAGTGAGTTAATTAGTGGGAGATAGTTAGTGAGAGATTGAGAGAGTTAGTAAGAGTGATGAAATTAGTGAGAGAGTTAGTGAGAGTGAGAGAGTTAGCGAGTGAGTTAGTTAGTGAGAGAGAGTTATTGAGTTAGTGAGAGTGAGTGAGATTTAGTTAGTGAGAGTGAGAGAGTTAGCGAGTGAGTTATTGAGAGTGAGTTAGTTATGATCACCAATTATAAGTGAAATGGGAATGTCAGAATTTCATTGCTCCGGTTTACTCCACCCAGGAGTAAAGAAAAAACAACAACTCCACTAACCCATGTCATACACTAACTACAGACAGCCAGTAAAGCTGTACCGGGGCCACACCGGCGTGACGGTGAAGCACCCTCTACAGGGACAGGCTACAGACGGTAAATTCTCTACTCTGTCCACCCAACGGCAAGGACAGGATACAGCATCCAAGGCCGAGTCTACTCAGGACAGAGGTGAGGGACCCGAAGGCATGCACAAAATACAGCAATTTGTTAACATGCTTTGTAAGGTCCACCCCGGAGCAACAGGAGCTCCCCTAGCAGGGGTGGATAGCAGACCCTGCTCTGGGAGGAGTAAAGTTTAATAGATGACTGACTTGGAAGAGGGGTGCAGAGAAGGATCTGCTTTATTCCAAGCCCCATCCAGCGAAGATGTAATGGCAAGAAGAGGAATTTGCCTTTCTGCCATTCAACAGACACCAGAGCTCAACGCCCTGGCAGTGGCGGGCAGGTAGGGGCAGTGCAAGGATTTCAGTGGTGCAGGCGCGTAGTGCAAACAGTATGCATGGGAGGGGGTGGGCCAGGTGGATAGAAGGGACACCAGCAGGTAGCTACAAGGCCTTCAACACCCACTCCACTCAAAAACAGCCGGTGTGGAAGGAAAAAGCAGGATGCACCGCACAGCACACACGGACTACAACTCCCACTCCACTCAAAAGCAGCCGGTGTGAAGGAAAAAGCAGGATGCACCGCACAGCACACACGGACTACAACTCCCACTCCACTCAAAAGCAGCCGGTGTGGAAGGAAAAAGCAGGATGCACTGCACAGTACACACGGACTACAACTCCCCCTCTACTCAAAAGCAGCCGGTGTGGAAGGAAAAAGCAGGATGCACTGCACAGCACACACGGACTACAACTCCCACTCCACTCAAAAACAGCCGGTGTGGAAGGAAAAAGCAGGATGCACTGCACAGCACACACGGACTACAACTCCCACTCCACTGAAAAGCAGCGGGTGTGGAAGGACAAAGCAGGATGCACCGTACAATACACACAGACTACAACTCCCAATCCACTCAAAAAGAGCCGGTGTGGAAGGAAAAAGCAGGATGCACTGCACAGCACACACGGCCTACAACTCCCACTCCACTCAAAACAGCCAGTGGGGAAGGAAAAAGCAGGATGCACCGCACAGCACACACGGCCTACAACTCCCACTCCACTCAAAAACAGCCGGTGGGGAAGGAAAAAGCAGGATGCACCGTACAGCACGCACGGCCTACAACTCCCACTCCTTTCAAAAACAGCCAGTGTGAAAGGAAAAAGCAGGATGCACCGCACAGCACACATGGACTACAACTCCCACTCCACTCAAAAACAGCCGGTGTGGAAGGAAAAAGCAGGATGCACCGCACAGCAAACACGGACTACAACTCCAACTCCACTCAAAAACAGCCGGTGTGGAAGGAAAAAGCAGGATGCACCGCACAGCACACACGGACTACAACTCCACTGTACATGTCGAAGTGACCGGTCACCTGTGGACTGCGGCAGCGCAAGCAAGCAGCATCTCGCCAACCTCTTAAGACACAGCAGAAGCCTTTCATGATCGTGGCCTCCACATAGCATGCACCTCACCCGATGAACAGCGCCTAGACGCCGGCGTAGCACTTCATAAAGGTTATTATTGTAGCAGACGAGACAGCTCTCGTGGTCTCACTTCACCAGATGGTGAATAGTGAGACTAGTACAATATAAGGCAAGGGAGACACTTCTAGGCATGGCTGGTCCCAAACAGATACTCTTGATGTTGAGGTTCAGTCTGCTGCCGGTGCTCGCCAGGTAGAGAGCGAGAGGTGCAGGACGAGACATTCGTGTCACAGGTTCATGCAATCGTGGTCAAGTGGGGAAGCCAAGGTTACGATCACACCCTTCAGACATCATCTCATCAACATCGCCTTTTACTGATCACCTTGAATGATGTACATTTAGGGGTCACCTGGGGTGGGGATTACCATCCACAGTGCCCCCTGAGAGCCCCCCCATGCAGGCCGAAGCAACAAACTCTGAGTTCCAGAAACAAAGTGGGGACTATAGGAAAAGCGCCACCTCGAGTCTGCATAAACATGCCACAGGCTGGCCAGCACAGACTTCATTGCACGTCTACAAATAACAAATCCCTCGATTCATGCCGCCCTTCGAGGCTCTAGCTTGCTGCAGGAGTTCTTACCAACAGTAGCTAATAACAAGATCAAGCAAGCATTTGCAAAACCAATGGTGCTAGTGTAGAAACTAAGGTCGGGGACAATCGGTATTTGCCCGGCGGTATCGCCTCTTTAACCCACGAAACATTAATCAATGAAGAGGCAGGCGCTGGAGACTGGAAGGCAGGAAACAAGGTTTATTCTCTCCGGAGGAGAACACGACAAATCAGACAGCAGGTATCGTCATGAGGTGCTCTAACTTATTTCTGAGGCCTGGCCCCTTATATACAGGTTTTTGTGGCTTTATTACAGTTTACATATTCATGGCAATGCTTTGATGTACGGAAAGACATTCCCGGAATCTCCCCTTCGGGCCCGTTCCCACACACATTTACAGTAGAAGTCCCCACCCCGGTCACAACAGGTGATGGTTATCGCGCAGCTGGATATTCCGCCGATTCATGGAGTGTGGGGGGTTCGATCGGATCTCGTGGGGTGGGGGCTCTGATCAACTCGGGGGTCCTTTGATGAGGGAAGCTTTCAACTGTACGGGGAGGGGCAAGGAATAGTATCGGCAGAGCTAGGTGTCGGCCTGGGAACAAGGAAGACAAACGGGCACAGGAAAAGGGGTTTTTTTTGTATCAAAGGGCCGGGGACTATGAAAAGAATGAAGGGAGGGGTCGCGCTGGGAACAGGATGGGGCTTTGAGGCAGAACTGCGCTGAAGAGGGGTTTATGACTCAAAGCATGTGCGAGCGAGGGGGGGTTGGTCAGCGTGCAGGCTTGGCGAGGGCAAAGGGCTATGTTGGGGGCCAGTGGCGTGCAAAAGGGATGGTCCTGATCGAGGCACCTAAAAAAATGGCGGGCGCGCACGACAAAAGTGTGGCATCAGGGGAAAAGGCAAGATGGCGCAGATAATGTTTACCAAACCGTACTAATTTTCCACAGTCCTCCCTTTAACATATTCAAGACATCTTGCTGATCTATTTCCTATTCAAGTCTATTATGGTGGGCATAAGAAAAAGCAGTAGGACCCCAGGTGAAGGAGTCGTAAACACTACATTTAAGATCTCTAGTTTTAGGAGGCGGGCCTATTGATAAACTTTGATAAACTTGTTAGCAGGAAAGTCATAGTAAGGTAATACAAAAAATGATTCTGTAGCGAGCAGTCAGTACATTGCATACAGGTTATTATATACAGGCTCCGTATATATTTGGTTGGAGCATAATCAATACAATGGTGGCTGGGAGAGAAACGAGACGTAGCAGAAACGATGATTGAGGGTGTCAATGTTCGAAGTTACTGAGTTCTCAGTCCTTTGTTGGCGCTGTGGAGCACCGGCGGTGGAGCTAAGGGTCCAGCTCTATTCTAGGTCCCTTGTTGCAGGGCACGACCTTTTCCTCGCGTTTCTGGTCGAAAAGGTCTTTTTCGCCCTGTGTCTTTCGGAGTCGATAGTCAAAAAGTTCAGGTGGAAGAAGAGTGTACAAATAGTCCATAGGGTAGGTCGGAGAAAAAGGGGGGTGGAGCAATGGCCAGGTCGGGAACAAACTAGGGGAACGAGAGATTTCAGGTAGGCGGGCTTATGACCGAGTTTAGGGAGCGGGGACCTTTCGGCACACATTTGAACATTGGACAGGGGCATCAGGTCAGCCCTCTCCTCTTGTTTTGTCGGAAATAGTGCCTCGTCCTGCAGCTCCGTTCTGTCGCGGTCTCGCCTTGGCCCATGCCGCAGACGTTCCATAGTCTGTAGTCAGGCCACGTGCTCCCACATCCGGTCCTTCTTTCCTCCGACAGCTGTACCCTTGAAGGAGTTTGAAAAGACAGTCTTTAGAGAATGGGCAGAGGAAGGTAATCACACAAGTCTATTTCTCTCCCAGCTCCAGGTAAATGACAATAGAAACGTCCGTTATATTAGGGTTCACAACTGACATATAAATGATCGATGGTGGGCCTGCTGGATTTACTATGACTTTCCTTCACAACTGTTTACTATAGTCACGACAGTTCATCTGATGGAGACCCACCTTCGTAATACAAGCCTGACAAAGCTATACCGTTCTCTAGGGGTTTATATTTACAAAAGGGTGTTGTGAGCTATCAACATGGTACTAATAGGTATCTCGCTGAGGGACGAACATAGGCTAAACATCTTTCATTTTATCAATGCATCCTGCCTTTTAACTAAACATTTTCGCTTTCGACAAGGTTCATTGTAATGGTTTTCTTCGCTTCGGTCTAATCTTTAACTTTGTAAAACATCATTCTGGTTCCTATGCAGCCTCTCGCGGCCTGATTACTAAATTAGAAAAGACAGCTCAATGTTAAACACATGCATCACCAATGATGCAAAAAGTGAAGTCAGAAATTTCAAACAGCAATAAAAAAGTGAGAAAAACAGATATTTGAAAAATTCCTTTTGTTTATGCGGCCTTATGTCCAAAGCCATCCAACAAGAGCATTTATTTTTTTATTCGGTCGATTTAAAAAAAATCTGCGAACTATTTTATTTCTCTCAAAAAAGTGCCAAAAAGTGACTTTTTGTGCAAAAAAGTGCCCGTACAATATTTTTTCATCTAATAAACTTTTTATGACTCAGAATACACTTAGGCTTCAGGTCAATGTGTTTTCGTTTGGGGGAGGGGCCCAGGGAAAAAAACACCTTTTTTTCTCGGATTGGTCAAAGGTCTGCTTCGGCTGCACCAGTGCTGCTTCGGCTGCACTGGTGCAGCTTCTCAGACTTGAGGCGTTGCACCAGTGCAGCATAGAAAAGAAACTTTTTAATAAAAGGATTTAAAACTAATTCAAGATATACATTATCTAAGGAATGTTATAAAAACTCAGATATGGAGAATATTTTTCATTTTCGTCCATTTTTGACCGTTTTGGAGCACTTTGAAGCACTGATGCAGCTTTGGGATTTTTATGGTTATTTTGATCAGAGATGCTCCTAATGTGTTTAAAATTCATGTGGGATGTATCCAAGACACTGCCATCACACCTATATAGTTTTTAAATGATTTTGATGTATTAAAATTTTGACCTCCATAAGGGGGGAAAGGTTGAACTTTTACCCCGCTCGGAGTTCCATGACTTTCGTGACCTTGTCCCCCTGAAATTTAAAATTGCATTTTCAAAGTAATGTGTACAACTATTCATTCTGTGTCATTCATTGTGTGTTTAGCATGCTATTGGGCCACTGTAGCACTTGTTTTTTTTTCGTTTTTATGCATTTTTGACCGTTTTTGAACACTTTGATGCTCCAAATGGTCTTTGGACTTAGTCACTTTTTGCTTCATGGAGATTTCAAAAGTGTTAAAAAGTCACTTTGGAGGCACACAGGACAGTGCAAATGCACCTATATAGCAATCAGGACACTCCAATCACACCTATATGGTTTTTAAATGATTTTGATGAATTAAACATTTTGACCTCCATGAGGGGTGGAAAGTTTGAACTTTTACCCCGCTCGGAGTTCCATGACTTCTGTGACCTCGTCCCCCTGAAATTTAAAATAGCATTTTCCAAGTAATTTGTAAATATATTCATTCTGGGTCATTCATTGTGTGTTTAGCTTGCTATTGGGCCAGTGTAGCACTTTGTTTTTTTCATTTTTATGCATTTGTGACCGTTTTTAAACACTTTCATGCACCAATGATGTCTTTGTACTTCGTCATTTTTCACTTCATGGGGACTTCAAAAGTGTTAGAAATTCATTTTGGAGGCACACAGAACAGTGCAAATGCAGTTACATAGCATTCAGGAGACTGCAATTACACCTATATAGTTTTTAAAAGATTTTGATGTAATAACATTTTTGACCTCCATGGGGAGGGCCCTTAAGCTGAACTTTTACCCAGCTCGGAGTTCCATGACCATGTCCCCCTGAAATTGAAAATCGAATTTTCAAAGTGTTTAGTAAAACTGTTCATTCTGTGTCATTCATTATGTCTTTAGCCTGCTATTGGACCACTGCAGCACTATGTTTTGTTAATTTTAACCCAATGTTGACCTTTTTTGACCACTTTGATGCACCAGTGAAGTTTTTGGACTTAGTCATTTTTCACTTCATGGAGACTTCAAAAGTGTTAGAAATTCATTTTGTAAATACCTAGAACGGTGCAAATGCAGCCATATAGCATTCAGGGCACTACAATTACACCTATATAGTTTTTAAATGATTTTGATGCAATAACATTTTTGACCTCCATGGGGAGGGCACTCAAGCTAAACTTTTACCCAGCTCCGAGTTCCACGACCTCGTGTGGAAAAAGTGACTTTGCCCCCTTAAACCCAAAAACTTCAAAAAGTCACCCCTGGAGGCCAGAAACGGGTCTTAGACACTCTTGGTATGTAATCTGAGGTATACTATGGTGTTCTTGGGTCCAGAACTAGAAATGTGATGTGACTCTGATATCTAGGGCCTATAATGGAAAAAATGAATTTGACACCAAACACCTCAAAATGTCTGAAATAGGACTCAGACATGTACCTGGAGGCTGGAAATGAGCCCTAGACACTCTTGCTATATCACCTGAGATATAATATAGGGTCCTGGTGGCCACAGGGACCCAAAAACAGTCAGGTGGGTTGATACTGAAAATTAGCAAAAATCGTCCCAAAAATTTTTTTGACAAGATTTGCTAATTTTCCAAATAGCTCAGAATGGATATCAGAGACACTGTTTGAGTGCGCAAGATATGAATACACTTGTTAGAAAGGTCAGCTCTGATGCTTTCATGTGATATATATAACTTTGATATTATATAAAGTTTTTTTTCCGCTACCAACCAAGGGAAACACCTGATATCGTACCCGATTTTGAGAACATTGGGCTGGGTGGAAAAAGTCACTTTGCCCCCTTAAACCCAAAAACTTCAAAAAGTCACCCCTGGAGGCCAGAAATGGGTCTTAGACACTCTTGGTATGTCATCTGAGGTATACTATGGTCTTCTTGGGTCCAGAACTATAAATCTGATGTGACTCTGATATCTAGGAGCTATAATGGAAAAAAATGAATTTGACACCAAACACCTCAAAATGTCACAAATAGGAGTCAGACATGTACCTGGAGGCTGGAAATGAGCCCTAGCCACTCTTGTTATATAATCTGAGATATATTATGGGGTCCTGGTGGCTACAGGGACCTGAAAACAGTCATGAGAGTTGATACCGAAAATTAGCAAAAATCGTCAAAAAAAGTTTTTTTGACAAGATTTGCTAATTTTCCAAATAGCTCAGAATGGATATCACAGTCACTTTGTGAGTACCCAGGACCTAAATATACTTGTTAGAAAGCTCAGATCTGATGCTTTCATTTGATCTATCTACCTTTGCTATTATCTGAAGTTTTTTTTTCAGCTTCCAGCCATGGGAAAAACCTGACATTGTACCCGATTTTGAGCACCTTAGGCTGGATGGAAGAAGTGACTTTGCCCCCTTAAACCCCAAAACTTCAAAAAGTCATCCCTGGAGGCCAGAAATGGGTCTTAGACACTCCTGGTATGTCATCTGAGGTATACTAAGGGGTCCTTAGGTCCAGAACTAGAAATTTGATGTGACTCTGAGCTCAATGTGATGTGACTCTGAGCTATATGGCCTATAATGGAAAAAATGAGTTTGACCCCAAACACCTCGAAATGTCACAAATAGGAGTCAGACATGTACCTGGAGGCTGGAAATGAGCCCTAGCCACTCTTGTTATATCATCTGAGATATATTATGGGGTCCTGGTGGCTACAGGGACCCGAAAACAGTCATGAGGGTTGATACCGAAAATTAGCAAAAATCGTCAAAAAAAGTTTTTTTGACAAGATTTGCTAATTTAACAAATAGCTCAGAATGGATATCACAGTCACTTCGTGAGTACCCATGACCTAAATATACTTGTTAGAAAGCTCAGATCTGATGCTTTCATTTGATCTATCTACCTTTGCTATTATCTGAAGTTGTTTTTTCAGCTTCCAGCCAAGGGAAGAACCTGACATCGTACCCGATTTTGAGCAACGTAGCCTGGATGGAAGAAGTGACTATGCCCCCTTAAACCCCAAAACTTCAAAAAGTCATCCCAGGAGGCCAGAAGTCATCCCTGGACTGCGGCCTTATGTCCAAAGCCATCCAACAAGAGCATTTTTTTTTTTATTCGGTCGATTTAAAAAAATCTGCGAACTATTTTATTTCTCTCAAAAAAGTGCCAAAAAGTGACTTTTTGTGCAAAAAAGTGCCCGTACAATATTTTTTCATCTAATAAACTTTTTATGACTCAGAATACACTTAGGCTTCAGGTCAATGTGTTTTCGTTTGGGGGAGGGGCCCAGGGAAAAAAACACCTTTTTTTTCTCGGATTGGTCAAACCTCGTTTTTACTACCTTTAAAAAATATCAAAACCATAAACCAGGAGCCCTAATTATATTCTTGATACTGAGCGGCAGGCAGGCAACTAGAGCTACATTTCAGGGGGGGGGCTAATTCTTCCAACCATAGACAGAGTGACTGAAAGAAGGGGCGAAAACACAACAAAAGCCTCATTTACAAGTAAATGGTCTTTTAAAGACCTGTTAAGTCCTCGGGTGCGGCTGCAACGAGATGGTCACCAGCCCCCGAAGCTGTCTCTGCCCGGGCTGACAGACACGACGGGGGGGGCTGAAGCCCCGTGAGCCCAATGGATGTTGCATAGACCCTAAACCTTATCTGCAGATGAACAGTACCACTCAGTGAGGGGTCCCGTTCATCTGCAGATAAGGTTTAGGGTCTATGAAATACTGCTGTTGTCTTGCGTACATTCTGAGTTCCATTGCAGGGGCCTCATTTATGAGAAATGACGCAACGCTGCGTGAAAGCAGCGATGCGTCACTTTTCAGTGCGCACTCCTTGCGACATTCCTGATGCGTCATATTTAATGTATGATGCATCATGTCGCAAGGAGTTACAGATACGTCAGTATTTCTGACGTATCTGTAAGCGCAAAAGTGAAGCATTGCTAGAGTGTGTCACAAAAGTGACGCAACTCCAGCAATGCGTCCTTTCACATGGGGCAAACCCCATGTGAAAGGGCCTGCGTCAGTCTTACGCCTGCTGTGAGGCAGGCTCAAGAATTTGACGCAACGGTGTCCTAAAAGTGACGCAGTGAAATCTCATAATTTCACTGCGTCACTTTTACGACCCTTCCTTGCGTCAATACACCACCCTTGCATACATATACCTGGCGCAGGTATAATGTGGCGCAGGGGTTTACAAAGAGACGATTCTACCTAGATGCGTCTCTTTGTAAATATGACTCAACAAGGCGCATTTTTTATGCCACTGGTGCGTCACAAAAAGTGACGCATCGGTGGCGTAAAAGTGAGGCATAGCCTTATAAATGAGACCCCAAGTACTTGCCTTCTCGTGGAGTCAAGTGAGCTGAAACCTTTGGCCAGACCAATTTTAAGATCTTCGAGAACAGTACTTGCCAGGAGCATCTTTGAATAATAAAACAACTTCTTTGAAGTCAGCCTTCTCATCCAGATTACCACATACCCTTTTGAGCGAGGATCGCTAAGACTAAAACACAACACGACTGTGTGAAACATTACGCGTTCCTTATTATTTTGTATTAATATGTCTATATCACAAAAGACGGGGACTGCGTAGCTGTGCCCTCAGCTGATAAAGTGACAAACTTGAACACTGTTTTTTTCTAAGACTTCAACCACAGACATTCAAAAGCAAATTATACATACACAGTGCAAGTTTATAAAATATTACAATTGATTGCGTTAATTGACTCGTTCACAAATAATGTCTTATTCAATCAGGTGAGGAGTTCTGATGGAGGGAGTATCATGCAACCCTTTCCCTACCCCTTATCCGAAATCCCACGTGTGCAGTACTGTCCCTGTGTTTCACAGTCTCTCTGCCTGAAGAGGAAGCTTCCATCTTTCCTTATGTCATTAAAGCTTGCAGGTTTAATGACGTTAGACTTCGCAAAGTATAAACTTGTATGTTTGCTTTTGAGGAAGACTTAGACCATGCAACACAGGAACATATTTTACAAAAGTTTGGATTGAATTCCATTATATCCGTTGGCAAGATGTCTAAAATCCCAAAAAATATATTAATATATTTTTACATCCTTGACTTCCGGTGATCAGTTACATCTGCTGACCAGTTTAATCACCAATGCCCCCAAATAAAATCTTAGATATTCTCTCTGCTTTAGTCGCTTCTGGACAGGTTCATTGAACATATTATTTTGTCAAACATTCTAGCCTCTAACATGTGTTTGGCAAGACTGCTTTGCATATGTGTGGTCTCTGTCTGGAATGGCATAGTGTGTGAAAAACAATGACCTGGAATGCAGTCTAAGCAAAGGCAAGAAACTGGAATTAATAATATCATTCCCTTCATCGTATTGTCCCTTTGAAGGTTTGACCTGTGCGTGTTTTGTAAAGAAGTCTTCCCTTTAAAAACTTAGGCCCCCATTTCTGAAAGTCTGTGGTGTGCAGAACACTTCGTGCTGGAACAGTTACTGCTGGTGGTAGCAAACTCCACTTGGCTTGTGAAATACATTAGCATCGTTTTGCTTTTTGTGTAATAATGAAATGGAGCAAACATATTTTTTTGTTTCAGTCCATGCTACAGCAAGATTGTTGCACAATTGCAAAAATGAACAAGCTGGCTCCGTGGAGCCGACAGGGGGAGGGAACAGGAGATGTGCATGCGTACAGAGTGCACATCTCCTGTCCGTACACGTGCACATCTCCTGTCCGCGGAATTCAAGCTTTATTTCAGCAAGTAGGAAGAATCTTGCACAGGCCACCAGCCCCATGATTGTGGCCAGTCAGAGTGCGTCACAATGTGAAACTAATCTCATAAATATTAATGAGGTAGGCAGGATTGGGACCTACTCCAAATTAGCATTTTGTGAACTAACCTATTAGTATGTAAACAAGATGATATAAATCAACACTGGTATCAAACTGCAAGCAGTTTTTACTGCCAGTGTTACTGCATCGCTGGCCCGTAGTCACATACTCTGTAGCACCTCTTTTTCGGATGAGTCCCCCCACTTCTTTTTTTAGGACTTGAGCCCTGGTGAAGGGTCTCAAAATCCAGCAATAAAGGGAATGTGTGAAGCTAATTTAATAGTGACAAAAAGTAATCCTGCTGAAATAAACAAAACAAGCATTGGCATAGCCAATAGGTCTTGCCTTTGGGAACTAATAAGTGTTAAGGCAGAGATATTGAGTTTGTGTTTGTTTTTAAGCTGTGTTGTGCAGAAGTCTGCAGTATGCTGAAATGTTATAATAAAGAAGTGTGAGAAGCATTTTTGTTACTTATGATGTATAATGTACAACAAAATGACGATGATAAAAAACTATTAATTAGAAGTAATGATTTGTGTTTTTTTATGTTTGAATGCTGGCACCTTGTATCTGCCTGTTCTAATCGTTGCCTTTTTATGGTGTTTATTGTTAAAGGTGTGGTAAATAAATAATTAATTACCGGTTCTATTTTTCGGGATACTCATACAAACAGATAGCTCAATAAATAAGAGTCAAGATTCGAGGTAGCTAGAGTGTACAGGCTTTAATCAGGCATAAAAGGACAGGAACAGGACAGCCTGCATGGGAATGGGATGGCAGGGCCCGACAGCTGCCGGGGGCAGGATCTGGGAATGATGCGCATAACTTTTAATAACAGAACATTAGTATATATAGTTAAACAAAATACATTGCATTCAATACAGTAGGCGTAGCAGTAGGCGGAGTTTGTAGCAGTCGCGAAAGATAAGGGCAAAATGAGGTAACAAGAAGGCGTGTACAGGGCGTATACACAGACATGTGATGTAAACGTAACAGAATATGTCATAAACGGGGCGGAAACATGGAGGGGGCTACCTGAGCAGCTGGGACCTCTAACCTAGTGGTGCGCGCAAACTGACAATGACGTGTTACCAGGGAGAACTGGGGGGCTATGACTTCTGCGCTAGAAGAGGAGACTAAAGTCTGGAGTGTCAGAGCGACATGTACCCAGGCATATCTAGTATCTGGTGTTTAGAGTACATGTTGATAGAATCCAAAAGTTATCAGAGTAAAGGCTAACAGACATTAAGACTGGTGCATGCATAATTCTACATGTAGTGCGTGTGCGGGGAATATTCTATAAATATTAATACAGTATTTCTCTTACATGGAGACATAAAGGCTAGACCATGACGGAAACTATTGATGCGATTCAGTAGCTTAGGAATGCAGAGAAGGAGGGCTGGACTGATAACTAGAAACATAACATATTCTTGGCAGACTGGGAGGCAGAGCCAGGCCGAGCCGGGCACTGCGAGGCATGAAAGTAAGCTAAGAGTCAGGGATACAGGTGGGGGCTGTATCGCTCCTTGGAGAGGGTTCAGAAAACAGGAGCTGAATCTAAGTCCGGGCCCTTTTGAGGCCTAGAAACGGGGATAATTCAATGAATTAACGTGCACACTGTAAAACGTGGCAACGTAGCTTTACATAGGCCCGATATTCGTTGTATTCACGAAAACTGGAAACTGGCATACTAGAGATGGACACAACTATAATTGCGTCTTTAATCGATCATAGGGGAATACATGCATATCGATCATGCACATATAACATAACATAGGGAACACGTAGGCACATACAACATGGCAAAATTTACTTTTCCACATTCCCTCCTTGTGCCCTACGTTTCCATCAGGAAACATCTATATTCATGATACCATCTATCATTTCATACAGCATCATTTGCTCGTCTCGAATTGTCCTGGAACGGGACTTAGGACTAGGAATACAAGAGGTAGCACAAATGCCGCAAATCGCAGGGCCACATTGTATACAGAGGCAGCAACTGAATATGATCATTACTGCAATACCTAGGAATGACAATACTTTCCATCCCCAGGCAGATATGATACTCCAGAGCCAACCGGACCATGTCCAGGAGCCTGGATTCTGGTGTAACTGATGGGCACTTTTATGAAGTCTGGTTATAGCTGAATAAACAGACGGCGCGTTATTAGGAATGAAAATGCAGCAACTAGATCCGATGACTCTACATGCTCCTCCTCTATCGGCCAGTATGACGTCAAGAACGAGACGATTTTGGAGCACGACAAATCTCATAGCAGATTGCTCTTCGGTTAAGTTACCTAGAGCAGAAGTAGTCTCATTCACTACTGCTTCAAGGGTTCTGGTTAACCTACGGATTGACTTACTATTCTGGACAGGTCCTATAAAGAAAAAGAAACCTCTATTGAAATCTGTATACTGTTCTAGAGCAGTTTCAGTTTGATCGACAATTGGGGACTCAATCTCCCGTCTATTTCTGACGTGTACTAGATGTGTGTTTCTGTGATAATCAGATGGGGCTAGAAAAACTGGTGGCAGTAGGAAGGCAATATAACATGTTCCATCCCAATCGAGGGGCAGACGAACATATGCGGTCTGACCACAAACAAAATAAGAATGACGTGAAGCTTTGAAAATAGATTTCCCACTGTCACTATACTCGACAGTAGTAGTACAATCACTATGTCCTACATGTGCGGAACCATTCTTTCGGACACATAATTCGCCTTTGACTGGTAGTACTGAAATAGCAGGTAAGTCTGGAGTAGTATCAGACTGAACATTCAGGACCATAAAATTCGAAGAATAATTACCTAAATTGTAAACTTCATTTTCTAGATGGGGGAGACCTTGCTTGTCTGGAAAACATGTTCTATTCAGAAGGGACACATCATTTGAAGATGACGTTAACATGGACCATGCTCCACACGAACCATTATGTGAAAACGGATAAGGAAAGAGTGGCAGAACTCCCTTCGGTGTCTGGAAAGGGGGGAGTCGACCACACACCCAACAATTAGTAGCATTGCTGGTCTGGTGTGAATAGTGCAACATTCTTACAAATGTGTTATTTCTCATAGCAAGACGATAGGATAACTCGTGAGGAGGCAGATCACTAAATGTGTGCTCTACTGTAGCATTAGAAAACTTATTTACATGAGAAATTGGAAAACATAAATGCAATGCATAACTTGTGCAGGTAACCATCAAACTTAGAAACAATAGAAAACTTAGAAAAACGATACATCGGATAGAGTTTTGACTAACTCTCTCACTATGGGGGTCTATCTCATACATGTCAGATACCTGTCTAACCGTTTCACCCGAGAGGGACTTAGACAATTAAACTGGCTGACTTATTTTACTAGACCGGAGCTTTAACTTATACTCCTGTTGCGGAGTTTTCTCTAACAGAGGAACTTTCAGTTCAGGATTCAGATCAATGTCTGGTTTCATGCAGTCTTTCAGACAGTCTTTAGAAATGTCCTTTAAAAATGTCTTTTTCCGGACTCCATGGAACTTCTTGATATGGGACAGATGGACCCAACCCTTGCGGCCCTCCAACTTCACGGCCGTACGGGTGGTCAGAAGGACAAGTCGTGGCTCCTTCCAACGAGGCTCCAGCGGACTTGAACGATCAAAATTCCTTACAAGGACGAGGTCGCCTGGAATGACCTCATGCGGTTTCACTTCAGTATTGTCTGGGAATGTAGCGGCAACCTGTGAACGACAAGAGTGTAGGGCAGACATCAAGGAAGCTAGGTAATCTGTCAACATATTACTGGAAACATCTGTAATACTGCGGGGTCTAGGTGTACCCCACATGTTTGGGGGGCGGCCGAATACGACCTCATAAGGGGACAGACCTGATCTGGAGTGTGCGACCATTCGCATAAAGAATAAAGCAACTGGCAGGGCAACTAGCCAGTCTACACCTTTCTCTTTACATGTCTTGGCAATACGGATTTTCAGGGTCTGATTATGTCTCTCTACGAGACCGGCTGCTTCAGGATGGCGCACACAATGGAACTTCCACTGGTACCCTAACAAGAGGGAAACATGTTTCATTAACTCGGATGAGAATGGCTGGCCGTTATCAGAATACACGACCCTAGGGAGTCCATAACGGGGGAAGAATTCACGAACCAACTGCTTGGCAGTGGTCGCTGCTGTGTAATCTGGAACTGAATATGCTTCTGTCCACCTGGACAAAGCGCATACAACTACAAGGACATACTTGAAACCTCGACATCGCTCCATCTGAATATAATCCATCTGGAGGACTTCGAAAGGGTGGTCAGGAGGTTGGAATCCACCTTGTTCCACCGGGACACTTTTACCTGGATTGAATTGACAACATATCATACAAGTACGGACTTTCTGCTTGGCTGCAGCTCGTAAGTGCTTGTTAAACCAAAGGTTCTGAATACTGTCTAACATGGCTTTTTCTCCTAGGTGTGCTGGACTATGTGCGGTATTGATAATGACTTGAACCATAGAGTCGGTGTGAGAAGTTGGCCTGGTAGGGGATGTTTCCAATTCTGGAACCACCTACTTCCTGACCAAACAATCCCCTTATGGTGTCTGGTTGTAAGTCAACCTTATTAGACAAGCTATCCTATGGGGTAGCATGGACTAAGCAGCCTAAAGGCTTAACTTAAGAGGTCGTGTTAAGCGAGCTGTTTTACCACATACAATCCTGTAATACCAAATGAAAGGACACCACACAAGTATATATTATAAAAATATATGTGTTTATTACTAAAAACAATCCCCAGTATTCTTTATGAATAAAGGGGCACAAGCGTTAAATCAAAAGCACTGTTTGAACATACAAGTTGCACAATTATGGATGAGGGCGGGTGGCCACTCAAACCATATACTAAACAAGTGGTATAAGAGATGCCACTCGAGCAGTGGTTAGGCCTAGGGCCTAGGGAATCGCTGGGAGCAGTCAGGACAAGCAATGCTGAAGTCGGGAATGGCCCTCGGGATTCGGGAGATGTGCGGAAAGCGCACGCATGCACCAATGTTAACCAATGGTGCGTAAAAGTCAAAGAGTTAAAGTTTAAGGACACTTCCGCTGAACCTAGAGGAACAAAACTTAACACACAGACCCTAGAGGTGTGCACCAGTGTGGGAACACCGGCGGAGCAAAGTTACCTCACCCACAGGAAGTGGGTGCACAGGGTCGAAGTGGCGTCGGGTTTTGACACGCAGGCTCTTGGTGCTTGGAGCTGAAAGGCTGCAGGCAGGGTGAAGACGAAGTGTCCGGTGGAGTCCAAGGGTGGACTCAAGTTGTAGAGTACCTGAAAGCAGAGGGGACAGAGTCTGGGTCACTCAGCAGTGACCAGGGTGGAACCAGGACGGAACCAGGCAATGTCGGGCGCAATCAGGTGGTCGTCGAGGAGCTTCTCTCCGCTGTCACGTGGGCTCTGGGGCATCTGCGACGTCCAGGAGCAGGTCACGATCTGTCCCACGCAGGCTCTCACCGTCGGTGCAGTCGGCTTCAGGTTTGGAGCAAACAAGCCTTGGTAAGAGCAATCCACGCAGGATTGGAAGATTGCTTCTCACTCGTACCAGGAAGGTCAGAGTCGGGGCTCCTTTTCAGGGGAGCTGGTGTGGATCTGGAGCAACCAGAATCACAAGTCTTTTTAGGTAGTTCGTCGGCACAGGGACCACAAGCCAGCTGGCAAGTGACCAGGCCAACGCGTTGAGCCAAATCGTGCCAAAGGGCCCCACGCAGCACTCGTCGAGTGTGGAGGGCTGAACTTCGGCTCAGGAGTAGCTCAGGGTGGGGGCTTCTCAAACCCCGGTGTACAGCTTCGAGGGTCACTCGTGGGCTGCACGGTCAGCGTCTCGTGGTCACTTCAAGATGGCGTGCCCCACGCTTCCGGTCGCCTCCACGGGTCTCAGCTTTGTAGGGACTGTGGATCGGGCTGTTAGAAGCTGGGCAGGCTTGATCTCGTCAATCTCAGTCGCTCGAGTTCCGGCGGGAACTGCAACTAAGTAGACGTCGAGGGCTGGATGGTGCCTGCTGCTGCAGGGTGGTCACTCCTTGACCACAAGGGAGATTCTTCGGGCTTCCACGTTGAGATGGAGGGCGAAGGGTCCAGAATATCGTTTCAAATGTTTCTTCCAGGAAAATCTAATGTGCATTGGCACTGCTCCCACTCTTATTCGAATCTGGTGGGCGTGATTACCTGCTAGGTCCCCTCCTATGGGTGGGACCCAGGAAGTGGGTGGATACACCCCCTTCCTTTGATCCAGGCCGCCCTGGCACGAGGGCTGGAGTGCCCCAGAACCGGTTTGGCCGGATTATGCAAGGGGCAGCCTTGTGCGCCCCAGGCAGTGTCTGGTTTCTTTCAAACCTCCCTGCTACAATACACTATCTCCTGTCTGGAGGGCGGTGACACCCTCCTGTGACAGGAAACCCTTTGTCCAGGACCCCCTTGACTGAGTTTCGGTCAGCTCCAGGGGTCCAGACATTTGTCTGTGGCAGAGGCATCCATTTTGTGGATCTTAAGGCCTTTGGAGAAATCAACCGCATTAAAGTGAAGTAACATGTCTTACCCCTCTAGAGGGGTGGAATGCCATCCCCGTCGCCAGAACTGGCGAGGGGATGGTATTCCAAAGCGTATGACACCTTACACGACATGTTTTGATAAAGCCAAACCAAAGTTGCTAAATAACCGCGAGGATTATAAGGCACTTAATAGTATATGGTATGGCATTATCCTGAAACAGCTTAGGGATTTGTTCCCGACGGCTGCAGACAGGCTCAGCTCATGCTAGAGCTCCATCTCACATAAAACCATGCACCCAGCCTCCAGGATTGGTGAGGCCTGACTATAGGAGTGGCTCACAGGTTTACATGTGTCCAGATATAGGTTTTAGACATAGGTATACTATATCTAAGCAAGGGGTGTGTACACCACCTTACCCCAGCTGAGTGATCAGCCAGTTGTGTCAATTTAAGAACCAG
Source organism: Lissotriton helveticus (assembly GCF_964261635.1). Lineage (NCBI taxonomy): Eukaryota > Metazoa > Chordata > Amphibia > Caudata > Salamandridae > Lissotriton > Lissotriton helveticus. The sequence goes on from NW_027611676.1 coordinate 1,939,702, forward strand.
CCAGGGGTGGCAAAAGATATGCTGCAGCCCCTGGTAGGCCTTAGTGGCTCCTGTGCCCTGTGCACCTATAGTGCATTCTACAGGGGCTGACAAGGAGTCCATTTCCAATTGGTATGTGCCTATAGCACATGTGTCATTAATTTAGTGAGAGAACAGCAGGCTGGGGGTCTGATCAGCAGGCCCACAGCCTCAGTAGTCGAAAACCAGTGAAGCAAAAAGCAAAAATTTGGGGTGACCATAGGATAGCAGACCCTACTCTCCTACACAACCCCCCCCCAAACGCAGGGACATTAAACTAACCTTGACCAGATAAGTCTTCATGTTCTAAGTGGAAGTACCTGGAGAGACCATCTGCATTACCATGGTCAGTCCCTGGGCGGTGCTCCACTGTAAAGTCCATCCCCTGTAGGGAAATGGACCACCTGAGCAGTTTGGGATTTTCACCCTTCATCTGATTAAGCCATAAGAGGGGCTTATGGTCTGTTTGCACCAGGAAGTGAGTTCCAAACAAGTAGGACCTCAACTTCTTTAATGCCCAAACCACAGCAAAGGCCTCCCTCTCAATGGCTGACCAACGTTTTTCTCTTGGGGTTAGCCTCCTGCTAATGAAAGCAATTGGCTGGTCTTGACCATCTTGATTAAGTTGTGAGAGTACAGCTCCCACCCCCAACTCAGAAGCATCTGTCTGAACAATGAACTGTTTGGAGTAGTCAGGACTCTTTAGGATAGGTGCAGAGCACATGGCCTTCTTCAGGTCTTCAAATGCCTTCTGACAGCTAACTGTCCACTGAACCTTTTTTGGCATCTTCTTGGATGTCAAGTCATTTAATGGTGTCACTATAGACCCATAGTTTTTCACAAACTTTCTGTAATACCCAGTCAGGCCCAAGAAGGCTCTGACTTGTGTCTGGGTAACTGGAGGAGCCCAGTCCTGTATGGCCTGGATTTTGCTTTCCAGTGGCTGAACCTGGCCTCCACCTACTAGGTGGCCCAGGTATACAACCTTACTCTGCCCTATCTGGCACTTTGTGGCCTTGATAGTTAGGCCTGCCTTTTGCAGGGCCTCCAAAACTTTCTTCAGGTGGATCAGGTGATCCTCCCAGGTGGAGCTAAAGACAGCAATATCATCCAGATAAGCTGCACAAAAGTCATCCAACCCAGTAAGGACTTGGTTCACCAACCTTTGGAAAGTGGCAGGTGCATTCTTTAAACCAAAGGGCATTACCACAAACTGATAATGTCCACTAGGGGTAGAGAATGCTGTCTTGGCTTTTGACTCCTCAGCTAGTCTGATTTGCCAGTAGCCAGCTGTCAGATCAAATGTGCTCAGAAACTTGGCAGAAGCCAATCTGTCAATGAGCTCATCTGCTCTTGGAATGGGGTGAGCATCTGTCCTAGTGACAGCATTGAGACCCCTGTAATCCACGCAAAACCTCATTTCTCTCTTACCATCTTGGGTATGAGGTTTTGGCACCAGGACTACTGGGCTGGCCCATGGGCTCTCTGATGGCTCAATCACTCCAAGCTCCAACATCTTTTGCACCTCAGCCCTGATGCAATCCCTGACATGATCAGGTTGCCTGTAGATCTTATTCTTCACAGGCAGACTGTCACCAGTGTCCACAACATGGGTACACCAGTCAGTTTGGCTGGGTGTGAGTGAAAACATTTGCCTGTGAGCCTGCAAAACTTGTCTGCAGTCCCTCTGTTGCTGGTCAGTGAGGCTGCCTGCCAAGGCTACTCCATCAACTGAACCATCATCAGGGTTCTGAGAAAGCAGGTCTGGGAGAGGGTCACTCTCTTCCTCCTGTTCCCCATCTGTGGCCATGAGCAAGCTCATGTCCTCCCTGTCTACAAATGCTTTCAAGCGATTCACATGGATTACCCTGTGAGGGCTCCTGGGTGTTCCAAAGTCTACCAAGTAGGTGACTTCCCCTTTCTTCTCAATAATAGGATAGGGTCCACTCCATTTGTCTTGGAGTGCTGCTGGAGCCACTGGCTCCAGTACCCATACCTTCTGTCCTGGTTGGAACTCTACCAGCACAGCCTTTTGGTCATGCCAAGCTTTCTGCAATTCTTGGCTGGCCTCCAGGTTTTTGGATGCTCTTTCCATGTACTCAGCCATCCTGGAGCGGAGACCAAGTACATAGTCCACTATGTCTAGTTTGGGCTTTTTGAGAGGTAACTCCCATCCTTCCTTCACCAAACACAATGGACCTCTCACAGGGTGGCCAAACAAAAGTTCAAAAGGGCTGTAGCCAACCCCCTTCTGTGGGACCTCTCTGTAAGCAAAGAGCAGGCAGGGTAAAAGAATGTCCCATGTCCGCCTGAGCTTCTCTGGTAATCCTTTTATCATGCCTTTAAGGGTCTTGTTAAATCTCTCCACAAGCCCATTGCATTGTGGATGATATGGGGTGGTAAACTTATAGTTTACTCCACATTCCTTCCACATTGCTTTTAGATAGCTGGACATAAAATTTGTCCCTCTATCTGATAGTACCTCCTTAGGAAAGCCCACTCTTGAGAAAACTGCAATGAGGGCTTTTGCCACCACAGGTGCTGTGGTGGTCCTTAGGGGAATAGCCTCTGGGTACCTGGTGGCATGATCCAGTACCACCAGTATGAATCTGTTCCCAGATGCTGTTTGGGGGTCCATTGGACCCACAATATCAATTCCAACTCTCTCAAAGGGGACCCCCACCACAGGTAGTGGTATTAGGGGGGCCTTTGTTGTGCCACCTGACTTACCACTGGCTTGGCAAGTGACACAGGAGCGACAAAACTCCTTGACATCCTCTGACATGTGAGGCCAGTGAAAGTGTGGAACAAGCCTGTCCCACGTCTTGTTCTGGCCTAAGTGTCCTGCAAGGGGAATATCATGGGCCAAGGTAAGGAGGAATCCCCTAAACTGCAGAGGTATCACCAACCTCCTGGTCATGCCAGGCTTGGGGGCTCTAGCCTCTGAGTAAAGGAGTCCCTCATCCCAATACACAGTATGGGTACCTTGGGCATCCCAAGCAGCCTCAGCAGCAGCCTGCTGTCTGAGGGGTTCAAGGGAAGGGCAATCTAATTGAGCCTGCCTCAGGTCTGCCCTTGAGGGTCCCCCTGTCCCCAGAAACTCAACCTGGTCAGGTTCAAGCTCCTCAGAGACAGTCTCCTCTTGGACTGCAGAATCAGTTTCCTCTGAAACCTGATCCTCAACCTGGGGCAAGGTGGAAGGCGAGGCCTTTCCTCTCTTGCTCCTTCTCTTGGGTTGTGGTTGGTCTATTGTCTCAAGATCCACCACTGGTTCAGGAAGGCACTTCTTAGCCTGAGCCCTTGTCATGTCAAGGACATGCTCTGAAATCCCTAGCATTTCTGCATGAGTCCTGTACTCCACTTCTGACCATGCTGAGCTTTCAAGGTCATTGCCTAACAGACAGTCTACTGGTAGGTCTGCACTCACCACAACTTTCTTTAGGCCATCAACCCCTCCCCAGGAGAAGTTCACAACTGCCACACTATGGGAGGTAGTGGAGTTGCTTGCATTGGTTACTAGGTAGCTCTCTCCTAGTACAATCTGCCCAGGGTCCACAAAGCCAGGGGTCACCATGGTGACACTAGCACATGTGTCCCTGTAAGCTTGAGCCAGTTTCTCATTTATTAAGGGAGTCTGCCTGTATTTGCCCAGGTTAGTGGGGCTTACTGCAGTGGGCAACTCAATGTCCACATCATACAGGAGAACTGCCTGTGTAGGGACTCTGACTAGGCCAGATCCTACTTCAATACCCAGGGTCAACCCAGCTACACCCTTGGACTGTGTTCCACCACTGCTTACTGTACTTGGGGTTGCAGTTGCTTTAGGAGCTGTAGTGGTGGGAACTGGATTTGCCTTGGTGCACTCACTGCCCCAGTGTGAAACTGATTTGCAGGTATTGCACCAAGGTGTCTTTGGACCTTTGTTCTTCTTCTTCTTGTTACCGGTTTGGGAACCACCCTCCTTACTATTAGTTTGGGGGCCTGAAGACTTTTGGTCTTTTTCTTTATCTTTCTGATTCTGATTACCACCCTTCTGGTCTGTTTTCTTCTGGTCACCACCTTGGTTCTGGGGTTTCTGCTTAATCCTTGTTCTGACCCATTTGTCTGCCTTCTTTCCCAATTCTTGGGGAGAGGTCAGATCAGAGTCAATAAGGTATTGATGCAACAGCTGGTTTGTACAGTTATTAAGGATCTGTTCTCTCATCATAAGATTGTACAATCCTGTATAGTCTGAAACTTTACTTCCCTGTAACCAACCCTCCAAAGCCTTAGTGGCACACTCCACAAAATCAGTCCAGTCTTGAGTCTGTGCTTTCTGGGTGTCTCTGAACAACAACCTGTATTGCTCAGTGGTTAGGCCATACCCTTCAATGAGAGCACTCTTCAAAACAGAGTAGTTTTTGGCATCCTCAGGTCTAACTGTGAGGAGCCTGTCCCTCCCTTTCTCAGAAAAGGAGTACCACAAAATTGCAGCCCACTGATTCTCAGGAACCTGCTGTACCATGCAGGCTCTCTCAAGAGCAGTCATCCATTTGTGGATGTCATCCCCTTCTTTAAAGGGGGGCACAATTTTGGTCAGGTTTCTATTATCATAGGCCCTGTCTTTTTCTCTTGGAAAATTGCTGCCACCAGTGACATCTAAGCCACTTAATTTCTGCTCTCTTGCCAAGGCAAGTCTAGCTTGAGCCAAGGCTACCTCCTCCCTCTCTATCTGGAGTTTGACAGCCCTCATTCTGGCCCTATGCTCTAACTTTTGAGAAGCATTCATGCCTCTCTGTGATTCTCTGGAGGCACTAGAAAGATGAGAGTCCCCTGAGGGAGATCTCACTCTTCTGTTGCCTGGGGGAATCATATGTTGGGTTCTGGGGAGGTGCTGGCCCTCTCCATTCCCCAGTAGGTCCAAGTTGGCCTGGCTAAGCCTACCAACTGGAACCTGGCTACCCTGATCCTGTACTCCTAAGTCCTCAACATCTGAGTCCTCATCCAAGTCATCATCATCCTCCTCTTCAAGGGGATCAACTGCAGGGGGGTTCCCTCCAGTTCCTGTATCTAGGGAAGCTGCTTTTGCCTTCTCTAAGTCATCCTGTTCTAGGATTTCTACCAGGATTAGGCAGGTGGGGCTTCTGCCCCTTTTTAACCCTCTTGCTTTGCACAAGGCAATCAAGTCTCTGCGGGTTAGTTTGTCATATCCAAAAGTTGCCTGGGTAGGGTCAACTGTCACAGGACTAGACCCTGAGGCCTTTCCTGTGTCAGACATGGTTACTAGTGAGGTGTAAGTGGTGCACTTACCTACACTAAGTGTTTTCCTACTGGACCTTGCTAGTGAGTTGTAGTCAGGGGTGTGCTACTCCCTTCAACCTACAACTACTAAGTTCAGTAGAACTTAATATGCTAAGCTTTTGATTTTATATGTACCTAGAGGTACTTGATGTGATCTTTCAATTTGATACAAAGATTGCAATGGTAAAACAACAGCAAGCTCAAATCCGCACCGCTGCTCACCAATGTGAGAAGTTGGCCTGGTAGGGGATGTTTCCAATTCTGGAACCACCTACTACCTGACCAAACAATCCCCTTATGGTGTCTGGTTGTAAGTCAACCTTATTAGACAAGCTATCCTAGGGGTAGCATGGACTAAGCAGCCTAAAGGCTTAACTTAAGAGGTCGTGTTAAGCGAGCTGTTTTACCACATACAATCCTGTAATACCAAATGAAAGGACACCACACAAGTATATATTATAAAAATATATGTGTTTATTACTAAAAACAATCCCCAGTATTCTTTATGAATAAAGGGGCACAAGCGTTAAATCAAAAGCACTGTTTGAACATACAAGTTGCACAATTATGGATGAGGGCGGGTGGCCACTCAAACCATATACTAAACAAGTGGTATAAGAGATGCCACTCGAGCAGTGGTTAGGCCTAGGGCCTAGGGAATCGCTGGGAGCAGTCAGGACAAGCAATGCTGAAGTCGGGAATGGCCCTCGGGATTCGGGAGATGTGCGGAAAGCGCACGCATGCACCAATGTTAACCAATGGTGCGTAAAAGTCAAAGAGTTAAAGTTTAAGGACACTTCCGCTGAACCTAGAGGAACAAAACTTAACACACAGACCCTAGAGGTGTGCACCAGTGTGGGAACACCGGCGGAGCAAAGTTACCTCACCCACAGGAAGTGGGTGCACAGGGTCGAAGTGGCGTCGGGTTTTGACACGCAGGCTCTTGGTGCTTGGAGCTGAAAGGGCTGCAGGCAGGGTGAAGACGAAGTGTCCGGTGGAGTCCAAGGGTGGACTCAAGTTGTAGAGTACCTGAAAGCAGAGGGGACAGAGTCTGGGTCACTCAGCAGTGACCAGGGTGGAACCAGGACGGAACCAGGCAATGTCGGGCGCAATCAGGTGGTCGTCGAGGAGCTTCTCTCCGCTGTCACGTGGGCTCTGAGGCATCTGCGACGTCCAGGAGCAGGTCACGATCTGTCCCACGCAGGCTCTCACTGTCGGTGCAGTCGGCTTCAGGTTTGGAGCAAACAAGCCTTGGTAAGAGCAATCCACGCAGGATCGGAAGATTGCTTCTCACTCGGACCAGGAAGGTCAGAGTCGGGGCTCCTTTTCAGGGAAGCTGGTGTAGATCTGGAGCAACCAGAATCACAAGTCTTTTTAGGTAGTTCGTCGGCACAGGGACCACAAGCCAGCTGGCAAGTGACCGGGCCAACGCGTTGAGCCAAATCGTGCCAAAGGGCCCCACGCAGCACTCGTCGAGTGTGGAGGGCTGAACTTCGGCTCAGGAGTAGCTCAGGGTGGGGGCTTCTCAAACCCCGGTGTACAGCTTCGAGGGTCACTCGTGGGCTGCACGGTCAGCGTCTCGTGGTCACTTCAAGATGGCGTGCCCCACGCTTCCGGTCGCCTCCACGGGTCTCAGCTTTGCAGGGACTGTGGATCGGGCTGTTAGAAGCTGGGCAGGCTTAATCTCGTCGATCTCAGTCGCTCGAGTTCCGGCGGGAACTGCAACTAAGTAGACGTCGAGGGCTGGATGGTGCCTGCTGCTGCAGGGTGGTCACTCCTTGACCACAAGGGAGATTCTTCGGGCTTCCACATTGAGATGGAGGGCGAAGGGTCCAGAATATCGTTTCAAATGTTTCTTCCAGGAAAATCTAATGTGCATTGGCACTGCTCCCACTCTTATTCGAATCTGGTGGGCGTGATTACCTGCTAGGTCCCCTCCTATGGGTGGGACCCAGGAAGTGGGTGGATACACCCCCTTCCTTTGATCCAGGCCGCCCTGGCACGAGGGTTGGAGTGCCCCAGAACCGGTTTGGCCGGATTATGCAAGGGGCAGCCTTGTGCGCCCCAGGCAGTGTCTGGTTTCTTTCAAACCTCCCTGCTACAATACACTATCTCCTGTCTGGAGGGCGGTGACACCCTCCTGTGACAGGAAACCCTTTGTCCAGGACCCCCTTGACTGAGTTTCGGTCAGCTCCAGGGGTCCAGACATTTGTCTGTGGCAGAGGCATCCATTTTGTGGATCTTAAGGCCTTTGGAGAAATCAACCGCATTAAAGTGAAGTAACATGTCTTACCCCTCTAGAGGGGTGGAATGCCATCCCCGTCGCCAGAACTGGCGAGGGGATGGTATTCCAAAGCGTATGACACCTTACACGACATGTTTTGATAAAGCCAAACCAAAGTTGCTAAATAACCGCGAGGATTATAAGGCACTTAATAGTATATGGTATGGCATTATCCTGAAACAGCTTAGGGATTTGTTCCCGACGGCTGCAGACAGGCTCAGCTCATGCTAGAGCTCCATCTCACATAAAACCATGCACCCAGCCTCCAGGATTGGTGAGGCCTGACTATAGGAGTGGCTCACAGGTTTACATGTGTCCAGATATAGGTTTTAGACATAGGTATACTATATCTAAGCAAGGGGTGTGTACACCACCTTACCCCAGCTGAGTGATCAGCCAGTTGTGTCAATTTAAGAACCAGCCAGGGGTGGCAAAAGATATGCTGCAGCCCCTGGTAGGCCTTAGTGGCTCCTGTGCCCTGTGCACCTATAGTGCATTCTACAGGGGCTGACAAGGAGTCCATTTCCAATTGGTATGTGCCTATAGCACATGTGTCATTAATTTAGTGAGAGAACAGCAGGCTGGGGGTCTGATCAGCAGGCCCACAGCCTCAGTAGTCGAAAACCAGTGAAGCAAAAAGCAAAAATTTGGGGTGACCATAGGATAGCAGACCCTACTCTCCTACAGTCGGGGAGAAACCATGTGGCTTTTCCCTTCGTCAACCATCCCTGATCTGTCTGGACCCCTCCTTGTTCGGACCATTTCTTGATTTCTTCAGGAGTAGCATGTAACTGTATGTCTATGACATCTTGTGTAGGGTCCTTAACTGTCATACAAGTAATCTGTTCTGGAGTGGATGTCTGTGTCTTGTTAACTGGAATGTCTGGTGTCTGAGCTGTAAGCTTGGCTGTTCGGTCTGCTAGATCATTACCTTGGGAAATGATGTCAGTAACTTTCGTATGTGCCTTGCACTTCATGATAGCGATAGCTGTCGGTAAATGTATTGCATCTAACAGAGCTTGAATGAGGAGACCATGCTGAATCTTGGTTCCATGAGAAGTCATGAAACCTCTCTCCTGCCAGAGCACTCCGAAGTCGTGTACAACTCCGAATGCGTAACGTGAATCTGTATATATGTTTACTTTCAGGTTCTTGGCACGTATGCAGGCTTGGGTCAGAGCAACTAGCTCTGCTGCTTGAGCAGACAGTGTGTCAATACGGTGTGTTTCAATAACTTCAGTGTCAGTAGTCACTGCATACGCGGCTACTAGTTCTCCTGTACTCGTTCTCATACATGAACCATCCACATAAAGTGTCAGGTCGGGATCAGGTAATGCAATGTCTGTCAGGTCTTGCCTTGGCTTAGTCATAGTGTTAATGACTTCCACACAGTCATGTGTGGCAGGATTTTAAGTAACTGACGGTAACAGAGTAGCAGGATTTAGAACGTTGCAGCGTCTGATTTCTATGTGTGGCTGGAACAGTGTCAGTTCATAACCTGTTAAACGTGCAATGGTCAAGTGCTGAGTCTGTGTTCGGTTTAAAAGAACTTCCACGGAGTGTGGAACTTGTACTGTCAGGGAGTGTCCTAATACTATGGAATCACTTTGTCTGATTGCTAGAGCTGTGGCTGCAACTGACTTGAGGCACGCAGGCAAAGTCTGGGCTACTGGATCTAATGTGCTCGAAAAAAAAGCACAAGGCTTGTACTGTCCGGCTTGATCTTGTGTGAGAACAGATAATGCAGTACCATCACGTTCTGTGACAAAAAGTGTAAAAGGCTTACTGTAGTTCGGTGTAGCTAGAACAGGTGCTTGGCATAAAGCTTTCTTTAACTCATTAAAACTAAGTGTATGTTCAGATGTCCAAGGGAGGACAGTCGATATGGCTGCCTCCTGTGTCGTTAACTGTATCAGTGGCTTTGCTAGAAATGCATACTGAGGAATCCATTGTCTGCAATAAGAAGTGAGGCCAATAAAAGCACGTACCTCCTTCTGTGTCTTGGGCTGTGGAAGACTCGCTATTAACTGGATACGGTCTGGTGTCAACTGCCTACCCCACTTGGACAGTAAGTGGCCTAAGTAGATCACTTGCTGGACACAGAATTGAAGCTTCGAAGGGGACACCTTGTGCCCCATCTCGGCTAGGAAATACAGAACTGTAAGTGACGCTCGCTCGCAGTCACGTTCAGAACGGGCTGTGATCAGTAGATCATCTACATACTGGAGCAGGGCAGTGTCAGTTGGCATGTGAATATTGTCTAGTTGTCTTTTAAGTGCTTGACTGTAAATACTAGGGCTTTCTGTGAAACCTTGAGGAGCTCGTGTGAATTTATAGCTCCTTCCATTTAAACAAAAACCGAAAAGGTACTGGCTGTCTGGATGAATCGGGACACTGAAAAATGCATTCTTGAGGTCTATAACAGTAAAAAATGTAGCTTCAGAATCAATAGCTGTCAATAGAGATGAAATATCAGGGACTACTGGATACTGGGGTATGATACATTTATTAAGTTCTCGAAGGTCAATCACTAATCGATATACTGGAGGTGCATTTGGATCAGTACGTTTCATGACTGGAATGATAGGATAATTACATACATTGGAGTCAGTTTCTACGACTACTCCTTGAGCAATGAGCTCGTCAATAATTTTGGATAAGGCTGTGTAGGAAGGTGGCTACCTGACTATGGTTACCCCAGATTGTTTGCCTGTGTTTAGCTGGTTTTTTGACTTAGTTGACCTGGTTCCCTGCTAATCAGGGCCCCAGGCCATCTGCTCTCTCTGTAAAATGGATTCCATGTACCCTAGGTACATACCAATTGGAAATGGACTCCTTGTCAGCCCCTGTAGAATGCACTATAGGTGCACAGGGCACAGGAGCCACTAAGGCCTACCAGGGGCTGCAGCATATCTTTTGCCACCCCTGGCTGGTTCTTAAATTGACACAACTGGCTGATCACTCAGCTGGGGTAAGGTGGTGTACACACCCCTTGCTTAGATATAGTATACCTATGTCTAAACCTATATCTGGACACATGTAAACCTGTGAGCCACTCCTATAGACAGGCCTCACCAATCCTGGAGGCTGGGTGCTTGGTTTTTATGTGAGATGGAGCTCTAGCATGAGCTGAGCCTGTCTGCAGCCGTCGGGAACAAATCCCTAAGCTGTTTCAGGATAATGCCATACCATATACTATTAAGTGCCTTATAATCCTCGCGGTTATTTAGCAACTCTGGTTTGGCTTTATCAAAACATGTCGTGTAAGGTGTCATACGCTTTGGAATACCATCCCCTCGCCAGTTCTGGCGACGGGGATGGCATTCCACCCCTCTAGAGGGGTAAGACATGTTACTTCACTTTAATGCGGTTGATTTCTCCAAAGGCCTTAAGATCCACAAAATGGATGCCTCTGCCACAGACAAATGTCTGGACCCCTGGAGCTGACCGAAACCCAGTCAAGGGGGTCCTGGACAAAGGGTTTCCTGTCACAGGAGGGTGTCACCGCCCTCCAGACAGGAGATAGTGTATTGTAGCAGGGAGGTTTGAAAGAAACCAGACACTGCCTGGGGCGCACAAGGCTGCCCCTTGCATAATCCGGCCAAACCGGTTCTGGGGCACTCCAGCCCTCGTGCCAGGGCGGCCTGGATCAAAGGAAGGGGGTGTATCCACCCACTTCCTGGGTCCCACCCATAGGAGGGGACCTAGCAGGTAATCACGCCCACCAGATTCGAATAAGAGTGGGAGCAGTGCCAATGCACATCAGATTTCCTGGAAGAAACATTTGAAACGATATTCTGGACCCTTCGCCCTCCATCTCAACGTGGAAGCCCGAAGAATCTCCCTTGTGGTCAAGGAGTGACCACCCTGCAGCAGCAGGCACCATCCAGCCCTCGACGTCTACTTAGTTGCAGTTCCCGCCGGAACTCGAGCGACTGAGATCGACGAGATCAAGCCTGCCCAGCTTCTAACAGCCCGATCCACAGTCCCTGCAAAGCTGAGACCCGTGGAGGCGACCGGAAGCGTGGGGCACGCCATCTTGAAGTGACCACGAGACGCTGACCGTGCAGCCCACGAGTGACCCTCGAAGCTGTACACCGGGGTTTGAGAAGCCCCCACCCTGAGCTACTCCTGAGCCGAAGTTCAGCCCTCCACACTCGACGAGTGCTGCGTGGGGCCCTTTGGCACGATTTGGCTCAACGCGTTGGCCCGGTCACTTGCCAGCTGGCTTGTGGTCCCTGTGCCGACGAACTACAAAAGAAGACTCGTGATTCTGGTTGCTCTAGATCCACACCAGCTCCCCTGAAAGGGAGCCCCGACTCTGACCTTCCTGGTCCGAGTGAGACGCCATCTTCCAATCCCGCGTGGATTGCTCTTACCAAGGCTTGTTTGCTCCAAACCGGAAGCCGACTGCACCGACGGTGAGAGCCTGCGTGGGACAGATCGTGACCTGCTCCTGGACATCGCAGATGCCCCAGAGCCCACGTGACAGCGAAGAGAAGCGCCTCGACGACCACCTGATTGCGCCCGACATTGCCTGGTTCCGTCCTGGTTCCACCCTGGTCACTGCTGAGTGACCCAGACTCTGTCCCCTCTGCTTTCAGGTACTCTACAACTTGAGTCCACCCTTGGACTCCACCGGACACTTCGTCTTCACCCTGCCTGCAGCCCTTTCAGCTTCAAGCACCAAGAGCCTGCGTGTCAAAACCCGACGCCACTTCGACCCTGTGCACCCACTTCCTGTGGGTGAGGTAACTTTGCTCCGCCGGTGTTCCCACACTGGTGCACACCTCTAGGGTCTGTGTGTTAAGTTTTGTTCCTCTAGGTTCAGCGGAAGTGTCCTTAAACTTTAACTATTTGACTTTTACGCACCATTGGTTAACATTGGTGCATGCGTGCGCTTTCCGCACCTCTCCCGAATCCCGAGGGCCATTCCCGACTTCAGCATTGCTTGTCCTGACTGCTCCCAGCGATTCCCTAGGCCCTAGGCCTAACCACTGTTCGAGTGGCCTCTCTTATACCACTTGTTTAGTATATGGTTTGAGTGGCCCCCTGCCCTCATCCATAATTGTGCAACTTTGTATGTTTAAACAGTGCTTTTGATTTAACGCTTGTGCCCCTTTATTCATAAAGAATACTGGGGATTGTTTTTAGTAATAAACACATATATTTTTATAATATATACTTGTGTGGTGTCCTTTCATTTGGTATTACAGGATTGTATGTGGTAAAACAGCTCGCTTAACACGACCTCTTAAGTTAAGCCTTTAGGCTGCTTAGTCCATGCTACCCCTAGGATAGCTTGTCTAATAAGGTTGACTTACAACCAGACACCATAAGGGATTGTTTGGTCAGGTAGTAGGTGGTTCCAGAATTGGAAACATCCCCTACCAGGCCAACTTCTCACATTGGTGGCAGCGGTGCGGATTTGAGCTTGCTGTTGTTTTACCATTGCAATCTTTATATCAAATTGAAAGATCACATCAAGTACCTCTAGGTACATATAAAATCAAAAGCTTAGCATATTAAGTTCTACTGAACTTAGTAGTTGTAGGTTGAAGGGAGTAGCACACCCCTGACTACAACTCACTAGCAAGGTCCAGTAGGAAAACACTTAGTGTAGGTAAGTGCACCACTTACACCTCACTAGTAACCATGTCTGACACAGGAAAGGCCTCAGGGTCTAGTCCTGTGACAGTTGACCCTACCCAGGCAACTTTTGGATATGACAAACTAACCCGCAGAGACTTGATTGCCTTGTGCAAAGCAAGAGGGTTAAAAAGGGGCAGAAGCCCCACCTGCCTAATCCTGGTAGAAATCCTAGAACAGGATGACTTAGAGAAGGCAAAAGCAGCTTCCCTAGATACAGGAACTGGAGGGAACCCCCCTGCAGTTGATCCCCTTGAAGAGGAGGATGATGATGACTTGGATGAGGACTCAGATGTTGAGGACTTAGGAGTACAGGATCAGGGTAGCCAGGTTCCAGTTGGTAGGCTTAGCCAGGCCAACTTGGACCTACTGGGGAATGGAGAGGGCCAGCACCTCCCCAGAACCCAACATATGATTCCCCCAGGCAACAGAAGAGTGAGATCTCCCTCAGGGGACTCTCATCTTTCTAGTGCCTCCAGAGAATCAGAGAGAGGCATGAGTGCTTCTCAGAAAGCTGAGCATAGGGCTAGAATGAGGGCTGTCAGACTCCAGATAGAGAGAGAGGAGGTAGCCCTGAGTCAAGCTAAGCTTACCTTAGCTCAAGCTAAACTTGCCTTGGCAAGAGAGCAGAAATTGTGTGGCTTCGATGCCACTGGTGGCAGCAATATTCCTAAAGAGAAACCCAGGTCCTATGATAGTAGAAACCTGACAAAGATTGTGCCCCCCTACAAGGAAGGGGATGACATCCACAAGTGGATAACTGCTCTTGAGAGAGCCTGCATGGTACAGCAGGTTCCTGAGGAACAGTGGGCAGCAATCTTATGGTACTCCTTTTCAGAGAAAGGGAGAGACAAGCTCCTCACTGTTAGACATGAGGATGCAAACAATTACAAAGTCCTGAAGAGTGTTCTGATAGATGGGTTTGGCTTAACCACTGAACAGTACAGGTTGAAGTTCAGAGATACCCAGAAGACACAGACTCAGGACTGGACTGATTTTGTAGATTGTGCTACTAAGGCTCTGGAGGGTTGGCTACATGGCAGCCAAGTACATGACTTTACAGGATTGTATAATTTGATTATGAGGGAGCAGATCCTAAGTAATTGTCAGAACCAGCTCTTACACCAGCACCTGGTAGACTCTGATCTGACCTCTCCCCAAGAATTGGGAAAGAAGGCAGACAAATGGGTCAGAACCAGGATTAGGCCTAAGAATCAGGACAGTAACCAGAAGAAGGAGTCTACCAAGCCTCAAGATAAGGGTGGGGATAAAAATAAAGAAAAGACTTCCCCAGGGCCCCAAAACTCCAAGAATGGGGGTGGGTCCCAAGACACTTCTTCAACAGAGAAAAAGCCTTATTGTTATGCCTGTAAACAGGTTGGGCATTACAAAACAGACAACTGTTGTCCCAAGAATAACAATAAAGAAAATATACCTCCAAAGCCAGCTTCAACACCTCCTGTTACTGTCAGCAGTAATCCCCCAGGAAGTGGAAGCACACCCAGGAATCTGGGTGGGTTTACTGTTGGAGCTCAGGTGGACCCTGGCCTATCCAGGTCCCCATCACCCAATGATCTTGTTTATGAGACTAGCATGGGGTTTGCCAACTTCTCTGCTTGCCCAAATACTTTGAGCAAGTATAGACAAGAACCCATCATCAATGGTTTGAAAGTTGAAGCTTTTAGAGACACAGGGGCTAGCATCACCATGGTGGCTGATGGCATAGTCCCCTCTAAGCAACTTTTACCTGGTGCCACATACCAGGTTACAAACATTGATGGAATCCAAACAAATCATCCCATGGCAGTAGTAAGTCTCAGCTGGGGAGGTGTCATTGGCCCAAAGAGAGTGGCAGTGTCACCAAACTTGCCTGTAGACTGCCTACTTGGTAATGATTTGGAGATCTCAGCCTGGGCTGAGGTTGAACAGGAAACCCATTCTAGAATGGTGAATGCCAATGGAAAGGTTAGTGGGGCTGTAATGGCTACAGCCCCAATTCAAGATGTCCTTCCTGAAAAGGTTGGTAGGGCTGAGAAACTCTCTGCCCCATCTTTAGCAAAAGCTCTTCCTGAACAGAATAGCAAAGCTGTTATGATAGCAGCAGAAACCCAAACTGAGTCTCCTCCTGAAAAGGTTGGTGGGGCTGTGATGGCCACAGCCCAAACTCAAACTGACACGTGTGTTGTGAAACCTGAAATGATGGATAACTCCACACAAACTGAGAGCATGGAGGAGGAAGAGAAATCTCCCCCTCACCAGACTTTAGGACAGGATCAGCCTCCTCAGGGAACTGATCTTACCCCTGATGAAGGAACTGCCCCAGAGGTGGTTGGGCCTAGCCTGACAGAACCTCTGATGTCAGTGGAACCTTCTCAGGTGGGACCCAGTCTGGAGCAGGTAACCTGCCCCTCTCTACCTTGCCTTAGCCAGCCCAGGGCTGCAGAGGACAAGAAGGACAGTGAGACCCAGAGGGCCCCCTGTCAAATAAAGCACCCCCATCAAAAGATTAGGTGCACCAAAACTAGTAGCCCTAGTAAGGTGAAAACTTTAAAAACTCCTGAGGGAGCCCCCTTAAAAACAGTTAGGGACCTCCCACAGATGGATTCTGTTGGGCACAGCCAAACCTGGGACCCAAGGGGCCCAAACCTGAACTGTCCCTCCAGCAAGCCAAACAGAGGGACCCAGCCTCCAGCTTTAGGTAGCCAGAGGTTGACCCTGAGAGCACAGTGCAACTCAGTTAAAGAGAGAAAGGCACACATGGTGGAAGATAATTGGAGGAAGCTAAGCCCTAAATTAGTAGAGCCTCGCTTCAATACTCCATATCCAAACCAGCCTTTAACTTTGCATAAACACACCCAAGGTAGTGATTCCCTATGGTGGAGACCCTCTAATACCCAAAGGGTGAGGGACTGCTTAGTGGACCATGAGACAGGGGGTACCCATGCTAGTGCAGGTACTTCCTTATATGGCCACTCAGGCAATATAGGCTTACCTGGCCAAGGATAGCCTTATCTCCTTTCGTTTGGGGGGGGGTTATGTAGGAAGGTGGCTACCTGACTATGGTTACCCCAGATTGTTTGCCTGTGTTTAGCTGGTTTTTTGACTTAGTTGACCTGGTTCCCTGCTAATCAGGGCCCCAGGCCATCTGCTCTCTCTGTAAAATGGATTCCATGTACCCTAGGTACATACCAATTGGAAATGGACTCCTTGTCAGCCCCTGTAGAATGCACTATAGGTGCACAGGGCACAGGAGCCACTAAGGCCTACCAGGGGCTGCAGCATATCTTTTGCCACCCCTGGCTGGTTCTTAAATTGACACAACTGGCTGATCACTCAGCTGGGGTAAGGTGGTGTACACACCCCTTGCTTAGATATAGTATACCTATGTCTAAACCTATATCTGGACACATGTAAACCTGTGAGCCACTCCTATAGACAGGCCTCACCAATCCTGGAGGCTGGGTGCTTGGTTTTTATGTGAGATGGAGCTCTAGCATGAGCTGAGCCTGTCTGCAGCCGTCGGGAACAAATCCCTAAGCTGTTTCAGGATAATGCCATACCATATACTATTAAGTGCCTTATAATCCTCGCGGTTATTTAGCAACTCTGGTTTGGCTTTATCAAAACATGTCGTGTAAGGTGTCATACGCTTTGGAATACCATCCCCTCGCCAGTTCTGGCGACGGGGATGGCATTCCACCCCTCTAGAGGGGTAAGACATGTTACTTCACTTTAATGCGGTTGATTTCTCCAAAGGCCTTAAGATCCACAAAATGGATGCCTCTGCCACAGACAAATGTCTGGACCCCTGGAGCTGACCGAAACCCAGTCAAGGGGGTCCTGGACAAAGGGTTTCCTGTCACAGGAGGGTGTCACCGCCCTCCAGACAGGAGATAGTGTATTGTAGCAGGGAGGTTTGAAAGAAACCAGACACTGCCTGGGGCGCACAAGGCTGCCCCTTGCATAATCCGGCCAAACCGGTTCTGGGGCACTCCAGCCCTCGTGCCAGGGCGGCCTGGATCAAAGGAAGGGGGTGTATCCACCCACTTCCTGGGTCCCACCCATAGGAGGGGACCTAGCAGGTAATCACGCCCACCAGATTCGAATAAGAGTGGGAGCAGTGCCAATGCACATCAGATTTCCTGGAAGAAACATTTGAAACGATATTCTGGACCCTTCGCCCTCCATCTCAACGTGGAAGCCCGAAGAATCTCCCTTGTGGTCAAGGAGTGACCACCCTGCAGCAGCAGGCACCATCCAGCCCTCGACGTCTACTTAGTTGCAGTTCCCGCCGGAACTCGAGCGACTGAGATCGACGAGATCAAGCCTGCCCAGCTTCTAACAGCCCGATCCACAGTCCCTGCAAAGCTGAGACCCGTGGAGGCGACCGGAAGCGTGGGGCACGCCATCTTGAAGTGACCACGAGACGCTGACCGTGCAGCCCACGAGTGACCCTCGAAGCTGTACACCGGGGTTTGAGAAGCCCCCACCCTGAGCTACTCCTGAGCCGAAGTTCAGCCCTCCACACTCGACGAGTGCTGCGTGGGGCCCTTTGGCACGATTTGGCTCAACGCGTTGGCCCGGTCACTTGCCAGCTGGCTTGTGGTCCCTGTGCCGACGAACTACAAAAGAAGACTCGTGATTCTGGTTGCTCCAGATCCACACCAGCTCCCCTGAAAGGGAGCCCCGACTCTGACCTTCCTGGTCCGAGTGAGACGCCATCTTCCAATCCCGCGTGGATTGCTCTTACCAAGGCTTGTTTGCTCCAAACCGGAAGCCGACTGCACCGACGGTGAGAGCCTGCGTGGGACAGATCGTGACCTGCTCCTGGACGTCGCAGATGCCCCAGAGCCCACGTGACAGCGAAGAGAAGCGCCTCGACGACCACCTGATTGCGCCCGACATTGCCTGGTTCCGTCCTGGTTCCACCCTGGTCACTGCTGAGTGACCCAGACTCTGTCCCCTCTGTTTTCAGGTACTCTACAACTTGAGTCCACCCTTGGACTCCACCGGACACTTCGTCTTCACCCTGCCTGCAGCCCTTTCAGCTTCAAGCACCAAGAGCCTGCGTGTCAAAACCCGACGCCACTTCGACCCTGTGCACCCACTTCCTGTGGGTGAGGTAACTTTGCTCCGCCGGTGTTCCCACACTGGTGCACACCTCTAGGGTCTGTGTGTTAAGTTTTGTTCCTCTAGGTTCAGCGGAAGTGTCCTTAAACTTTAACTATTTGACTTTTACGCACCATTGGTTAACATTGGTGCATGCGTGCGCTTTCCGCACCTCTCCCGAATCCCGAGGGCCATTCCCGACTTCAGCATTGCTTGTCCTGACTGCTCCCAGCGATTCCCTAGGCCCTAGGCCTAACCACTGTTCGAGTGGCCTCTCTTATACCACTTGTTTAGTATATGGTTTGAGTGGCCCCCTGCCCTCATCCATAATTGTGCAACTTTGTATGTTTAAACAGTGCTTTTGATTTAACGCTTGTGCCCCTTTATTCATAAAGAATACTGGGGATTGTTTTTAGTAATAAACACATATATTTTTATAATATATACTTGTGTGGTGTCCTTTCATTTGGTATTACAGGATTGTATGTGGTAAAACAGCTCGCTTAACACGACCTCTTAAGTTAAGCCTTTAGGCTGCTTAGTCCATGCTACCCCTAGGATAGCTTGTCTAATAAGGTTGACTTACAACCAGACACCATAAGGGATTGTTTGGTCAGGTAGTAGGTGGTTCCAGAATTGGAAACATCCCCTACCAGGCCAACTTCTCACAGGCTGCTACAGCCTCAGGTGGCAATCTGTACTGTCTGATCCGTGGCAAGACTATACCTTGCTTGAGGGTCACACGATGGGGTGTGATTCGCATAAAACCTACATCAGTTGGACCTTGCGCCCATAAATGCTGTGGAACATTGGACAATCTTGGATCAAAATCACGTAATACATAATGACCTTTAAAGTCTCTTAAAAACAATCATATTCCTTCTGGAGAGCAGCAAATAACTGCACCTAATTCTTTTAATGTTTTAATGCCTAACAAATTTTCTGGACATGACTTCGTAAGTAACAAATCAGTAGTTCGGGACAATGGACCAACTTCTAGAGTAACTGGCTTTGAAATCTCGTTAACAATAGGCTTTCCTGAAAATCCAAGGGAAACATTTCTAGAGCCTGAGAGCGGAGCCCCTGGAACCTCGTCATGACTGATAGTAGTCCTACTTGCCCCTGTATCAATCAAAAACTTTCTGTCTTTCCCCAATACTTGACTATGTACATAGGGACCCTCTTGATCTACAGGTATCTCGATGAGAGGCAAGCCTACCTCCCTCTCTAGGCTGTTTCATGAATACGGTTGATATTCTGGATACTCTGTCTGGGCATACTGGTACATCTGCTGTGTAACATGCTGTGTTGCAGCAATAGGCTGCGGTGCTGGAACTGTCTGTTGTGCATTCTGTGGTGTCTGGGAAGTCTGTGAAACTTGTTCTTGTCTAGGCGGACGTGGTCTTTCTTTAGTCTTACCAGTTGCTATGTTGTGTTTCAGAACTGCACACTCGTTTATAAAATGACCTGGTTGTTTACAATAATTGCATGTCCCTTTAACGGGAGCTGCAGGATGACTGGCTTGATTCGGACCCCTCTTCTGACTGTCTTGTGGAACAGATTGTGCAACTAGTACTTTCATTTTCGTGTCTTTCATACGTCTCCTTTCGTGTTCTTGCTCTTCCCTGATTCTATTCTGGTGATACTGGAGCATCTGTAACATTTGTGACGGGGTACTAGCTTGCCAGGTACTTTCGACTTTCAAAACTCGATTTTTAACTTGTGGGCTTGAATTCTCGACTAGTTTAGTAACAAAAAGATGAGGGTATGACTCGCTACCTGTCTTCAAACCACTGTTAATAATAAAACATTTTTCAAATCTAGAATAAAAATCACTAGTATCTTCATCCTGTTTCTGTTTACATGCTGAGATTGCATCCCAATCTTCCTTTTTCGTGGCTAATAACCTTGGCAAAACTTGTATCAATAACTCGGGCAATTCGTTACATTTGTCCCCAAGACCGGTACCTGGTACTCGTATTTTATCTTCAGCTTCTAGAGCTGTCCAATCAATCTTTTTCTCTCCCACCTCCCATTCCTTTTCCTTGAGTTTTTCATATACCCCTGCGGGCAACAGGACCTTTAACATTTTAATGATATCTGGATACGTGTATTCTCCCATACGGAGCATGTCTTTTAATTCTCGATGGAACCCTGCTGGATCTTTGTCGTGACAGGGAATTAATTTCTTCATCTCTAAGAGTTCCATCTATGTGATAGGGGTGTAAACAAATACTCGTTGCATTTCACCACCCGGTGTCCTAACTGGGTGTACTTCTCGTAACGGATGCTGTCTATCTATGTAAAATGGTTTACTTTCTGGAGGTGAGACGTGAACAAAATGCGGGTTCAGAAACGTTCTATATTTGTGGCGCTGTTCTAGAATGACACTACTTAAATCGGTACCTAAACCTTTCCATTTATACTGGAGTAACTCGTTCAGAATATCATGTAACGGATCTGGATCAGAATGTTGTCCTTCATATAGTGTAATGAGGTGCTGGATCATATACATACCCACCAGTCGTTGCTCGGCTGGGGGCAGTTTCAGAAACATTTGTGCCACTATTTCGTCTGGAAAAGTGGTAGAATCAGTAATCCATCGGACTGCTGATCGGGCTAGTTCTTGTTCATGCATGGTACTAAGTTCACTATAACCGATTCGTGATTTCAGAATGTGATCGGTAGCTTGAAATACTTGTTCTAGAGAATATTGTTCTGGTGCTGGAAGATGAAAGACTTTCTTGTGTTCTAGGCGTGAATGTCGGTCTGGAAATCTAGATTTACCTACATACGCTATTCTGGCGGTATTCTCGTCTTCTACTTCTTCAGTATCAGAGTTATCTTCTTTCTCGCTTACTTGTGCTGTTTTGCGTTTCTCGTGTAACCTTATTATTTCCTTACGAATTTTCTTGTACATACTGTCTATACTACTGAGTGTCTTGTGTCTTCCCTCGGCTATATGATCACTCCACTTTGTCAGGACTTTCATTTCGATTGGATCTTTGTCTGGATAATCTTGTTCCCTTATTAAACAATTGATTAGAAACTTTAATAGCATGAGCTGAGTCTCAGCTTTCCTTAGAGACATGATTTCGCCAATACTTTCTGGATCTTCTCCTGTACGGATGAAACGATATATTCTGTCTAGATCTTCTTTCATATTCGGTAGGGTGTCCAAATACTCGGTCACCCGTCTTGCGCGCAATGAATATATAACCATATTATCATCGCCTGGGACTGGATCATAACGGCATTCGGTGAGAGCTCGCCTGATATCTGCAACGGACTGATGTTTGGGCGTACGCTGTAACGCACGTTCATGTAACTCGACTAACGTTATACGTTTGTGTGGCGGCGGGGTACCCGGAGGACCTCCTCCCGCGGCCCCTAAACTGGAATCGTCGACTGATACTCTTCGTGCTGGCAGAGTGACCGATGTAGCGGGAACTTGTACTATGGACTGGACCGGGGGTACCGTAACAGGTGCTGTAACAGGTGCCCCGGTGGCTGGAGGAACAGGAATTACATTATTTACCGGAGCTGGCGGAGCAGGATTCGCATATTCTGGGACTGTGTCGTCCAAATAGGACGAGAGAAAAATATCAGCTGCGGTCGGTTTGTGACGTAGCTTAATCGGAACTAATGGCGGCGGAAAATTACATGGTGCTTCCGGGGTTGCTTTTGGCAAACCCTCGGCAAGAAGAGGATACATACCCTTAATGAGGGCATTTCTCTGTCTGTCTGACTGTTCGGCTTTAACTCGTTCACCTACTTCAATTAATTCCCTTTCTTGGGCTCTTTCTGAGGATTCTCTACTTAATTCAGACTTTATGATTTCTTTTTCTGTTCTTTTATGAGATTCTTTGCGCCATAACTCGATGGCGTCTCTCTGGGACTGTCTGGCTTTCTTTTTCCATAATGCTTCTTCTACTCGCATGATGCACTCGGCATCCCACGTACCTGATACGGGCCATCTATACTTTTCCTCTAATTCCTTGGTGTACTCCACCCATAAATCTAGATATAATATGGCACTTATGCCATGCTTTTGATACATAAAATGACCTGGACTGTCCCTAGGCGGGACAGGAACTGCTTCCTCGAGCAGACCTTTTCTAGTTTTTAACTGACGTAACTTTGAGAACAGAGGCATAACTAGGCTGGAGTCTGGACACAATACAATACACGATAAACACAATAATAACTGAAAAACGAATCATTCATACCACGACATTGAAAACACATGAAATAACATTTTGGACAGAATATTACCTGAAATACTGAAAACAGAATACATGAATTTCTCAAAAACAGAACTTACTGGAACAGAAACTTACTAGAATGACTAGATGCACTGCTAAAACAGTACGAAACTTACCGGTCCCATAAAGAGACACGTCAGGACCCGCATCCACCTAAGTGGACACTTCGTGTTGGATCTGTGTACCCAAACCCACGGACCAGAGGCAAATCAATTGACCCTGTCTAGATACTACCCCAGCAATGGTACTCACCGGGCAGCAAGAACGGAAGGCCTCGGACTGGACTGGACTGCTACGACGACGGACGGACGAACCTCGGACTTTAGTTACAGGTGGGCCTCCGGATACCTCGGACCTTGGACTCTCGGCTTGGGCTCTGGTCGGGACTCGCCGCGTTCCTCCACCACCTCGTCTGGACGCTGGACCGCAACCTCCGTCTCCTCCGTGGGCCTGAGGGATACTTGAAGCAGAAATATCTGCACGTGCACGGTATGGTTCCGTCACGGCTGCAGAGGATCAG
Organism: Lissotriton helveticus; assembly: GCF_964261635.1. Classification (NCBI taxonomy): domain Eukaryota; kingdom Metazoa; phylum Chordata; class Amphibia; order Caudata; family Salamandridae; genus Lissotriton; species Lissotriton helveticus. Next base: position 1,962,827 of record NW_027611676.1, read on the forward strand.
GGGGCCTGCGTGGCTTCTCCGGCGCGTGGGGAAAGGGCAAGTCCCTATTCGGGCGCCATTATGTGGTAAATAAATAATTAATTACCGGTTCTATTTTTCGGGATACTCATACAAACAGATAGCTCAATAAATAAGAGTCAAGATTCGAGGTAGCTAGAGTGTACAGGCTTTAATCAGGCATAAAAGGACAGGAACAGGACAGCCTGCATGGGAATGGGATGGCAGGGCCCGACAGCTGCCGGGGGCAGGATCTGGGAATGATGCGCATAACTTTTAATAACAGAACATTAGTATATATAGTTAAACAAAATACATTGCATTCAATACAGTAGGCGTAGCAGTAGGCGGAGTTTGTAGCAGTCGCGAAAGATAAGGGCAAAATGAGGTAACAAGAAGGCGTGTACAGGGCGTATACACAGACATGTGATGTAAACGTAACAGAATATGTCATAAACGGGGCGGAAACATGGAGGGGGCTACCTGAGCAGCTGGGACCTCTAACCTAGTGGTGCGCGCAAACTGACAATGACGTGTTACCAGGGAGAACTGGGGGGCTATGACTTCTGCGCTAGAAGAGGAGACTAAAGTCTGGAGTGTCAGAGCGACATGTACCCAGGCATATCTAGTATCTGGTGTTTAGAGTACATGTTGATAGAATCCAAAAGTTATCAGAGTAAAGGCTAACAGACATTAAGACTGGTGCATGCATAATTCTACATGTAGTGCGTGTGCGGGGAATATTCTATAAATATTAATACAGTATTTCTCTTACATGGAGACATAAAGGCTAGACCATGACGGAAACTATTGATGCGATTCAGTAGCTTAGGAATGCAGAGAAGGAGGGCTGGACTGATAACTAGAAACATAACATATTCTTGGCAGACTGGGAGGCAGAGCCAGGCCGAGCCGGGCACTGCGAGGCATGAAAGTAAGCTAAGAGTCAGGGATACAGGTGGGGGCTGTATCGCTCCTTGGAGAGGGTTCAGAAAACAGGCGCTGAATCTAAGTCCGGGCCCTTTTGAGGCCTAGAAACGGGGATAATTCAATGAATTAACGTGCACACTGTAAAACGTGGCAACGTAGCTTTACATAGGCCCGATATTCGTTGTATTCACGAAAACTGGAAACTGGCATACTAGAGATGGACACAACTATAATTGCGTCTTTAATCGATCATAGGGGAATACATGCATATCGATCATGCACATATAACATAACATAGGGAACACGTAGGCACATACAACATGGCAAAATTTACTTTTCCACAAAGGGGTGGGTATAAATAACAGGAGAGTGAAGGTTACTTACTTTGTTATTGAGAGTGATAGATTTAGTGAGTTAATTAGTGGGAGATAGTTAGTGAGAGATTGAGAGAGTTAGTAAGAGTGATGAAATTAGTGAGAGAGTTAGTGAGAGTGAGAGAGTTAGCGAGTGAGTTAGTTAGTGAGAGAGAGTTATTGAGTTAGTGAGAGTGAGTGAGATTTAGTTACTGAGAGTGAGAGAGTTAGCGAGTGAGTTATTGAGAGTGAGTTAGTTATGATCACCAATTATAAGTGAAATGGGAATGTCAGAATTTCATTGCTCCGGTTTACTCCACCCAGGAGTAAAGAAAAAACAACAACTCCACTAACCCATGTCATACACTAACTACAGACAGCCAGTAAAGCTGTACCGGGGCCACACCGGCGTGACGGTGAAGCACCCTCTACAGGGACAGGCTACAGACGGTAAATTCTCTACTCTGTCCACCCAACGGCAAGGACAGGATACAGCATCCAAGGCCGAGTCTACTCAGGACAGAGGTGAGGGACCCGAAGGCATGCACAAAATACAGCAATTTGTTAACATGCTTTGTAAGGTCCACCCCGGAGCAACAGGAGCTCCCCTAGCAGGGGTGGATAGCAGACCCTGCTCTGGGAGGAGTAAAGTTTAATAGATGACTGACTTGGAAGAGGGGTGCAGAGAAGGATCTGCTTTATTCCAAGCCCCATCCAGCGAAGATGTAATGGCAAGAAGAGGAATTTGCCTTTCTGCCATTCAACAGACACCAGAGCTCAACGCCCTGGCAGTGGCGGGCAGGTAGGGGCAGTGCAAGGATTTCAGTGGTGCAGGCGCGTAGTGCAAACAGTATGCATGGGAGGGGGTGGGCCAGGTGGATAGAAGGGACACCAGCAGGTAGCTACAAGGCCTTCAACACCCACTCCACTCAAAAACAGCCGGTGTGGAAGGAAAAAGCAGGATGCACCGCACAGCACACACGGACTACAACTCCCACTCCACTCAAAAGCAGCCGGTGTGAAGGAAAAAGCAGGATGCACCGCACAGCACACACGGACTACAACTCCCACTCCACTCAAAAGCAGCCGGTGTGGAAGGAAAAAGCAGGATGCACTGCACAGTACACACGGACTACAACTCCCCCTCTACTCAAAAGCAGCCGGTGTGGAAGGAAAAAGCAGGATGCACTGCACAGCACACACGGACTACAACTCCCACTCCACTCAAAAACAGCCGGTGTGGAAGGAAAAAGCAGGATGCACTGCACAGCACACACGGACTACAACTCCCACTCCACTGAAAAGCAGCGGGTGTGGAAGGACAAAGCAGGATGCACCGTACAATACACACAGACTACAACTCCCAATCCACTCAAAAAGAGCCGGTGTGGAAGGAAAAAGCAGGATGCACTGCACAGCACACACGGCCTACAACTCCCACTCCACTCAAAACAGCCAGTGGGGAAGGAAAAAGCAGGATGCACCGCACAGCACACACGGCCTACAACTCCCACTCCACTCAAAAACAGCCGGTGGGGAAGGAAAAAGCAGGATGCACCGTACAGCACGCACGGCCTACAACTCCCACTCCTTTCAAAAACAGCCAGTGTGAAAGGAAAAAGCAGGATGCACCGCACAGCACACATGGACTACAACTCCCACTCCACTCAAAAACAGCCGGTGTGGAAGGAAAAAGCAGGATGCACCGCACAGCACACACGGCCCACAACTCCAACTCCACTCAAAAACAGCCGGTGTGGAAGGAAAAAGCAGGATGCACCGCACAGCACACACGGACTACAACTCCACTGTACATGTCGAAGTGACCGGTCACCTGTGGACTGCGGCAGCGCAAGCAAGCAGCATCTCGCCAACCTCTTAAGACACAGCAGAAGCCTTTCATGATCGTGGCCTCCACATAGCATGCACCTCACCCGATGAACAGCGCCTAGACGCCGGCGTAGCACTTCATAAAGGTTATTATTGTAGCAGACGAGACAGCTCTCGTGGTCTCACTTCACCAGATGGTGAATAGTGAGACTAGTACAATATAAGGCAAGGGAGACACTTCTAGGCATGGCTGGTCCCAAACAGATACTCTTGATGTTGAGGTTCAGTCTGCTGCCGGTGCTCGCCAGGTAGAGAGCGAGAGGTGCAGGACGAGACATTCGTGTCACAGGTTCATGCAATCGTGGTCAAGTGGGGAAGCCAAGGTTACGATCACACCCTTCAGACATCATCTCATCAACATCGCCTTTTACTGATCACCTTGAATGATGTACATTTAGGGGTCACCTGGGGTGGGGATTACCATCCACAGTGCCCCCTGAGAGCCCCCCCATGCAGGCCGAAGCAACAAACTCTGAGTTCCAGAAACAAAGTGGGGACTATAGGAAAAGCGCTACCTCGAGTCTGCATAAACATGCCACAGGCTGGCCAGCACAGACTTCATTGCACGTCTACAAATAACAAATCCCTCGATTCATGCCGCCCTTCGAGGCTCTAGCTTGCTGCAGGAGTTCTTACCAACAGTAGCTAATAACAAGATCAAGCAAGCATTTGCAAAACCAATGGTGCTAGTGTAGAAACTAAGGTCGGGGACAATCGGTATTTGCCCGGCGGTATCGCCTCTTTAACCCACGAAACATTAATCAATGAAGAGGCAGGCGCTGGAGACTGGAAGGCAGGAAACAAGGTTTATTCTCTCCGGAGGAGAACACGACAAATCAGACAGCAGGTATCGTCATGAGGTGCTCTAACTTATTTCTGAGGCCTGGCCCCTTATATACAGGTTTTTGTGGCTTTATTACAGTTTACATATTCATGGCAATGCTTTGATGTACGGAAAGACATTCCCGGAATCTCCCCTTCGGGCCCGTTCCCACACACATTTACAGTAGAAGTCCCCACTCCGGTCACAACAGGTGATGGTTATCGCGCAGCTGGATATTCCGCCGATTCATGGAGTGTGGGGGGTTCGATCGGATCTCGTGGGGTGGGGGCTCTGATCAACTCGGGGGTCCTTTGATGAGGGAAGCTTTCAACTGTACGGGGAGGGGCAAGGAATAGTATCGGCAGAGCTAGGTGTCGGCCTGGGAACAAGGAAGACAAACGGGCACAGGAAAAGGGTTTTTTTTTGTATCAAAGGGCTGGGGACTATGAAAAGAGTGAAGGGAGGGGTCGCGCTGGGAACAGGATGGGGCTTTGAGGCAGAACTGCGCTGAAGAGGGGTTTATGACTCAAAGCATGTGCGAGCGAGGGGGGGTTGGTCAGCGTGCAGGCTTGGCGAGGGCAAAGGGCTATGTTGGGGGCCAGTGGCGTGCAAAAGGGATGGTCCTGATCGAGGCACCTAAAAAAATGGCGGGCGCGCACGACAAAAGTGTGGCATCAGGGGAAAAGGCAAGATGGCGCAGATAATGTTTACCAAACCGTACTAATTTTCCACAGTCCTCCCTTTAACATATTCAAGACATCTTGCTGATCTATTTCCTATTCAAGTCTATTATGGTGGGCATAAGAAAAAGCAGTAGGACCCCAGGTGAAGGAGTCGTAAACACTACATTTAAGATCTCTAGTTTTAGGAGGCGGGCCTATTGATAAACTTTGATAAACTTGTTAGCAGGAAAGTCATAGTAAGGTAATACAAAAAATGATTCTGTAGCGAGCAGTCAGTACATTGCATACAGGTTATTATATACAGGCTCCGTATATATTTGGTTGGAGCATAATCAATACAATGGTGGCTGGGAGAGAAACGAGACGTAGCAGAAACGATGATTGAGGGTGTCAATGTTCGAAGTTACTGAGTTCTCAGTCCTTTGTTGGCGCTGTGGAGCACCGGCGGTGGAGCTAAGGGTCCAGCTCTATTCTAGTTCCTCGCGTTTCTGGTCGAAAAGGTCTTTTTCGCCCTGTGTCTTTCGGAGTCGATAGTCAAAAAGTTCAGGTGGAAGAAGAGTGTACAAATAGTCCATAGGGTAGGTCGGAGAAAAAGGGGGGTGGAGCAATGGCCAGGTCGGGAACAAACTAGGGGAACGAGAGATTTCAGGTAGGCGGGCTTATGACCGAGTTTAGGGAGCGGGGACCTTTCGGCACACATTTGAACATTGGACAGGGGCATCAGGTCAGCCCTCTCCTCTTGTTTTGTCGGAAATAGTGCCTCGTCCTGCAGCTCCGTTCTGTCGCGGTCTCGCCTTGGCCCATGCCGCAGACGTTCCATAGTCTGTAGTCAGGCCACGTGCTCCCACATCCGGTCCTTCTTTCCTCCGACAGCTGTACCCTTGAAGGAGTTTGAAAAGACAGTCTTTAGAGAATGGGCAGAGGAAGGTAATCACACAAGTCTATTTCTCTCCCAGCTCCAGGTAAATGACAATAGAAACGTCCGTTATATTAGGGTTCACAACTGACATATAAATGATCGATGGTGGGCCTGCTGGATTTACTATGACTTTCCTTCACAACTGTTTACTATAGTCACGACAGTTCATCTGATGGAGACCCACCTTCGTAATACAAGCCTGACAAAGCTATACCGTTCTCTAGGGGTTTATATTTACAAAAGGGTGTTGTGAGCTATCAACATGGTACTAATAGGTATCTCGCTGAGGGACGAACATAGGCTAAACATCTTTCATTTTATCAATGCATCCTGCCTTTTAACTAAACATTTTCGCTTTCGACAAGGTTCATTGTAATGGTTTTCTTCGCTTCGGTCTAATCTTTAACTTTGTAAAACATCATTCTGGTTCCTATGCAGCCTCTCGCGGCCTGATTACTAAATTAGAAAAGACAGGGGTCTCATGGGAAAATAACTAGGGACATAGAAAACTGTGATGGGGGGGCATCATCTTACTTTGGGTTATAAGGGTACTATCGGCAGAAGGCCACAGTTCAGTTGGTGAGCGTTCAGTGGCATTTCTCGAATTCCAAACTCTGAAATTTGCCTATCGAAAAAATCATTTCTAGGGACCACAGCTGGCCTGCGTTAGTCGCAAGTCGACCCATCTCTTACGATCGGGGGGTGAAGGATAGTTAAAAACTCTTATCGGGGGCAACTGAACGCAATACTGGGTGCGTCCTGGGAAGATGGGGAGGTTTCGATTACCTTTACGGTTTGGGTATTGCGACAATTCGGAACGGGGAAGGTCGCGTCATCTGAGGCATTTTATCTCATAATAGGAGCCGCTGACATGTAGTTCCCTCATTACGGGTCAGATTAGGGAACCTCAGTCGTCTTACCTGTCCTTTCCCTTATGGCCAATTCTCGGTTTCGTCAATTTAGCAGAAAGGAGAGGTAGTGACACGGTCTCATGGTGATTTTATTAAAGACAAGTTTTGTGCAAATACTGGCGGTATTTGGAGCCAATTGGGTGGTGCGCTAGGGGTGGCAGTCTGCCAATTTCGGAGCTAATCGCTCGGAAGAGTGGGAGTGTGAAGGAGAGAGAGAGAGAGAGAGAGAGAGAGAGAGAGAGAGAGAGAGAGAGAGAGAGAGAGAGAGAGAGAGTGCAACAGCAGGCTAAATAGTACACGTGCGACATGGAGAGTGGCAGTGTATTTAAGAAAGGCTATTTAGTGCATTACACAGCAAAGGACATTTACGGGTCTGCGTTAGAATCTTGAAAGCATGCAGTTTGAGGTGGACGAGCATTAGACAGGGTAGAGGGGACATGCTTTGAGAAAAAGGAAAACGGGTACCACTGTGTCGCACTTTCTTGCATTCTTGGTCCTTCGACCAGTTGAGTCAACGCTTCAGTCACACACACACATTCTCTCATAGTTTCGAATCATACGTGACATGGGTTCATTCGTGCAGCATGGGTTAAGGGTGATCATTTTTCATCAGATCATACTAAATTTATGGGCTCGTTTGCTACGTGAGTAGTTTGTGGGCGTGCTTAGGCGCCACCTTGCAGCGTTGGTCCGCTTCGCGTATCAGACGGGGCAAGGCTTCAGATCTTCGCCATACCTCGGTTGCGGCCCCTGATGTAACCTGTAGAGGGAGGGAAAAGAGGGGAAGGGAGGGGGACAACATTCGCGCATATCAAATACATGGATTCGAGAGTCCTTTACTTACCTCATACTCGTCTTTCCTCCTCGGGGTAGAATCCCTGGGGTATGGTTTCTGGAGTCGGGGGGGGCAGTGTGTCCTTATAGGTCGTGTGCAGGGAAACGTAAAAAGGAAACCAGAGGTACCTAGTGCGAGGTATCTAGTTAGTAGATGTATCTCACTATCGGGATCCTTAAATCTCCTTCAATGCTGTGACGTTCTAAGGTTCTTCAGTTCTTTGGTCAGCTCTGTTCCCTAATACCTTTGAGCGTCGTACTTTATAACATTTACATCGTTTTATTTTACCCTTCTTTTACATTCCATTATTTATACCGTTTCGTTTTACCCATCCTCAGAAGTCGAGGTCTTTTCTCCACGCGAGAGTTCATGAGTCAGTCGCGTACCTTGAAGGCAGAGTATCGTGTCGTAGATCCGATCCTTCCTCCGGGGCTGGGCAACCATCTTCTAATAACCTTAAAGAGAGAGCAGGGTAGGGTGCACAGAAAAGAACTCTCCCGCCGATCCCATATTTCAAATAAAGCATGCAATACCCGTTCATAATTTCGAAAACCTTTATTTTTGCAAAATCATAGTACGTGGATTTATGAGGGTGCAGTCGTATTTGGCCGGACACGGCAATGGCTAAAGTGCGTACAGTGGGGGGTGTTGTTTTGCAGCAATAAAAAACATTAGAAAGTTTTATCAATTCATTTGTAGCAAACTAAAACGTCTATCAACTGGCTGGGGGGGTTCGGGGGCATTTATTTCATAATTTAGAAGCATAGTCAGACTAGTTGCAATCAGATTTCCTATATGCATACCGTGTGCGTGCGTCATAAGCGAGGTTATACATCAGCTATATATATATAAAAAATATAATACATTGTACATTTGTAATCATCATTTTTAACGGGATCCTTTTTACATGTTCATCGAGTGAGCTCTCCTTTCTTCTTGTCAAGTGTACAAAGGATCATATACATGTCTCAGAACATCAAGTTTTTTTTTATTTAGCAAAAAGAAACACCACGAGGTGTTCGTAAGTTCCTATTGATACCGGCGCCATTTTGGGCGGGGCCGGGTCAGTCCGGAAGTAGCATCAGGAAAAAGTTTCCTACAACCGGCAGTTGGACCAGAGTCCTTTTCGGCAGTTCAAGAATTCATGCTAACAGAAGGAGTGGCAATGTCATGTTTATTTTGTTGGCGATCAAGGCAGTTGTCCCTTACCGGAAGCCTGCAGGGGCCGAGGGCTCCGCCGGGTACCTTTGCAGACTCTTCAAGGCTGTGGAGATGTTGTCGGAGGTGGGGGCTCGTGTCCCGGTGGGCAAGCGACCGAGTTACATTGCTGTTCAAAGTTACTCTAGCGGCCGAGACCCGCCTTCCAGCGGACCCAGACGCCATTTTGAGGCCCTGCAGCAGTCCCCTCTCATCGAGTCTGCAAGAGTGGAAGAGACCTTTCTGAGGACAAAATAGGGAGTGGAACTCTGTGTTGTGGAAGCGGGACATTCGGCTGGGGTGCGGCTGTGATGCCCCCGCCTGGGGGGGGCAAGGGAGACTCGTTCGCGCCGTCTCCTTCTCCCGGTGCACTCTAGGCCGTTCTCTTTCATGGGCATGCACGATGGTCTCTCCACACCCTGTGCTCCACAAGGCCCATGCCCAGTGCTACGGAGGTATGGCCACCTGCGGCGCACGTTCGGTGCTGCGCAAGTATCGGTGCAGTCATTGCATATTCGGTGCTCCGAAAATATGGGCACCGTTGCACGTTCGGTGCTGCGCAAGTACTGGGGCACCACCATGGTATGTTCGGTGCTACGAAAATATGGCACCACTGCCTGGCTGGGGGAGTTCGGCGTTGGGCCGGGGGCTGGGAGACCTCCTATCCGTGGAGGTGGGAGAGGCTCGTCCGCGTCGCCTCTCCCTCCCAGCCCAACTTGGACAAATTTCTGCAGAGGTATGGACAGGACATCCCGCCGCCCAGAGCTGCTGCGGCTGTCACGGAGGGGAAAAGGAAGAGGTGTCTCGTTCTTCTCTGGACCGGGCTTCCTTAGGTTATCGGCTGCAGCCGGCCTCAGTTGGCCCCCCGTCGGTCCCTGGCCATGGGTGGTCGGACCGGGTGGACATGTGGCGGGACTACCTGCAACTACCCAGGGCCGCTGCGGCTGGACTCCGCTGGCCCCTGCCTCTCCTCCGGCTCCCCCATATGTTAAGATTTCCTGACCAAGTGTTGGCAGCAGGGCCCGCCTTATATGGGTTGCCGCCAGTTGGGCGTAGCCGTAACCCTGCCCTACTTTGGAAGGTTCCAGAATGTGGGGGGGGGTGGGGGGGGGGAGGAATGTTCTGTTGACTTTCATTTTCTACAGTTTACCGTTCTTGTTTCTAGCGTTATTGTTCCTTGCTTGTTATGTTAATTAAAAGTTTGTGTTCATCAGTGGCTTACTGATTTCGTTTCCCATTCCTTTCTTTCCAGGTTGTTTCAAGCTAAATTTTCTTTCCATACGACGCGATTTTCAATTTGCGGCCATCTGGTCGTCCCATTGAAATGGATAGGATATTATACATAGCAGAATGTGCCCTATAATTCTTGAAGCATATAAGTTAAAGACTTAATTTCAATTGCAGATTCTAGCTAAGATTCGTATGCATTATTGTACCAATTCTTATGCATGTGGCCCACATAGAAAGTGCACGAAATGGAAGTTGAATCCATACGAGGCGATTTTCGATTTCCGGCCATCTGGTCACCCGAATCTCAAAGATTATTGTTAATAATTCAGTGTGTTTTTATGCTATTTAGCTAATAATGCATGAACCTGTTTATTAACATGTGCATAATGAGATACCAAAGAGAAAATAATGAAAATGTATTGGTAAACCGTATTTTGGTAGACTTTAAAAAACCCCATTGAAAAACACATGCATCACCAATGCTGCTTTTTGCTTGTGCCTAAAACGAAAATGTGTTATTAAAAAGTGAATATAACACATAGAGATGTTTTTTCTTTTGTTTATGAAGCCTAATGTGAAGGCAGGTCACACCTATGTTTTACTTTGAAAAAATCTCTTTTCTAAAATTTACGGCGTTACCTTGTTTTTTAATATAGCTAAAAAACAATTGTTAAAGTCGCTTATAAAAAAGTGATCGTAAATGCTATTTTGTTTTTTTTTTCAGCTTGAGGTTCAGTTTAATATGAGTCTTAATTTGATGTATCACTTGCCCTAGTAAACAATCCCCAAAGTCTATTTTTTTTTCAATTTTCCCAAGCTCAATGTTAAACACATGCATCACCAATGATGCAAAAAGTCAAGTCAGAAATTTCAAACAGCAATAAAAAAGTGAGAAAAACAGATATTTGAAAAATTCCTTTTGTTTATGCGGCCTTATGTCCAAAGCCATCCAACAAGAGCATTTTTTTTTAATTCGGTCGATTTAAAAAAAATCTGCGAACTATTTTATTTCTCTCAAAAAAGTGCCAAAAAGTGACTTTTTGTGCAAAAAAGTGCCTGTACAATATTTTTTCATCTAATAAACTTTTTATGACTCAGAATACACTTAGGCTTCAGGTCAATGTGTTTTCGTTTGGGGGAGGGGCCCAGGGAAAAAAACACCTTTTTTTTTCTCGGATTGGTCAAAGGTCAGGCTACCAGCTTGACTCTTGTTGCACCAGTGCTGCTTCGGCTGCACCAGTGCTGCTTCGGCTGCACTGGTGCAGCTTCTCAGACTTGAGGCGTTGCACCAGTGCAGCATAGAAAAGAAACTTTTTAATAAAAGGATTTAAAACTAATTCAAGATATACATTATCTAAGGAATGTTATAAAAACTCAGATATGGAGAATATTTTTCATTTTCGTCCATTTTTGACCGTTTTGGAGCACTTTGAAGCACTGATGCAGCTTTGGGATTTTTATGGTTATTTTGATCAGAGATGCTCCTAATGTGTTTAAAATTCATGTGGGATGTATCCAAGACACTGCAATCACACCTATATAGTTTTTAAATGATTTTGATGTATTAAAATTTTGACCTCCTTAAGGGGGGAAAGGTTGAACTTTTACCCCGCTCGGAGTTCCATGACTTTCGTGACCTTGTCCCCCTGAAATTTAAAATTGCATTTTCAAAGTAATGTGTACAACGATTCATTCTGTGTCATTCATTGTGTGTTTAGCATGCTATTGGGCCACTGTAGCACTTGTTTTTTTTCGTTTTTATGCATTTTTGACCGTTTTTGAACACTTTGATGCTCCAAATGGTCTTTGGACTTAGTCACTTTTTGCTTCATGGAGACTTCAAAAGTGTTAGAAAGTCACTTTGGAGGCACACAGGACAGTGCAAATGCACCTATTTAGCAATCAGGACACTCCAATCACACCTATATAGTTTTTAAATGATTTTGATGGATTAAAAATTTTGACCTCCATGAGGGGTGGAAAGTTTGAACTTTTACCCCGCTCGGAGTTCCATGACTTCTGTGACCTCGTCCCCCTGAAATTTAAAATAGCATTTTTCAAGTAATTTGTAAATATATTCATTCTGGGTCATTCATTGTGTGTTTAGCTTGCTATTGGGCCAGTGTAGCACTTTGTTTTTTTCATTTTTATGCATTTGTGACCGTTTTTAAACACTTTCATGCACCAATGATGTCTTTGTACTTCGTCATTTTTCACTTCATGGAGACTTCAAAAGTGTTAGAAATTCATTTTGGAGGCACACAGAACAGTGCAAATGCAGTTACATAGCATGCAGGACACTGCAATTACACCTATATAGTTTTTAAAAGATTTTGATGTAATAACATTTTTGACCTCCATGGGGAGGGCCCTTAAGCTGAACTTTTACCCAGCTCGGAGTTCCATGACTTCCATGACCTTGTCCCCCTGAAATTGAAAATCGAATTTTCAAAGTGTTTAGTAAAACTGTTCATTCTGTGTCATTCGTTATGTCTTTAGCCTGCTATTGGACCACTGCAGCACTATGTTTTGTTAATTTTAACCCAATGTTGACCTTTTTTGACCACTTTGATGCACCAGTGAAGTTTTAGGACTTGGTCATTTTTCACTTCATGGAGACTTCAAAAGTGTTAGAAATTCATTTTGTAAATACCTAGAACGGTGCAAATGCAGCCATATAGAATTCAGGGCACTACAATTACACCTATATAGTTTTTAAATGATTTTGATGCAATAACATTTTTGACCTCCATGGGGAGGGCACTCAAGCTAAACTTTTACCCAGCTCCGAGTTCCACGACCTCGGGTGGAAAAAGTGACTTTGCCCCCTTAAACCCAAAAACTTCAAAAAGTCACCCCTGGAGGCCAGAAATGGGTCTTAGACACTCTTGGTATGTCATCTGAGGTATACTATGGTGTTCTTGGGTCCAGAACTAGAAATGTGATGTGACTCTGATATCTAAGGCCTATAATGGAAAAAATGAATTTGACACCAAACACCTCAAAATGTCTGAAATAGGACTCAGACATGTACCTGGAGGCTGGAAATGAGCCCTAGACACTCTTGCTATATCACCTGAGATATAATATAGGGTCCTGGTGGCCACAGGGACCCAAAAACAGTCAGGTGGGTTGATACTGAAAATTAGCAAAAATCGTCCAAAACATTTTTTTGACAAGATTTGCTAATTTTCCAAATAGCTCAGAATGGATATCAGAGACACTGTTTGAGTGCGCAAGATACGAATACACTTGTTAGAAAGGTCAGCTCTGATGCTTTCATGTGATATATATAACTTTGATATTATATAAAGTTTTTTTTCCGCTACCAGCCAAGGGAAACACCTGATATCGTACCCGATTTTGAGAACATTGGGCTGGGTGGAAAAAGTCACTTTGCCCCCTTAAACCCAAAAACTTCAAAAAGTCACCCCTGGAGGCCAGAAATGGGTCTTAGACACTCTTGGTATGTCATCTGAGGTATACTATGGTCTTCTTGGGTCCAGAACTAGAAATCTGATGTGACTCTGATATCTAGAAGCTATAATGGAAAAAAAAGAATTTGACACCAAACACCTCAAAATGTCACAAATAGGAGTCAGACATGTACCTGGAGGCTGGAAATGAGCCCTAGCCACTCTTCTTATATAATCTGAGATATATTATGGGGTCCATTATTGAGCATGGAGGCTGTCAAGGTTAAATATGATGTTGGAGCTCATGCCTGGCTCTAGACCAGTCTTGCCCAGACAGCACGCAGGAAGGCCCAGCTCATCAGAAATGTCATAACTTCAATCGACGATACTGTATTGTTTAAACATTCAACGTTGCAGAATATTGCACTGCTAGGCAATTACCTCTCAGCACGGGAGAATTATAGCTGATGTCCACCTTTCTGCCCAGATTTTGTTGGGTTTTTCCCAAGCACAGAGCTGTTTTCCATGGACAAGTTTCATAAGGTTTTACCTGACCAAATGTGTCCATGAGAAACCCACAAAGTGCAGTACTGTTACTCTTTTTGCAACACCCCTTAGATCAGAAACTCCAGTTTCTGCGCAAAATCGAATTTACAAACTTGTAATGAAGGTGTTTTTGGTGTCACAATGAAGGCATGATGTAATGTCAAGGCTTTTTGCTCAAATAACATTTGAGTTCTAAGATTGACAGTTCTATTTTGTAAAGGATGTTCTAAGTTTGGAATGAGAGTTCTAATTTAGAATTGAAAGAATTCCTTTAGAATGTAGATTGGAACACCGCTTCTAATTTGGAACGTTCGAACTATGTATGGAATGCAAATTCTACATTTGGAATGCCTCTTGCACAAAACATACATGTTTTTTTAAGGTTGAAGCAGCCAGCAGCTATGTGTGATATCTTAATTTTGGGAGTAGGAAACAGTACATCCCAAGACTACATATTCCTTGGGCACCATGACCCCCCAGGGTACCCAGAACTACCTTCTATTGAATGGATGTGTGTGTGCAATGCTCTATAAGCCGTGTGTAGTTACACAAGAAGGAGTCTATGGGAGGCCAGGCCAGCAGAAAGGCTAACACAGACGAAGACTCAGAGCCCAGCCATAAGACCGTTGCCAGGCTCTGCTAGTCTGTGCAGAAGACTGATGTAAGGTGTCTTCTAACCCTTAGATCCCACCCTGCCATTTGAATACCTGAATCACACCTGTGAAATGGGCAGAGCAGATAGGAAGAAACAGAATGACAAGCTGTGCATTCCTGTGCAGTACACTAGGCCCATCTCATTATCGCCTTTACAGATTCTGTTAACATGTATGCAATAAAGAGAAAACAGGAAACCTTAATAATACGATTATTGTAACTGACTTCCTTCGCTCAATCTTCTGCTTCCGTGATGTTATGCGAAAGATGGACCTATATCTACCAACATAATGTATCACTGGTCCCCAAAGGCAGCCTTGAGTGTTATCAGCATTTCCCATCAATCGGTTGTGATGTCATCTCCTACACCACACCCCTGACCCTGGCAGGTTTGTGACATCATGTACTACATCACACCCCTGGGTCTGGCAGGCTTTATGACATCATTCACCTCTTTGGTATATATAGAGTTAATGAAGGTGTTTTTGGTGTCACAATGAAGGCATGATGTAATGTCCAGGCTTTTTGCTCAAATAACATTTGAGTTCTAAGATTGACAGTTCTATTTTGTAAAGGATGTTCTAAGTTTGGAATGAGAGTTCTAATTTGGAATTGAAAGAATTCCTTTAGAATGTAGATTGGAACAGCGCTTCTAATTTGGAACGTTCGAACTATGTATGGAATGCAAATTCTACATTTGGAATGCCTCTTGCACAAAACATTCATTTTTTTAAGGTTGAAGCAGCCAGCAGCTTTGTGTGGTATCTTGATTTTGGGAGTAGAAAACAGTACATCCCAAGACTACATATTCCTTGTGCACCTTGACCCCCCAGGGTATCCAGAACTACCTTCTATTGAATGCATGTGTGTGTGCAATGCTCTTGAAGCCGTGCATAGTTACACAAGAAGGAGTCTATGGGAGGCCAGGCCAGCAGACAGGCTAACGCAGACGAAGACTCAGAGCCCAGCCATAAGACCGCTGCCAGGCTCTGCTAGTCAGTGCAGAAGACTGATGTAAGGTGTCTTCTAACCCTTAGATGCCACCCTGCCATTTGAATACCTGAATCACACCTGTGAAATGGGCAGAGCAGATAGGAAGAAACAGAATGACAAGCTGTGCATTCTTGTGCAGTACACTAGGCCCATCTCACCATCGCCTTTACAGATTCTGTTAACATGTATGCAAAAAAGAGAAAACAGGAAACCGTAATAATACGATTATTGTAACTGACTTCCTTCGCTCAATCTTCTGCTTCCGTGATGTTATGCGAAAGATGGACCTATATCTACCAACATAATGTATCACTGGTCCCCAAAGGCAGCCTTGAGTGTTATCAGCATTTCCCATCAATCGGTTGTGATGTCATCTCCTACATCACACCCCTGGGTCTGGCAGGCTTTATGACATCATTCACCTCTTTGGTATATATAGAGTTAATGAAGGTGTTTTTGGTGTCACAATGAAGGCATGATGTAATGTCAAGGCTTTTTGCTCAAATAACATTTGAGTTCTAAGATTGACAGTTCTATTTTGTAAAGGATGTTCTAAGTTTGGAATGAGAGTTCTAATTTGGAATTGAAAGAATTCCTTTAGAATGTAGATTGGAACAGCGCTTCTAATTTGGAACGTTCGAACTATGTATGGAATGCAAATTCTACATTTGGAATGCCTCTTGCACAAAACATTCATTTTTTTAAGGTTGAAGCAGCCAGCAGCTATGTGTGGTATCTTGATTTTGGGAGTAGAAAACAGTACATCCCAAGACTACATATTCCTTGGGCACCTTGACCCCCAGGGTATCCAGAACTACCTTCTATTGAATGCATGTGTGTGTGCAATGCTCTTGAAGCCGTGCATAGTTACACAAGAAGGAGTCTATGGGAGCCCAGGCCAGCAGAAAGGCTAACACAGACGAAGACTCAGAGCCCAGCCATAAGACCTCTGCCAGGCTCTGCTAGTCAGTGCAGAAGAAAGATGTAGGGTGTCTTCTAACCCTTAGATGCCACCCTGCCATTTGAATACCTGAATCACACCTGTGAAATGGGCAGAGCAGATAGGAAGAAACAGAATGACAAGCTGTGCATTCCTGTGCAGTACACTAGGCCCATCTCACCATCGCCTTTACAGATTCTGTTAACATGTATGCAAAAAAGAGAAATTTCAGGGGGACAAGGTCACGAAAGTCATGGAACTCCGAGCGGGGTAAAAGTTCAACCTTTCCCCCCTTATGGAGGTCAAAATTTTAATACATCAAAATCATTTAAAAACTATATAGGTGTGATGGCAGTGTCTTGGATACATCCCACATGAATTTTAAACACATTAGGAGCATCTCTGATCAAAATAACCATACAAATCCCAAAGCTGCATCAGTGCTTCAAAGTGCTCCAAAACGGTCAAAAATGGACGAAAATGAAAAATATTCTCCATATCTGAGTTTTTATAACATTCCTTAGATAATGTATATCTTGAATTAGTTTTAAATCCTTTTATTAAAAAGTTTCTTTTCTATGCTGCACTGGTGCAACGCCTCAAGTCTGAGAAGCTGCACCAGTGCAGCCGAAGCAGCACTGGTGCAGCCGAAGCTGGTAGCCTGACCTTTGACCAATCCGAGAAAAAAAAAGGTGTTTTTTTCCCTGGGCCCCTCCCCCAAACGAAAACACATTGACCTGAAGCCTAAGTGTATTCTGAGTCATAAAAAGTTTATTAGATGAAAAAATATTGTACGGGCACTTTTTTGCACAAAAAGTCACTTTTTGGCCTTTTTTTTTTAGAGAAATAAAATAGTTTGCAGATTTTTTTTAAATCGACCGAATTAAAAAAAAAATGCTCTTGTTGGATGGCTTTGGACATAAGGCCGCATAAACAAAAGGAATTTTTCAAATATCTGTTTTTCTCACTTTTTTATTGCTGTTTGAAATTTCTGACTTCACTTTTTGCATCATTGGTGATGCATGTGTTTAACATTGAGCTTGGGAAAATTGAAAAAAAATAGACTTTGGGGATTGTTTACTAGGGCAAGTGATACATCAAATTAAGACTCATATTAAACTGAACCTCAAGCTGAAAAAAAAAACAAAATAGCATTTATGATCACTTTTTTATAAGCGACTTTAACAATTGTTTTTTTAGCTGTATTAAAAAACAAGGTAACGCCGTAAATTTTAGAAAAGAGATTTTTTTAAAGTAAAACATAGGTGTGACCTGCCTTCACATTAGGCTTCATAAACAAAAGAAAAAACATCTCTATGTGTTATATTCACTTTTTAATAACACATTTTCGTTTTAGGCACAAGCAAAAAGCAGCATTGGTGATGCATGTGTTTTTCAATGGGGTTTTTTAAAGTCTGAGAAATATAGAGGGAGAGAAAAGAAAATAGCAAATCTCTCTATTGGGACCTAATAGTGTCCTCTTTTCATACCCAGACTACACTGTTGATCTGGAAAAAACCAAGAAAACAGAAAAAAGAAAAAAGAGAAGATACACAAAAAGAGGAAAAGAATACCCATCAGCAAGTGCAGTCAGAGAGGCTTTGTGGTAGACTTTCCTGATGCTATAAGAAACCAGTCTGGCCATATTGTATCACCATGTGTATCTCTGATTTATGTGTTTTGAATCCAGTTTCTTGTTTGTTTACTTTGTTTTACTACCACTGGTTATAATTTTCAAAGTGTTCTGTTTGTTTCCAGTGCGTGGCCTCCTTTTTTCCTGAGCAGTGGCCAGGTGAGGTGAGGTTTTCTCTCCCCACAATAAGGGTGAGTGTCTTTCTAGTGTTCATAGTCATATCATACAGACTATAGAAACATGAGCTTGTAGTCTTTGCACTTGTTCTGTTGACATTATGTGTCCATGTCTCTGTTTCTTTCTTTTTTGTATTTTGTCTATGCAGGAGAAGATACACTCTTTTCAGTTTGGAAAGCAGGTGTAGATTCTACTTCACATCACTTAAGTAAGTGTTGCAGTATCACCATAGGTCCTGACGAAAGCCGTTTAGGCTGAAACATGTTGACCGAGTAACAACACTGGTGGGTAGCAATTCTTTACATGCTATCAGCATACTCTTTTTAACCATACCACTTTGATGGTCAGCCCCAATAAAGTGTTTTATGACATCACTGTAGGTATTTTTAGAATCACTTGGATCATTTTTCCTTTTCTTTTTCTTTGAGCACTGCAACCTTAGCCCCTCCCGCTCATATACTGTCATTTGTTGGTGTAATGTTCTGGGTCCATCACTAGGCAGTCCTATGGATTGTTTCTGAGGCAGATCCTAGAGGACACCATTTACCAACACATACCCAGATGACGAGATTCCACTTATGAGTGGGCTGATGGGTATTCTTTTCCTCTTTTTGTGTATCTTCTCTTTTTTCTTTTTTCTGTTTTCTTGGTTTTTTCCAGATCAACAGTGTAGTCTGGGTATGAAAAGAGGACACTATTAGGTCCCAATAGAGAGATTTGCTATTTTCTTTTCTCTCCCTCTATATTTCTCAGACCTTCTGTACCTTCCGTGTGTTTTAGTGACTAGTTGGGGGACTAGGTACCAGTAGGTCTATAACAATTTCTCCCCTCGGACCCCCCCTTAACCTTCTGTTTCTCTGTTTTTTAAAGTCTACCAAAATACGGTTTACCAATACATTTTCATTATTTTCTCTTTGGTATCTCATTATGCACATGTTAATAAACAGGTTCATGCATTATTAGCTAAATAGCATAAAAACACACTGAATTATTAACAATAATCTTTGAGATTTGGGTGACCAGATGGCCGGAAATCGAAAATCGCCTCCTATGGATTCAACTTCCATTTCGTGCACTTTCTATGTGGGCCACATGCATAAGAATTGGTACAATAATGCATACGAATCTTAGCTAGAATCTGCAATTGAAATTAAGTCTTTAACTTATATGCTTCAAGAATTATAGGGCACATTCTGCTATGTATAATATCCTATCCATTTCAATAGAACGACCAGATGGCCGCAAATTGAAAATCGCGTCGTATGGATTCATATTGCGTTGTATGTACCTTACGTGTAAGCCACATGCATTTAAAATGACACAATGTAGTAGGGTATGCTATAGAATGTGTTGCAGTTGGAAATCAAGCTCTATCTAGTATGGATCATGACTGATGACACAATATACGTGACTCATTTTGCAAAAAATGGAGGCAAATTTGATAAAACATGCCTTTAATCACTGAATGATTCTCACCACTTCTAAGCATGGCACAGGCATGACAATGACCACAGGGCAGTGGCATGATGGTAACTGTATGCTGCACTCAGAATTATGGATCCAGATTGTATGGTTTTAGAATTATGGGCCACAACGTAAGGCATATTTTTTCACACATGTGACGTTATTGAAAAACATCATACATTCAACTTCACATTTTGTAGCCAAAAGCATAAAGTGTTCTTCAACACACATGAAAGTGAAAAATAAAAACTTTTCCTGAAGATTACACTTGATTTGTACCTTGTCCCTATAAGCCACAAATATGAGAGTTACCACTATAAAGTGTAGATGTCTTAGCTACATACTGTGATTGAAATTAGGTCAGTACCTCATATGGTTCAAGATTTATAGTGCACCACATACTATGTAATATATCCTATCCATTTCAATGGGTGACCAGATGGCCGCAAATTAAAAATCGCCTCGTATGGATTCAAATTGCTTTGTATGCACCTTGTGTGTGAGCCACATGCATATAAAATGGCACACTGTAGTAGGCTATGTTATAGAATGTGTTGCAGTTGGAAATCAAGCTCTATCTAATATGGATCTTGACTGATGACATAACATACGTGACACATTTTGCAAAAGCTGGAGGAATTTTTTAAAAAATATGTGTTTAATCGCTGAAAGATTCACACCACTTTGAAGCTTTCCACATGCATGAAAATGAACACAGGACAGTGGCATCATGTTAGCTTAATGCTGCACTTCCAATTATGGATCCAGATTGTATGGTTTTAGAAGTATGGGACAAAATGTAAGGCATACTTTTTCGTACATGCGACGGTATTGAAAAACGTCATACATTCAACCTCAAATTTTGACAACTTTACAATACGCCACACACATAATAATTCACATGGGTAAGATGCACATCACTAGGAACAAAGTGCTGTTTAAATTATGTCTCTATAATGTACAGACTATGAATTATAGCCAAAAGTATAAAGTGTTCTACAACACACATGAAAGTGAAAAATAAAAACTTACCTGAAGGTTACACTTGATTTGTACCTTGTCCCTATAAGCCACAACCATGAGAGTTACCACTATGAATTGTAAATGTCTTAGCTACATACTGCAATTGAAATTAAGTCAGTACATCATATGCTTCAAGAAATAGAGTGCACTACATCCTCTGTAGTATATCCTATCCATTTCAAAGGGTGACCAGATGGCCGCAAATTAAAAATTGCCTCGTATGGATTCAAATTGCTTTGTATGACTGTTTTCAGGTCCCTGTAGCCACCAGGAGCCCATAATATATCTCAGATGATATAACAAGAGTGGCTAGGGCTCATTTCCAGCCTCCAGGTACATGTCTGACTCCTATTTGTGACATTTCGAGGTGTTTGGGATCAAACTCATTTTTCCCAATATAGGCCATAGAGCTCAGAGTCACATCACATTGATCTCAGAGTCACATCAAATTTCTAGTTCTGGACCTAAGGACCCCTTAGTATACCTCAGATGACATACCAGGAGTGTCTAAGACCCATTTCTGGCCTCCAGGGATGACTTTTTGAAGTTTTGGGGTTTAAGGGGGCATAGTCACTTCTTCCATCCAGGCTACGTTGCTCAAAATCGGGTACGATGTCAGGTTCTTCCCTTGGCTGGAAGCTGAAAAAAAAACTTCAGATAATAGCAAAGGTAGATAGATCAAATGAAAGCATCAGATCTGAGCTTTCTAACAAGTATATTTAGGTCATGGGTACTCACAAAGTGACTGTGATATCCATTCTGAGCTATTTGGAAAATTAGCAAATCTTGTCAAAAAAACATTTTTTTTTGACGATTTTTGCTAATTTTCGGTATCAACCCTCATGACTGTTTTCGGGTCCCTGTAGCCACCAGGACCCCATAATATATCTCAGATTATATAACAAGAGTGGCTAGGGCTCATTTCCAGCCTCCAGGTACATGTCTGACTCTTATTTGTGACATTTTGAGGTGTTTGGTGTCAAATTCATTTTTTTCCATTATAGCTCCTAGATATCAGAGTCACATCAGATTTCTAGTTCTGGACCCAAGAAGACCATAGTATACCTCAGATGACATACCAAGAGTGTCTAAGACCCATTTCTGGCCTCCAGGGGTGACTTTTTGAAGTTTTTGGGTTTAAGGGGGCAAAGTGACTTTTTCCACCCAGCCCAATGTTCTCAAAATCGGGTACGATATCAGGTGTTTCCCTTGGTTGGTAGCGGAAAAAAACTTTATATAATATCAAAGTTATATATATCACATGAAAGCATCAGAGCTGACCTTTCTAACAAGTGTATTCATATCTTGCGCACTCAAACAGTGTCTCTGATATCCATTCTGAGCTATTTGGAAAATTAGCAAATCTTGTCAAAAAAATTTTTGGGACGATTTTTGCTAATTTTCAGTATCAACCCACCTGACTGTTTTTGGGTCCCTGTGGCCACCAGGACCCTATATTATATCTCAGGTGATATAGCAAGAGTGTCTAGGGCTCATTTCCAGCCTCCAGGTACATGTCTGAGTCCTATTTCAGACATTTTGAGGTGTTTGGTGTCAAATTCATTTTTTCCATTATAGGCCCTAGATATCAGAGTCACATCACATTTCTAGTTCTGGACCCAAGAACACCATAGTATACCTCAGATGACATACCAAGAGTGTCTAAGACCCATTTCTGGCCTCCAGGGGTGACTTTTTGAAGTTTTTGGGTTTAAGGGGGCAAAGTCACTTTTTCCACCCGAGGTCGTGGAACTCGGAGCTGGGTAAAAGTTTAGCTTGAGTGCCCTCCCCATGGAGGTCAAAAATGTTATTGCATCAAAATCATTTAAAAACTATATAGGTGTAATTGTAGTGCCCTGAATGCTATATGGCTGCATTTGCACCGTTCTAGGTATTTACAAAATGAATTTCTAACACTTTTGAAGTCTCCATGAAGTGAAAAATGACTAAGTCCAAAAACTTCACTGGTGCATCAAAGTGGTCAAAAAAGGTCAACATTGGGTTAAAATTAACAAAACATAGTGCTGCAGTGGTCCAATAGCAGGCTAAAGACATAATGAATGACACAGAATGAACAGTTTTACTAAACACTTTGAAAATTCGATTTTCAATTTCAGGGGGACAAGGTCATGGAACTCCGAGCTGGGTAAAAGTTCAGCTTAAGGGCCCTCCCCATGGAGGTCAAAAATGTTATTACATCAAAATCTTTTAAAAACTATATAGGTGTAATTGCAGTGTCCTGAATGCTATGTAACTGCATTTGCACTGTTCTGTGTGCCTCCAAATTGAATTTCTAACACTTTTGAAGTCCCCATGAAGTGAAAAATGACGAAGTACAAAGACATCATTGGTGCATGAAAGTGTTTAAAAACGGTCACAAATGCATAAAAATGATAAAAACAAAGTGCTACACTGGCCCAATAGCAAGCTAAACACACAATGAATGACCCAGAATGAATATATTTACAAATTACTTGGAAAATGCTATTTTAAATTTCAGGGGGACGAGGTCACAGAAGTCATGGAACTCCGAGCGGTGTAAAAGTTCAAACTTTCCACCCCTCATGGAGGTCAAAATGTTTAATTCATCAAAATCATTTAAAAACTATATAGGTGTGATTGGAGTGTCCTGATTGCTATATAGGTGCATTTGCACTGTCCTGTGTGCCTCCAAAGTGACTTTCTAACACTTTTGAAATCTCCATGAAGCAAAAAGGGATATATGATGTTACAACGCGGACTTTTACTCCGCATACCGTTACAACGCGGTATTTACAACGCGGATCATGTAACAACGCATGTATTTACAACGCATTTTTTTACAACGCAGGTACCTTTACAACGCAGACCATTACAACGTAAGTATTGGTAAGTATATATTAATAAGAATAATATAATAGTAACTTAATTTTAAAAGTATAATTTAAGTATAATTTAATGTAATATTAAATAATTTAATTTCCGTTAATTAATTTAAATTTAAATTAATGTTACTTTATTTTTACCATGTACCCCTGTACCCTAGAAACTCTAAACTGACCCTAAACACCCCAAAAAAAATTAAGTAATTTTTTAAAATATAATTAAAATTAATTATTGTAAATTTAAAAAACTTATAACTTTATTTTTACCCTGTACCCCTGTACCCCAAAAACTCAAAACTGACCCTCAACCCCAAAAATAATGCAAAATAATTTAATTTAATTTATTTACTATTAAATGATTTAA
Source organism: Lissotriton helveticus (assembly GCF_964261635.1). NCBI lineage: Eukaryota > Metazoa > Chordata > Amphibia > Caudata > Salamandridae > Lissotriton > Lissotriton helveticus. The sequence continues at coordinate 1,986,669 of NW_027611676.1, forward strand.
ATTAAAATTAAATTTAATTTATTTTAACCCTGTACCCCAAAAACTAAAAACTGACCCTGAACCCTAAAAATACCCCTTTACCCAAAAACTGAAAACTGACCCTGAACCCTAAAAATACCCCTTTACCCAAAAACTGAAAACTGACCCTGAACCCTAAAAATACCCCTTTACCCAAAAACTGAAAACTGACCCTGAACCCTAAAAATACACCTTTACCCAAAAACTAAAAACTGACCCTGAACCCTAAAAATACCCCTTTACCCAAAAACTAAAAACTGACCCTGAACCCTAAAAATACCCCTTTACCCAAAAACTGAAAACTGACCCTGAACCCTAAAAATACCCCTTTACCCAAAAACTGAAAACTGACCCTGAACCCTAAAAATACCCCTTTACCCAAAAACTAAAAACTGACCCTGAACCCTAAAAATACCCCTTTACCCAAAAACCAAAAACTGACCCTGAACCCTAAAAATACCCCTTTACCCTAAAACCCAAAACTGACCCTGAACCCTAAAAATACCCCTTTACCCTAAAACCCAAAACTGACCCTAACCCCTAAAAATACCCCTTTGCCCTAAAACCCAAAACTGACCCTAACCCCTAAAAATACCCCTTAACCCCAAACATATAACATTTAAAATTTAACTATATACTTACCAATACTTACGTTGTAATGGTATGCGTTGTAAAGGTACCTGCGTTGTAAAAAAATGCGTTGTAAAAACATGAGTTGTAACAGTATCCGCGTTGTAATGGATGCGTTGTAACAATAGTGCGTTGTAAAAAATGCGTTGTAACAAGTGCACACCAGCAAAAAGTGACTAAGTCCAAAGACCATTTGGAGCATCAAAGTGTTCAAAAACGGTCAAAAATGCATAAAAACGAAAAAAAACAAGTGCTACAGTGGCCCAATAGCATGCTAAACACACAATGAATGACACAGAATGAATAGTTGTACACATTACTTTGAAAATGCAATTTTAAATTTCAGGGGGACAAGGTCACGAAAGTCATGGAACTCCGAGCGGGGTAAAAGTTCAACCTTTCCCCCCTTATGGAGGTCAAAATTTTAATACATCAAAATCATTTAAAAACTATATAGGTGTGATGGCAGTGTCTTGGATACATCCCACATGAATTTTAAACACATTAGGAGCATCTCTGATCAAAATAACCATAAAAATCCCAAAGCTGCATCAGTGCTTCAAAGTGCTCCAAAACGGTCAAAAATGGACGAAAATGAAAAATATTCTCCATATCTGAGTTTTTATAACATTCCTTAGATAATGTATATCTTGAATTAGTTTTAAATCCTTTTATTAAAAAGTTTCTTTTCTATGCTGCACTGGTGCAACGCCTCAAGTCTGAGAAGCTGCACCAGTGCAGCCGAAGCAGCACTGGTGCAGCCGAAGCAGCACTGGTGCAACAAGAGTCAAGCTGGTAGCCTGACCTTTGACCAATCCGAGAAAAAAAAAGGTGTTTTTTTCCCTGGGCCCCTCCCCCAAACGAAAACACATTGACCTGAAGCCTAAGTGTATTCTGAGTCATAAAAAGTTTATTAGATGAAAAAATATTGTACGGGCACTTTTTTGCACAAAAAGTCACTTTTTGGCACTTTTTTGAGAGAAATAAAATAGTTTGCAGATTTTTTTTAAATCGAACATACCATGGTGGTGCCCCAGTACTTGCGCAGCACCGAACGTGCAACGGTGCCCATATTTTCGGAGCACCGAATATGCAATGACTGCACCGATACTTGCGCAGCACCGAACGTGCGCCGCAGGTGGCCATACCTCCGTAGCACTGGGCATGGGCCTTGTGGAGCACAGGGTGTGGAGAGACCATCGTGCATGCCCATGAAAGAGAACGGCCTAGAGTGCACCGGGAGAAGGAGACGGCGCGAACGAGTCTCCCTTGCCCCCCCCAGGCGGGGGCATCACAGCCGCACCCCAGCCGAATGTCCCGCTTCCACAACACAGAGTTCCACTCCCTATTTTGTCCTCAGAAAGGTCTCTTCCACTCTTGCAGACTCGATGAGAGGGGACTGCTGCAGGGCCTCAAAATGGCGTCTGGGTCCGCTGGAAGGCGGGTCTCGGCCGCTAGAGTAACTTTGAACAGCAATGTAACTCGGTCGCTTGCCCACCGGGACACGAGCCCCCACCTCCGACAACATCTCCACAGCCTTGAAGAGTCTGCAAAGGTACCCGGCGGAGCCCTCGGCCCCTGCAGGCTTCCGGTAAGGGACAACTGCCTTGATCGCCAACAAAATAAACATGACATTGCCACTCCTTCTGTTAGCATGAATTCTTGAACTGCCGAAAAGGACTCTGGTCCAACTGCCGGTTGTAGGAAACTTTTTCCTGATGCTACTTCCGGACTGACCCGGCCCCGCCCAAAATGGCGCCGGTATCAATAGGAACTTACGAACACCTCGTGGTGTTTCTTTTTGCTAAATAAAAAAAAACTTGATGTTCTGAGACATGTATATGATCCTTTGTACACTTGACAAGAAGAAAGGAGAGCTCACTCGATGAACATGTAAAAAGGATCCCGTTAAAAATGATGATTACAAATGTACAATGTATTATATTTTTTATATATATATAGCTGATGTATAACCTCGCTTATGACGCACGCACACGGTATGCATATAGGAAATCTGATTGCAACTAGTCTGACTATGCTTCTAAATTATGAAATAAATGCCCCCGAACCCCCCCAGCCAGTTGATAGACGTTTTAGTTTGCTACAAATGAATTGATAAAACTTTCTAATGTTTTTTATTGCTGCAAAACAACACCCCCCACTGTACGCACTTTAGCCATTGCCGTGTCCAGCCAAATACGACTGCACCCTCATAAATACACGTACTATGATTTTGCAAAAATAAAGGTTTTCGAAATTATGAACGGGTATTGCATGCTTTATTTGAAATATGGGATCGGCGGGAGAGTTCTTTTCTGTGCACCCTACCCTGCTCTCTCTTTAAGGTTATTAGAAGATGGTTGCCCAGCCCCGGAGGAAGGATCGGATCTACGACACGATACTCTGCCTTCAAGGTACGCGACTGACTCATGAACTCTCGCGTGGAGAAAAGACCTCGACTTCTGAGGATGGGTAAAACGAAACGGTATAAATAATGGAATGTAAAAGAAGGGTAAAATAAAACGATGTAAATGTTATAAAGTACGACGCTCAAAGGTATTAGGGAACAGAGCTGACCAAAGAACTGAAGAACCTTAGAACGTCACAGCATTGAAGGAGATTTAAGGATCCCGATAGTGAGATACATCTACTAACTAGATACCTCGCACTAGGTACCTCTGGTTTCCTTTTTACGTTTCCCTGCACACGACCTATAAGGACACACTGCCCCACCCCGACTCCAGAAACCATACCCCAGGGATTCTACCCCGAGGAGGAAAGACGAGTATGAGGTAAGTAAAGGACTCTCGAATCCATGTATTTGATATGCGCGAATGTTGTCCCCCTCCCTTCCCCTCTTTTCCCTCCCTCTACAGGTTACATCAGGGGCCGCAACCGAGGTATGGCGAAGATCTGAAGCCTTGCCCCGTCTGATACGCGAAGCGGACCAACGCTGCAAGGTGGCGCCTAAGCACGCCCACAAACTACTCACGTAGCAAACGAGCCCATAAATTTAGTATGATCTGATGAAAAATGATCACCCTTAACCCATGCTGCACGAATGAACCCATGTCACGTATGATTCGAAACTATGAGAGAATGTGTGTGTGTGACTGAAGCGTTGACTCAACTGGTCGAAGGACCAAGAATGCAAGAAAGTGCGACACAGTGGTACCCGTTTTCCTTTTTCTCAAAGCATGTCCCCTCTACCCTGTCTAATGCTCGTCCACCTCAAACTGCATGCTTTCAAGATTCTAACGCAGACCCGTAAATGTCCTTTGCTGTGTAATGCACTAAATAGCCTTTCTTAAATACACTGCCATTCTCCATGTCGCACGTGTACTATTTAGCCTGCTGTTGCACTCTCTCTCTCTCTCTCTCTCTCTCTCTCTCTCTCTCTCTCTCTCTCTCTCTCTCTCTCTCCTTCACACTCCCACTCTTCCGAGCGATTAGCTCCGAAATTGGCAGACTGCCACCCCTAGCGCACCACCCAATTGGCTCCAAATACCGCCAGTATTTGCACAAAACTTGTCTTTAATAAAATCACCATGAGACCGTGTCACTACCTCTCCTTTCTGCTAAATTGACGAAACCGAGAATTGGCCATAAGGGAAAGGACAGGTAAGACGACTGAGGTTCCCTAATCTGACCCGTAATGAGGGAACTACATGTCAGCGGCTCCTATTATGAGATAAAATGCCTCAGATGACGCGACCTTCCCCGTTCCGAATTGTCGCAATACCCAAACCGTAAAGGTAATCGAAACCTCCCCATCTTCCCAGGACGCACCCAGTATTGCGTTCAGTTGCCCCCGATAAGAGTTTTTAACTATCCTTCACCCCCCGATCGTAAGAGATGGGTCGACTTGCGACTAACGCAGGCCAGCTGTGGTCCCTAGAAATGATTTTTTCGATAGGCAAATTTCAGAGTTTGGAATTCGAGAAATGCCACTGAACGCTCACCAACTGAACTGTGGCCTTCTGCCGATAGTACCCTTATAACCCAAAGTAAGATGATGCCCCCCCATCACAGTTTTCTATGTCCCTAGTTATTTTCCCATGAGACCCCTGTCTTTTCTAATTTAGTAATCAGGCCGCGAGAGGCTGCATAGGAACCAGAATGATGTTTTACAAAGTTAAAGATTAGACCGAAGCGAAGAAAACCATTACAATGAACCTTGTCGAAAGCGAAAATGTTTAGTTAAAAGGCAGGATGCATTGATAAAATGAAAGATGTTTAGCCTATGTTCGTCCCTCAGCGAGATACCTATTAGTACCATGTTGATAGCTCACAACACCCTTTTGTAAATATAAACCCCTAGAGAACGGTATAGCTTTGTCAGGCTTGTATTACGAAGGTGGGTCTCCATCAGATGAACTGTCGTGACTATAGTAAACAGTTGTGAAGGAAAGTCATAGTAAATCCAGCAGGCCCACCATCGATCATTTATATGTCAGTTGTGAACCCTAATATAACGGACGTTTCTATTGTCATTTACCTGGAGCTGGGAGAGAAATAGACTTGTGTGATTACCTTCCTCTGCCCATTCTCTAAAGACTGTCTTTTCAAACTCCTTCAAGGGTACAGCTGTCGGAGGAAAGAAGGACCGGATGTGGGAGCACGTGGCCTGACTACAGACTATGGAACGTCTGCGGCATGGGCCAAGGCGAGACCGCGACAGAACGGAGCTGCAGGACGAGGCACTATTTCCGACAAAACAAGAGGAGAGGGCTGACCTGATGCCCCTGTCCAATGTTCAAATGTGTGCCGAAAGGTCCCCGCTCCCTAAACTCGGTCATAAGCCCGCCTACCTGAAATCTCTCGTTCCCCTAGTTTGTTCCCGACCTGGCCATTGCTCCACCCCCCTTTTTCTCCGACCTACCCTATGGACTATTTGTACACTCTTCTTCCACCTGAACTTTTTGACTATCGACTCCGAAAGACACAGGGCGAAAAAGACCTTTTCGACCAGAAACGCGAGGAAAAGGTCGTGCCCTGCAACACGGGACCTAGAATAGAGCTGGACCCTTAGCTCCACCGCCGGTGCTCCACAGCGCCAACAAAGGACTGAGAACTCAGTAACTTCGAACATTGACACCCTCAATCATCGTTTCTGCTACGTCTCATTTCTCTCCCAGCCACCATTGTATTGATTATGCTCCAACCAAATATATACGGAGCCTGTATATAATAACCTGTATGCAATGTACTGACTGCTCGCTACAGAATCATTTTTTGTATTACCTTACTATGACTTTCCTGCTAACAAGTTTATCAAAGTTTATCAATAGGCCCGCCTCCTAAAACTAGAGATCTTAAATGTAGTGTTTACGACTCCTTCACCTGGGGTCCTACTGCTTTTTCTTATGCCCACCATAATAGACTTGAATAGGAAATAGATCAGCAAGATGTCTTGAATATGTTAAAGGGAGGACTGTGGAAAATTAGTACGGTTTGGTAAACATTATCTGCGCCATCTTGCCTTTTCCCCTGATGCCACACTTTTGTCGTGCGCGCCCGCCATTTTTTTAGGTGCCTCGATCAGGACCATCCCTTTTGCACGCCACTGGCCCCCAACATAGCCCTTCGCCCTCGCCAAGCCTGCACGCTGACCAACCCCCCCTCGCTCGCACATGCTTTGAGTCATAAACCCCTCTTCAGCGCAGTTCTGCCTCAAAGCCCCATCCTGTTCCCAGCGCGACCCCTCCCTTCATTCTTTTCATAGTCCCCGGCCCTTTGATACAAAAAAACCCCTTTTCCTGTGCCCGTTTGTCTTCCTTGTTCCCAGGCCGACACCTAGCTCTGCCGATACTATTCCTTGCCCCTCCCCGTACAGTTGAAAGCTTCCCTCATCAAAGGACCCCCGAGTTGATCAGAGCCCCCACCCCACGAGATCCGATCGAACCCCCCACACTCCATGAATCGGCGGAATATCCAGCTGCGCGATAACCATCACCTGTTGTGACCGGGGTGGGGACTTCTACTGTAAATGTGTGTGGGAACGGGCCCGAAGGGGAGATTCCGGGAATGTCTTTCCGTACATCAAAGCATTGCCATGAATATGTAAACTGTAATAAAGCCACAAAAACCTGTATATAAGGGGCCAGGCCTCAGAAATAAGTTAGAGCACCTCATGACGATACCTGCTGTCTGATTTGTCGTGTTCTCCTCCGGAGAGAATAAACCTTGTTTCCTGCCTTCCAGTCTCCAGCGCCTGCCTCTTCATTGATTAATGTTTCGTGGGTTAAAGAGGCGATACCGCCGGGCAAATACCGATTGTCCCCGACCTTAGTTTCTACACTAGCACCATTGGTTTTGCAAATGCTTGCTTGATCTTGTTATTAGCTACTGTTGGTAAGAACTCCTGCAGCAAGCTAGAGCCTCGAAGGGCGGCATGAATCGAGGGATTTGTTATTTGTAGACGTGCAATGAAGTCTGTGCTGGCCAGCCTGTGGCATGTTTATGCAGACTCGAGGTGGCGCTTTTCCTATAGTCCCCACTTTGTTTCTGGAACTCAGAGTTTGTTGCTTCGGCCTGCATGGGGGGGCTCTCAGGGGGCACTGTGGATGGTAATCCCCACCCCAGGTGACCCCTAAATGTACATCATTCAAGGTGATCAGTAAAAGGCGATGTTGATGAGATGATGTCTGAAGGGTGTGATCGTAACCTTGGCTTCCCCACTTGACCACGATTGCATGAACCTGTGACACGAATGTCTCGTCCTGCACCTCTCGCTCTCTACCTGGCGAGCACCGGCAGCAGACTGAACCTCAACATCAAGAGTATCTGTTTGGGACCAGCCATGCCTAGAAGTGTCTCCCTTGCCTTATATTGTACTAGTCTCACTATTCACCATCTGGTGAAGTGAGACCACGAGAGCTGTCTCGTCTGCTACAATAATAACCTTTATGAAGTGCTACGCCGGCGTCTAGGCGCTGTTCATCGGGTGAGGTGCATGCTATGTGGAGGCCACGATCATGAAAGGCTTCTGCTGTGTCTTAAGAGGTTGGCGAGATGCTGCTTGCTTGCGCTGCCGCAGTCCACAGGTGACCGGTCACTTCGACATGTACAGTGGAGTTGTAGTCCGTGTGTGCTGTGCGGTGCATCCTGCTTTTTCCTTCCACACCGGCTGTTTTTGAGTGGAGTTGGAGTTGTAGTCCGTGTTTGCTGTGCGGTGCATCCTGCTTTTTCCTTCCACACCGGCTGTTTTTGAGTGGAGTGGGAGTTGTAGTCCATGTGTGCTGTGCGGTGCATCCTGCTTTTTCCTTTCACACTGGCTGTTTTTGAAAGGAGTGGGAGTTGTAGGCCGTGCGTGCTGTACGGTGCATCCTGCTTTTTCCTTCCCCACCGGCTGTTTTTGAGTGGAGTGGGAGTTGTAGGCCGTGTGTGCTGTGCGGTGCATCCTGCTTTTTCCTTCCCCACTGGCTGTTTTGAGTGGAGTGGGAGTTGTAGGCCGTGTGTGCTGTGCAGTGCATCCTGCTTTTTCCTTCCACACCGGCTCTTTTTGAGTGGATTGGGAGTTGTAGTCTGTGTGTATTGTACGGTGCATCCTGCTTTGTCCTTCCACACCCGCTGCTTTTCAGTGGAGTGGGAGTTGTAGTCCGTGTGTGCTGTGCAGTGCATCCTGCTTTTTCCTTCCACACCGGCTGTTTTTGAGTGGAGTGGGAGTTGTAGTCCGTGTGTGCTGTGCAGTGCATCCTGCTTTTTCCTTCCACACCGGCTGCTTTTGAGTAGAGGGGGAGTTGTAGTCCGTGTGTACTGTGCAGTGCATCCTGCTTTTTCCTTCCACACCGGCTGCTTTTGAGTGGAGTGGGAGTTGTAGTCCGTGTGTGCTGTGCGGTGCATCCTGCTTTTTCCTTCACACCGGCTGCTTTTGAGTGGAGTGGGAGTTGTAGTCCGTGTGTGCTGTGCGGTGCATCCTGCTTTTTCCTTCCACACCGGCTGTTTTTGAGTGGAGTGGGTGTTGAAGGCCTTGTAGCTACCTGCTGGTGTCCCTTCTATCCACCTGGCCCACCCCTCCCATGCATACTGTTTGCACTACGCGCCTGCACCACTGAAATCCTTGCACTGCCCCTACCTGCCCGCCACTGCCAGGGCGTTGAGCTCTGGTGTCTGTTGAATGGCAGAAAGGCAAATTCCTCTTCTTGCCATTACATCTTCGCTGGATGGGGCTTGGAATAAAGCAGATCCTTCTCTGCACCCCTCTTCCAAGTCAGTCATCTATTAAACTTTACTCCTCCCAGAGCAGGGTCTGCTATCCACCCCTGCTAGGGGAGCTCCTGTTGCTCCGGGGTGGACCTTACAAAGCATGTTAACAAATTGCTGTATTTTGTGCATGCCTTCGGGTCCCTCACCTCTGTCCTGAGTAGACTCGGCCTTGGATGCTGTATCCTGTCCTTGCCGTTGGGTGGACAGAGTAGAGAATTTACCGTCTGTAGCCTGTCCCTGTAGAGGGTGCTTCACCGTCACGCCGGTGTGGCCCCGGTACAACTTTACTGGCTGTCTGTAGTTAGTGTATGACATGGGTTAGTGGAGTTGTTGTTTTTTCTTTACTCCTGGGTGGAGTAAACCGGAGCAATGAAATTCTGACATTCCCATTTCACTTATAATTGGTGATCATAACTAACTCACTCTCAATAACTCACTCGCTAACTCTCTCACTCTCACTAACTAAATCTCACTCACTCTCACTAACTCAATAACTCTCTCTCACTAACTAACTCACTCGCTAACTCTCTCACTCTCACTAACTCTCTCACTAATTTCATCACTCTTACTAACTCTCTCAATCTCTCACTAACTATCTCCCACTAATTAACTCACTAAATCTATCACTCTCAATAACAAAGTAAGTAACCTTCACTCTCCTGTTATTTATACCCACCCCTTTGTGGAAAAGTAAATTTTGCCATGTTGTATGTGCCTACGTGTTCCCTATGTTATGTTATATGTGCATGATCGATATGCATGTATTCCCCTATGATCGATTAAAGACGCAATTATAGTTGTGTCCATCTCTAGTATGCCAGTTTCCAGTTTTCGTGAATACAACGAATATCGGGCCTATGTAAAGCTACGTTGCCACGTTTTACAGTGTGCACGTTAATTCATTGAATTATCCCCGTTTCTAGGCCTCAAAAGGGCCCGGACTTAGATTCAGCGCCTGTTTTCTGAACCCTCTCCAAGGAGCGATACAGCCCCCACCTGTATCCCTGACTCTTAGCTTACTTTCATGCCTCGCAGTGCCCGGCTCGGCCTGGCTCTGCCTCCCAGTCTGCCAAGAATATGTTATGTTTCTAGTTATCAGTCCAGCCCTCCTTCTCTGCATTCCTAAGCTACTGAATCGCATCAATAGTTTCCGTCATGGTCTAGCCTTTATGTCTCCATGTAAGAGAAATACTGTATTAATATTTATAGAATATTCCCCGCACACGCACTACATGTAGAATTATGCATGCACCAGTCTTAATGTCTGTTAGCCTTTACTCTGATAACTTTTGGATTCTATCAACATGTACTCTAAACACCAGATACTAGATATGCCTGGGTACATGTCGCTCTGACACTCCAGACTTTAGTCTCCTCTTCTAGCGCAGAAGTCATAGCCCCCCAGTTCTCCCTGGTAACACGTCATTGTCAGTTTGCGCGCACCACTAGGTTAGAGGTCCCAGCTGCTCAGGTAGCCCCCTCCATGTTTCCGCCCCGTTTATGACATATTCTGTTACGTTTACATCACATGTCTGTGTATACGCCCTGTACACGCCTTCTTGTTACCTCATTTTGCCCTTATCTTTCGCGACTGCTACAAACTCCGCCTACTGCTACGCCTACTGTATTGAATGCAATGTATTTTGTTTAACTATATATACTAATGTTCTGTTATTAAAAGTTATGCGCATCATTCCCAGATCCTGCCCCCGGCAGCTGTCGGGCCCTGCCATCCCATTCCCATGCAGGCTGTCCTGTTCCTGTCCTTTTATGCCTGATTAAAGCCTGTACACTCTAGCTACCTCGAATCTTGACTCTTATTTATTGAGCTATCTGTTTGTATGAGTATCCCGAAAAATAGAACCGGTAATTAATTATTTATTTACCACATAATGGCGCCCGAATAGGGACTTGCCCTTTCCCCACGCGCCGGAGAAGCCACGCAGGCCCCCTGATCCTCTGCAGCCGTGACGGAACCATACCGTGCACGTGCAGATATTTCTGCTTCAAGTATCCCTCAGGCCCACGGAGGAGACGGAGGTTGCGGTCCAGCGTCCAGACGAGGTGGTGGAGGAACGCGGCGAGTCCCGACCAGAGCCCAAGCCGAGAGTCCAAGGTCCGAGGTATCCGGAGGCCCACCTGTAACTAAAGTCCGAGGTTCGTCCGTCCGTCGTCGTAGCAGTCCAGTCCAGTCCGAGGCCTTCCGTTATTGCTGCCCGGTGAGTACCATTGCTGGGGTAGTATCTAGACAGGGTCAATTGATTTGCCTCTGGTCCGTGGGTTTGGGTACACAGATCCAACACGAAGTGTCCACTTAGGTGGATGCGGGTCCTGACGTGTCTCTTTATGGGACCGGTAAGTTTCGTACTGTTTTAGCAGTGCATCTAGTCATTCTAGTAAGTTTCTGTTCCAGTAAGTTCTGTTTTTGAGAAATTCATGTATTCTGTTTTCAGTATTTCAGGTAATATTCTGTCCAAAATGTTATTTCATGTGTTTTCAATGTCGTGGTATGAATGATTCGTTTTTCAGTTATTATTGTGTTTATCGTGTATTGTATTGTGTCCAGACTCCAGCCTAGTTATGCCTCTGTTCTCAAAGTTACGTCAGTTAAAAACTAGAAAAGGTCTGCTCGAGGAAGCAGTTCCTGTCCCGCCTAGGGACAGTCCAGGTCATTTTATGTATCAAAAGCATGGCATAAGTGCCATATTATATCTAGATTTATGGGTGGAGTACACCAAGGAATTAGAGGAAAAGTATAGTTGCCCCGAATTAGGTACGTGGGATGCCGAGTGCATCATGCGAGTAGAAGAAGCATTATGGAAAAAGAAAGCCAGACAGTCCCAGAGAGACGCCATCGAGTTATGGCGCAAAGAATCTCATAAAAGAACAGAAAAAGAAATCATAAAGTCTGAATTAAGTAGAGAATCCTCAGAAAGAGCCCAAGAAAGGGAATTAATTGAAGTAGGTGAACGAGTTAAAGCCGAACAGTCAGACAGACAGAGAAATGCCCTCATTAAGGGTATGTATCCTCTTCTTGCCGAGGGTTTGCCAAAAGCAACCCCGGAAGCACCATGTAATTTTCCGCCGCCATTAGTTCCGATTAAGCTACGTCACAAACCGACCGCAGCTGATATTTTTCTCTCGTCCTATTTGGATGACACAGTCCCAGAATATGCGAATCCTGCTCCGCCAGCTCCGGTAAATAATGTAATTCCTGTTCCTCCAGCCACCGGGGCACCTGTTACAGCACCTGTTACGGTACCCCCGGTCCAGTCCATAGTACAAGTTCCCGCTACATCGGTCACTCTGCCAGCACAAAGAGTATCAGTCGACGATTCCAGTTTAGGGGCCGCGGGAGGAGGTCCTCCGGGTACCCCGCCGCCACACAAACGTATAACGTTAGTCGAGTTACATGAACGTGCGTTACAGCGTACGCCCAAACATCAGTCCGTTGCAGATATCAGGCGAGCTCTCACCGAATGCCGTTATGATCCAGTCCCAGGCGATGATAATATGGTTATATATTCATTGCGCGCAAGACGGGTGACCGAGTATTTGGACACCCTACCGAATATGAAAGAAGATCTAGACAGAATATATCGTTTCATCCGTACAGGAGAAGATCCAGAAAGTATTGGCGAAATCATGTCTCTAAGGAAAGCTGAGACTCAGCTCATGCTATTAAAGTTTCTAATCAATTGTTTAATAAGGGAACAAGATTATCCAGACAAAGATCCAATCGAAATGAAAGTCCTGACAAAGTGGAGTGATCATATAGCCGAGGGAAGACACAAGACACTCAGTAGTATAGACAGTATGTACAAGAAAATTCGTAAGGAAATAATAAGGTTACACAAGAAACGCAAAACAGCACAAGTAAGCGAGAAAGAAGATAACTCTGATACTGAAGAAGTAGAAGACGAGAATACCGCCAGAATAGCGTATGTAGGTAAATCTAGATTTCCAGACCGACATTCACGCCTAGAACACAAGAAAGTCTTTCATCTTCCAGCACCAGAACAATATTCTCTAGAACAAGTATTTCAAGCTACCGATCACATTCTGAAATCACGAATCGGTTATAGTGAACTTAGTACCATGCATGAACAAGAACTAGCCCGATCAGCAGTCCGATGGATTACTGATTCTACCACTTTTCCAGACGAAATAGTGGCACAAATGTTTCTGAAACTGCCCCCAGCCGAGCAACGACTGGTGGGTATGTATATGATCCAGCACCTCATTACACTATATGAAGGACAACATTCTGATCCAGATCCGTTACATGATATTCTGAACGAGTTACTCCAGTATAAATGGAAAGGTTTAGGTACCGATTTAAGTAGTGTCATTCTAGAACAGCGCCACAAATATAGAACGTTTCTGAACCCGCATTTTGTTCACGTCTCACCTCCAGAAAGTAAACCATTTTACATAGATAGACAGCATCCGTTACGAGAAGTACACCCAGTTAGGACACCGGGTGGTGAAATGCAACGAGTATTTGTTTACACCCCTATCACATAGATGGAACTCTTAGAGATGAAGAAATTAATTCCCTGTCACGACAAAGATCCAGCAGGGTTCCATCGAGAATTAAAAGACATGCTCCGTATGGGAGAATACACGTATCCAGATATCATTAAAATGTTAAAGGTCCTGTTGCCCGCAGGGGTATATGAAAAACTCAAGGAAAAGGAATGGGAGGTGGGAGAGAAAAAGATTGATTGGACAGCTCTAGAAGCTGAAGATAAAATACGAGTACCAGGTACCGGTTGTAGGAAGGTGGCTACCTGACTATGGTTACCCCAGATTTTTTGCCTGTGTTTAGCTGGTTTTTTGACTTAGTTGACCTGGTTCCCTGCTAATCAGGGCCCCAGGCCATCTGCTCTCTCTGTAAAATGGATTCCATGTACCCTAGGTACATACCAATTGGAAATGGACTCCTTGTCAGCCCCTGTAGAATGCACTATAGGTGCACAGGGCACAGGAGCCACTAAGGCCTACCAGGGGCTGCAGCATATCTTTTGCCACCCCTGGCTGGTTCTTAAATTGACACAACTGGCTGATCACTCAGCTGGGGTAAGGTGGTGTACACACCCCTTGCTTAGATATAGTATACCTATGTCTAAACCTATATCTGGACACATGTAAACCTGTGAGCCACTCCTATAGACAGGCCTCACCAATCCTGGAGGCTGGGTGCATGGTTTTTATGTGAGATGGAGCTCTAGCATGAGCTGAGCCTGTCTGCAGCCGTCGGGAACAAATCCCTAAGCTGTTTCAGGATAATGCCATACCATATACTATTAAGTGCCTTATAATCCTCGCGGTTATTTAGCAACTCTGGTTTGGCTTTATCAAAACATGTCGTGTAAGGTGTCATACGCTTTGGAATACCATCCCCTCGCCAGTTCTGGCGACGGGGATGGCATTCCACCCCTCTAGAGGGGTAAGACATGTTACTTCACTTTAATGCGGTTGATTTCTCCAAAGGCCTTAAGATCCACAAAATGGATGCCTCTGCCACAGACAAATGTCTGGACCCCTGGAGCTGACCGAAACCCAGTCAAGGGGGTCCTGGACGAAGGGTTTCCTGTCACAGGAGGGTGTCACCGCCCTCCAGACAGGAGATAGTGTATTGTAGCAGGGAGGTTTGAAAGAAACCAGACACTGCCTGGGGCGCACAAGGCTGCCCCTTGCATAATCCGGCCAAACCGGTTCTGGGGCACTCCAGCCCTCGTGCCAGGGCGGCCTGGATCAAAGGAAGGGGGTGTATCCACCCACTTCCTGGGTCCCACCCATAGGAGGGGACCTAGCAGGTAATCACGCCCACCAGATTCGAATAAGAGTGGGAGCAGTGCCAATGCACATCAGATTTCCTGGAAGAAACATTTGAAACGATATTCTGGACCCTTCGCCCTCCATCTCAACGTGGAAGCCCGAAGAATCTCCCTTGTGGTCAAGGAGTGACCACCCTGCAGCAGCAGGCACCATCCAGCCCTCGACGTCTACTTAGTTGCAGTTCCCGCCGGAACTCGAGCGACTGAGATCGACGAGATCAAGCCTGCCCAGCTTCTAACAGCCCGATCCACAGTCCCTGCAAAGCTGAGACCCGTGGAGGCGACCGGAAGCGTGGGGCACGCCATCTTGAAGTGACCACGAGACGCTGACCGTGCAGCCCACGAGTGACCCTCGAAGCTGTACACCGGGGTTTGAGAAGCCCCCACCCTGAGCTACTCCTGAGCCGAAGTTCAGCCCTCCACACTCGACGAGTGCTGCGTGGGGCCCTTTGGCACGATTTGGCTCAACGCGTTGGCCCGGTCACTTGCCAGCTGGCTTGTGGTCCCTGTGCCGACGAACTACAAAAGAAGACTCGGGATTCTGGTTGCTCCAGATCCACACCAGCTCCCCTGAAAGGGAGCCCCGACTCTGACCTTCCTGGTCCGAGTGAGACGCCATCTTCCAATCCCGCGTGGATTGCTCTTACCAAGGCTTGTTTGCTCCAAACCGGAAGCCGACTGCACCGACGGTGAGGGCCTGCGTGGGACAGATCGTGACCTGCTCCTGGACGTCGCAGATGCCCCAGAGCCCACGTGACAGCGAAGAGAAGCGCCTCGACGACCACCTGATTGCGCCCGACATTGCCTGGTTCCGTCCTGGTTCCACCCTGGTCACTGCTGAGTGACCCAGACTCTGTCCCCTCTGCTTTCAGGTACTCTACAACTTGAGTCCACCCTTGGACTCCACCGGACACTTCGTCTTCACCCTGCCTGCAGCCCTTTCAGCTTCAAGCACCAAGAGCCTGCGTGTCAAAACCCGACGCCACTTCGACCCTGTGCACCCACTTCCTGTGGGTGAGGTAACTTTGCTCCGCCGGTGTTCCCACACTGGTGCACACCTCTAGGGTCTGTGTGTTAAGTTTTGTTCCTCTAGGTTCAGCGGAAGTGTCCTTAAACTTTAACTATTTGACTTTTACGCACCATTGGTTAACATTGGTGCATGCGTGCGCTTTCCGCACATCTCCCGAATCCCGAGGGTCATTCCCGACTTCAGCATTGCTTGTCCTGACTGCTCCCAGCGATTCCCTAGGCCCTAGGCCTAACCACTGTTCGAGTGGCCTCTCTTATACCACTTGTTTAGTATATGGTTTGAGTGGCCCCCCGCCCTCATCCATAATTGTGCAACTTGTATGTTTAAACAGTGCTTTTGATTTAACGCTTGTGCCCCTTTATTCATAAAGAATACTGGGGATTGTTTTTAGTAATAAACACATATATTTTTATAATATATACTTGTGTGGTGTCCTTTCATTTGGTATTACAGGATTGTATGTGGTAAAACAGCTCGCTTAACACGACCTCTTAAGTTAAGCCTTTAGGCTGCTTAGTCCATGCTACCCCTAGGATAGCTTGTCTAATAAGGTTGACTTACAACCAGACACCATAAGGGGATTGTTTGGTCAGGTAGTAGGTGGTTCCAGAATTGGAAACATCCCCTACCAGGCCAACTTCTCACATTGGTGAGCAGCGGTGCGGATTTGAGCTTGCTGTTGTTTTACCATTGCAATCTTTATATCAAATTGAAAGATCACATCAAGTACCTCTAGGTACATATAAAATCAAAAGCTTAGCATATTAAGTTCTACTGAACTTAGTAGTTGTAGGTTGAAGGGAGTAGCACACCCCTGACTACAACTCACTAGCAAGGTCCAGTAGGAAAACACTTAGTGTAGGTAAGTGCACCACTTACACCTCACTAGTAACCATGTCTGACACAGGAAAGGCCTCAGGGTCTAGTCCTGTGACAGTTGACCCTACCCAGGCAACTTTTGGATATGACAAACTAACCCGCAGAGACTTGATTGCCTTGTGCAAAGCAAGAGGGTTAAAAAGGGGCAGAAGCCCCACCTGCCTAATCCTGGTAGAAATCCTAGAACAGGATGACTTAGAGAAGGCAAAAGCAGCTTCCCTAGACACAGGGAACCCCCCTGTAGTTGATCCCCCTGAAGAGGAGGATGATGATGACTTGGATGAGGACTCAGAGGTTGAGGACTTAGAAGTACAGGATCAGGGTAGCCAGGTTCCAGTTGGTAGGCTTAGCCAGGCCAACTTGGACCTACTGGGGAATGGAGAGGGCCAGCACCTCCCCAGAACCCAACATGTGATTCTCCCAGGCAACAGAAGAGTGAGATCTCCCTCAGGGGACTCTCATCTTTCTAGTGCCTCCAGAGAATCAGAGAGAGGCATGAGTGCTTCTCAGAAAGCTGAGCATAGGGCTAGAATGAGGGCTGTCAGACTCCAGAAAGAGAGAGAGGAGGTAGCCCTGAGTCAAGCTAAGCTTACCTTAGCTCAAGCTAAACTTGCCTTGGCAAGAGAGCAGAAATTGTGTGGCTTAGATGCCACTGGTGGCAG
The DNA here is from genome assembly GCF_964261635.1 of Lissotriton helveticus. NCBI lineage: Eukaryota > Metazoa > Chordata > Amphibia > Caudata > Salamandridae > Lissotriton > Lissotriton helveticus. Next base: position 2,003,939 of record NW_027611676.1, read on the forward strand.
CAATATTCCAAAAGAGAAACCCAGGTCCTATGATAGTAGAAACCTGACAAAGATTGTGCCCCCCTTCAAAGAAGGGGATGACATCCACAAATGGATGACTGCTCTTGAGAGAGCCTGCATGGTACAGCAGGTTCCTGAGGAACAGTGGGCAGCAATCTTATGGTACTCCTTTTCAGAGAAAGGGAGGGACAAGCTCCTCACTGTCAGACATGAGGATGCAAACAAATACAAAGTCCTGAAGAGTGTTCTGATAGATGGGTTTGGCTTAACCACTGAACAGTACAGGTTGAAGTTCAGAGATACCCAGAAGACACAGACTCAGGACTGGACTGATTTTGTAGATTGTGCTACTAAGGCTCTGGAGGGTTGGCTACATGGCAGCAAAGTACATGACTTTACAGGATTGTATAATTTGATTATGAGGGAGCAGATCCTAAGTAATTGTCAGAACCAGCTCTTACACCAGCACCTGGTAGACTCTGATCTGACCTCTCCCCAAGAATTGGGAAAGAAGGCAGACAAATGGGTCAGAACCAGGATTAGGCCTAAGAATCAGGACAGTAACCAGAAGAAGGAGTCTACCAAGCCTCAAGATAAGGGTGGGGATAAAAGTAAAGAAAAGACTTCCCCAGGGCCCCAAAACTCCAAGGATGGGGGTGGGTCCCAAGACACTTCTTCAACTGAGAAAAAGCCCTATTGTTATCCCTGTAAACAGGTGGGGCATTACAAAACAGACAGCTGTTGTCCCAAGAATAACAATAAAGAAAATATACCTCCAAAGCCAGCTTCAACACCTCCTGTTACTGTCAGCAGTAATCCCCCAGGAAGTGGGAGCACACCCAGGAATCTGGGTGGGTTTACTTTTGGAAATCAGGTGGACCCTGGCCTATCCAGGTCCCCATCACCCAATGATCTTGTTTATGAGGCTGGCATGGGGTTTGCCAACTTCTCTGCTTGCCCAAATACTTTGAGCAAGTATAGACAAGAACCCATCATCAATGGTTTAAGAGTTGAAGCTTTTAGAGACACAGGGGCTAGCATCACCATGGTGGCTGATGGCATAGTCCCCTCTAAGCAACTTTTACCTGGTGCCACATACCAGGTAATAAACATTGATGGCATCCAAACAAATCATCCCATGGCAGTAGTAAGTCTCAGCTGGGGAGGTGTCACTGGCCCAAAGAGAGTGGCAGTGTCACCAAACTTGCCTGTGGACTGTCTACTGGGTAATGATTTAGAAATCTCAGCCTGGGCTGAGGTTGAACAGGAAACCCATTCTAGAATGGTGAATTCCCATGGAAAGGTTAGTGAGGCTGTACTGGCTACAGCCCCAATCCAAGATGTCCTTCCTGAAAAGGTTGGTAGGGCTGAGAAACTCTCTGCCCCATCTTTAGTAAAAGCTCTTCCTGAACAGAATAGCAAAGCTGTTATGATAACAGCAGAAACCCAAACTGAGTCTCCTCCTGAAAAGGTTGGTGGGGCTGTGATGGCCACAGCCCAAACTCAAACTGACATGTGTGTTGTGAAACCTGAAATGATGGATAACTCCACACAAACTGAGAGCATGGAGGAGGAAGAGAAATCTCCCCCTCACCAGACTTTAGGACAGGATCAGCCTCCTCAGGGAACTGATCTTACCCCTGATGAAGGAGCTGCCCCAGAGGTGGTTGGGCCTAGCCTGACAGAACCTCTGATGTCAGTGGACCCTTCTCAGGTGGGACCCAGTCTGGAGCAGGTAACCTGCCCCTCTCTACCTTGCCTTAGCCAGCCCAGGGCTGCAGAGGACAAGAAGGACAGTGAGACCCAGAGGGCCCCCTGTCAAATAAAGCACCCCCATCAAAAGATTAGGTGCACCAAAACTAGTAGCCCTAGTAAGGTGAAAACTTTAAAAACTCCTGAGGGAGCCCCCTTAAAAACAGTTAGGGACCTCCCACAGATGGATTCTGTTGGGCACAGCCAAACCTGGGACCCAAGGGGCCCAAACCTGAACTGTCCCTCCAGCAAGCCAAACAGAGGGACCCAGCCTCCAGCTTTAGGTAGCCAGAGGTTGACCCTGAGAGCACAGTGCAACTCAGTTAAAGAGAGAAAGGCACACATGGTGGAAGATAATTGGAGGAAGCTAAGCCCTAAATTAGTAGAGCCTCGCTTCAATACTCCATATCCAAACCAGCCTTTAACTTTGCATAAACACACCCAAGGTAGTGATTCCCTATGGTGGAGACCCTCTAATACCCAAAGGGTGAGGGACTGCTTAGTGGACCATGAGACAGGGGGTACCCATGCTAGTGCAGGTACTTCCTTATATGGCCACTCAGGCAATATAGGCTTACCTGGCCAAGGATAGCCTTATCTCCTTTCGTTTGGGGGGGGGTTATGTAGGAAGGTGGCTACCTGACTATGGTTACCCCAGATTTTTTGCCTGTGTTTAGCTGGTTTTTTGACTTAGTTGACCTGGTTCCCTGCTAATCAGGGCCCCAGGCCATCTGCTCTCTCTGTAAAATGGATTCCATGTACCCTAGGTACATACCAATTGGAAATGGACTCCTTGTCAGCCCCTGTAGAATGCACTATAGGTGCACAGGGCACAGGAGCCACTAAGGCCTACCAGGGGCTGCAGCATATCTTTTGCCACCCCTGGCTGGTTCTTAAATTGACACAACTGGCTGATCACTCAGCTGGGGTAAGGTGGTGTACACACCCCTTGCTTAGATATAGTATACCTATGTCTAAACCTATATCTGGACACATGTAAACCTGTGAGCCACTCCTATAGACAGGCCTCACCAATCCTGGAGGCTGGGTGCATGGTTTTTATGTGAGATGGAGCTCTAGCATGAGCTGAGCCTGTCTGCAGCCGTCGGGAACAAATCCCTAAGCTGTTTCAGGATAATGCCATACCATATACTATTAAGTGCCTTATAATCCTCGCGGTTATTTAGCAACTCTGGTTTGGCTTTATCAAAACATGTCGTGTAAGGTGTCATACGCTTTGGAATACCATCCCCTCGCCAGTTCTGGCGACGGGGATGGCATTCCACCCCTCTAGAGGGGTAAGACATGTTACTTCACTTTAATGCGGTTGATTTCTCCAAAGGCCTTAAGATCCACAAAATGGATGCCTCTGCCACAGACAAATGTCTGGACCCCTGGAGCTGACCGAAACCCAGTCAAGGGGGTCCTGGACAAAGGGTTTCCTGTCACAGGAGGGTGTCACCGCCCTCCAGACAGGAGATAGTGTATTGTAGCAGGGAGGTTTGAAAGAAACCAGACACTGCCTGGGGCGCACAAGGCTGCCCCTTGCATAATCCGGCCAAACCGGTTCTGGGGCACTCCAGCCCTCGTGCCAGGGCGGCCTGGATCAAAGGAAGGGGGTGTATCCACCCACTTCCTGGGTCCCACCCATAGGAGGGGACCTAGCAGGTAATCACGCCCACCAGATTCGAATAAGAGTGGGAGCAGTGCCAATGCACATCAGATTTCCTGGAAGAAACATTTGAAACGATATTCTGGACCCTTCGCCCTCCATCTCAACGTGGAAGCCCGAAGAATCTCCCTTGTGGTCAAGGAGTGACCACCCTGCAGCAGCAGGCACCATCCAGCCCTCGACGTCTACTTAGTTGCAGTTCCCGCCGGAACTCGAGCGACTGAGATCGACGAGATCAAGCCTGCCCAGCTTCTAACAGCCCGATCCACAGTCCCTGCAAAGCTGAGACCCGTGGAGGCGACCGGAAGCGTGGGGCACGCCATCTTGAAGTGACCACGAGACGCTGACCGTGCAGCCCACGAGTGACCCTCGAAGCTGTACACCGGGGTTTGAGAAGCCCCCACCCTGAGCTACTCCTGAGCCGAAGTTCAGCCCTCCACACTCGACGAGTGCTGCGTGGGGCCCTTTGGCACGATTTGGCTCAACGCGTTGGCCCGGTCACTTGCCAGCTGGCTTGTGGTCCCTGTGCCGACGAACTACAAAAGAAGACTCGTGATTCTGGTTGCTCCAGATCCACACCAGCTCCCCTGAAAGGGAGCCCCGACTCTGACCTTCCTGGTCCGAGTGAGACGCCATCTTCCAATCCCGCGTGGATTGCTCTTACCAAGGCTTGTTTGCTCCAAACCGGAAGCCGACTGCACCGACGGTGAGGGCCTGCGTGGGACAGATCGTGACCTGCTCCTGGACGTCGCAGATGCCCCAGAGCCCACGTGACAGCGAAGAGAAGCGCCTCGACGACCACCTGATTGCGCCCGACATTGCCTGGTTCCGTCCTGGTTCCACCCTGGTCACTGCTGAGTGACCCAGACTCTGTCCCCTCTGCTTTCAGGTACTCTACAACTTGAGTCCACCCTTGGACTCCACCGGACACTTCGTCTTCACCCTGCCTGCAGCCCTTTCAGCTTCAAGCACCAAGAGCCTGCGTGTCAAAACCCGACGCCACTTCGACCCTGTGCACCCACTTCCTGTGGGTGAGGTAACTTTGCTCCGCCGGTGTTCCCACACTGGTGCACACCTCTAGGGTCTGTGTGTTAAGTTTTGTTCCTCTAGGTTCAGCGGAAGTGTCCTTAAACTTTAACTATTTGACTTTTACGCACCATTGGTTAACATTGGTGCATGCGTGCGCTTTCCGCACATCTCCCGAATCCCGAGGGTCATTCCCGACTTCAGCATTGCTTGTCCTGACTGCTCCCAGCGATTCCCTAGGCCCTAGGCCTAACCACTGTTCGAGTGGCCTCTCTTATACCACTTGTTTAGTATATGGTTTGAGTGGCCCCCCGCCCTCATCCATAATTGTGCAACTTGTATGTTTAAACAGTGCTTTTGATTTAACGCTTGTGCCCCTTTATTCATAAAGAATACTGGGGATTGTTTTTAGTAATAAACACATATATTTTTATAATATATACTTGTGTGGTGTCCTTTCATTTGGTATTACAGGATTGTATGTGGTAAAACAGCTCGCTTAACACGACCTCTTAAGTTAAGCCTTTAGGCTGCTTAGTCCATGCTACCCCTAGGATAGCTTGTCTAATAAGGTTGACTTACAACCAGACACCATAAGGGGATTGTTTGGTCAGGTAGTAGGTGGTTCCAGAATTGGAAACATCCCCTACCAGGCCAACTTCTCACACCGGTCTTGGGGACAAATGTAAAGAATTGCCCGAGTTATTGATACAAGTTTTGCCAAGGTTATTAGCCACGAAAAAGGAAGATTGGGATGCAATCTCAGCATGTAAACAGAAACAGGATGAAGATACTAGTGATTTTTATTCTAGATTTGAAAAATGTTTTATTATTAACAGTGGTTTGAAGACAGGTAGCGAGTCATACCCTCATCTTTTTGTTACTAAACTAGTCGAGAATTCAAGCCCACAAGTTAAAAATCGAGTTTTGAAAGTCGAAAGTACCTGGCAAGCTAGTACCCCGTCACAAATGTTACAGATGCTCCAGTATCACCAGAATAGAATCAGGGAAGAGCAAGAACACGAAAGGAGACGTATGAAAGACACGAAAATGAAAGTACTAGTTGCACAATCTGTTCCACAAGACAGTCAGAAGAGGGGTCCGAATCAAGCCAGTCATCCTGCAGCTCCCGTTAAAGGGACATGCAATTATTGTAAACAACCAGGTCATTTTATAAACGAGTGTGCAGTTCTGAAACACAACATAGCAACTGGTAAGACTAAAGAAAGACAACGTCCGCCTAGACAAGAACAAGTTTCACAGACTTCCCAGACACCACAGAATGCACAACAGACAGTTCCAGCACCGCAGCCTATTGCTGCAACACAGCATGTTACACAGCAGATGTACCAGTATGCCCAGACAGAGTATCCAGAATATCAACCGTATTCATGAAACAGCCTAGAGAGGGAGGTAGGCTTGCCTCTCATCGAGATACCTGTAGATCAAGAGGGTCCCTATGTACATAGTCAAGTATTGGGGAAAGACAGAAAGTTTTTGATTGATACAGGGGCAAGTAGGACTACTATCAGTCATGACGAGGTTCCAGGGGCTCCGCTCTCAGGCTCTAGAAATGTTTCCCTTGGATTTTCAGGAAAGCCTATTGTTAACGAGATTTCAAAGCCAGTTACTCTAGAAGTTGGTCCATTGTCCCGAACTACTGATTTGTTACTTACGAAGTCATGTCCAGAAAATTTGTTAGGCATTAAAACATTAAAAGAATTAGGTGCAGTTATTTGCTGCTCTCCAGAAGGAATATGATTGTTTTTAAGAGACTTTAAAGGTCATTATGTATTACGTGATTTTGATCCAAGATTGTCCAATGTTCCACAGCATTTATGGGCGCAAGGTCCAACTGATGTAGGTTTTATGCGAATCACACCCCATCGTGTGACCCTCAAGCAAGGTATAGTCTTGCCACGGATCAGACAGTACAGATTGCCACCTGAGGCTGTAGCAGCCTTATCCAAAATTATTGACGAGCTCATTGCTCAAGGAGTAGTCGTAGAAACTGACTCCAATGTATGTAATTATCCTATCATTCCAGTCATGAAACGTACTGATCCAAATGCACCTCCAGTATATCGATTAGTGATTGACCTTCGAGAACTTAATAAATGTATCATACCCCAGTATCCAGTAGTCCCAGATATTTCATCTCTATTGACAGCTATTGATTCTGAAGCTACATTTTTTACTGTTATAGACCTCAAGAATGCATTTTTCAGTGTCCCGATTCATCCAGACAGCCAGTACCTTTTCGGTTTTTGTTTAAATGGAAGGAGCTATAAATTCACACGAGCTCCTCAAGGTTTCACAGAAAGCCCTAGTATTTACAGTCAAGCACTTAAAAGACAACTAGACAATATTCACATGCCAACTGACACTGCCCTGCTCCAGTATGTAGATGATCTACTGATCACAGCCCGTTCTGAACGTGACTGCGAGCGAGCGTCACTTACAGTTCTGTATTTCCTAGCCGAGATGGGGCACAAGGTGTCCCCTTCGAAGCTTCAATTCTGTGTCCAGCAAGTGATCTACTTAGGCCACTTACTGTCCAAGTGGGGTAGGCAGTTGACACCAGACCGTATCCAGTTAATAGCGAGTCTTCCACAGCCCAAGACACAGAAGGAGGTACGTGCTTTTATTGGCCTCACTTCTTATTGCAGACAATGGATTCCTCAGTATGCATTTCTAGCAAAGCCACTGATACAGTTAACGACACAGGAGGCAGCCATATCGACTGTCCTCCCTTGGACATCTGAACATACACTTAGTTTTAATGAGTTAAAGAAAGCTTTATGCCAAGCACCTGTTCTAGCTACACCGAACTACAGTAAGCCTTTTACACTTTTTGTCACAGAACGTGATGGTACTGCATTATCTGTTCTCACACAAGATCAAGCCGGACAGTACAAGCCTTGTGCTTTTTTTTCGAGCACATTAGATCCAGTAGCCCAGACTTTGCCTGCGTGACTCAAGTCAGTTGCAGCCACAGCTCTAGCAATCAGACAAAGTGATTCCATAGTATTAGGACACTCCCTGACAGTACAAGTTCCACACTCCGTGGAAGTTCTTTTAAACCGAACACAGACTCAGCACTTGACCATTGCACGTTTAACAGGTTATGAACTGACACTGTTCCAGCCACACATAGAAATCAGACGCTGCAACGTTCTAAATCCTGCTACTCTGTTACCGTCAGTTACTTAAAATCCTGCCACACATGACTGTGTGGAAGTCATTAACACTATGACTAAGCCAAGACAAGACCTGACAGACATTGCATTACCTGATCCCGACCTGACACTTTATGTGGATGGTTCATGTATGAGAACGAGTACAGGAGAACTAGTAGCCGCGTATGCAGTGACTACTGACACTGAAGTTATTGAAACACACCGTATTGACACACTGTCTGCTCAAGCAGCAGAGCTAGTTGCTCTGACCCAAGCCTGCATACGTGCCAAGAACCTGAAAGTAAACATATATACAGATTCACGTTACGCATTCGGAGTTGTACACGACTTCGGAGTGCTCTGGCAGGAGAGAGGTTTCATGACTTCTCATGGAACCAAGATTCAGCATGGTCTCCTCATTCAAGCTCTGTTAGATGCAATACATTTACCGACAGCTATCGCTATCATGAAGTGCAAGGCACATACGAAAGTTACTGACATCATTTCCCAAGGTAATGATCTAGCAGACCGAACAGCCAAGCTTACAGCTCAGACACCAGACATTCCAGTTAACAAGACACAGACATCCACTCCAGAACAGATTACTTGTATGACAGTTAAGGACCCTACACAAGATGTCATAGACATACAGTTACATGCTACTCCTGAAGAAATCAAGAAATGGTCCGAACAAGGAGGGGTCCAGACAGATCAGGGATGGTTGACGAAGGGAAAAGCCACATGGTTTCTCCCCGACTCTATGGTTCAAGTCATTATCAATACCGCACATAGTCCAGCACACCTAGGAGAAAAAGCCATGTTAGACAGTATTCAGAACCTTTGGTTTAACAAGCACTTACGAGCTGCAGCCAAGCAGAAAGTCCGTACTTGTATGATATGTTGTCAATTCAATCCAGGTAAAAGTGTCCCGGTGGAACAAGGTGGATTCCAACCTCCTGACCACCCTTTCGAAGTCCTCCAGATGGATTATATTCAGATGGAGCGATGTCGAGGTTTCAAGTATGTCCTTGTAGTTGTATGCGCTTTGTCCAGGTGGACAGAAGCATATCCAGTTCCAGATTACACAGCAGCGACCAATGCCAAGCAGTTGGTTCGTGAATTCTTCCCCCGTTATGGACTCCCTAGGGTCGTGTATTCTGATAACGGCCAGCCATTCTCATCCGAGTTAATGAAACATGTTTCCCTCTTGTTAGGGTACCAGTGGAAGTTCCATTGTGTGCGCCATCCTGAAGCAGCCGGTCTCGTAGAGAGACATAATCAGACCCTGAAAATCCGTATTGCCAAGACATGTAAAGAGAAAGGTGTAGACTGGCTAGTTGCCCTGCCAGTTGCTTTATTCTTTATGCGAATGGTCGCACACTCCAGATCAGGTCTGTCCCCTTATGAGGTCGTATTCGGCCGCCCCCCAAACATGTGGGGTACACCTAGACCCCGCAGTATTACAGATGTTTCCAGTAATATGTTGACAGATTACCTAGCTTCCTTGATGTCTGCCCTACACTCTTGTCGTTCACAGGTTGCCGCTACATTCCCAGACAATACTGAAGTGAAACCGCATGAGGTCATTCCAGGCGACCTCGTCCTTGTAAGAAATTTTGATCGTTCAAGTCCGCTGGAGCCTCGTTGGAAGGAGCCACGACTTGTCCTTCTGACCACCCGTACGGCCGTGAAGTTGGAGGGCCGCAAGGGTTGGGTCCATCTGTCCCATATCAAGAAGTTCCATGGAGTCCGGAAAAAGACATTTTTAAAGGACATTTCTAAAGACTGTCTGAAAGACTGCCTGAAACCAGACATTGATCTGAATCCTGAACTGAAAGTTCCTCTGTTAGAGAAAACTCCGCAACAGGAGTATAAGTTAAAGCTCCGGTCTAGTAAAATAAGTCAGCCAGTTTAATTGTCTAAGTCCCTCTCGGGTGAAACGGTTAGACAGGTATCTGACACGTATGAGATAGACCCCCATAGTGAGAGAGTTAGTCAAAACTCTATCCGATGTATCGTTTTTCTAAGTTTTCTATTGTTTCTAAGTTTGATGGTTACCTGCACAAGTTATGCATTGCATTTATGTTTTCCAATTTCTCATGTAAATAAGTTTTCTAATGCTACAGTAGAGCACACATTTAGTGATCTGCCTCCTCACGAGTTATCCTATCGTCTTGCTATGAGAAATAACACATTTGTAAGAATGTTGCACTATTCACACCAGACCAGCAATGCTACTAATTGTTGGGTGTGTGGTCGACTCCCCCCTTTCCAGACACCGAAGGGAGTTCTGCCACTCTTTCCTTATCCGTTTTCACATAATGGTTCGTGTGGAGCATGGTCCATGTTAACGTCATCTTCAAATGATGTGTCCCTTCTGAATAGAACATGTTTTCCAGACAAGCAAGGTCTCCCCCATAGAACAGGGTTAGATCTAGAAAATGAAGTTTACAATTTAGGTAATTATTCTTCAAATTTTATGGTCCTGAATGTTCAGTCTGATACTACTCCAGACTTACCTGCTATTTCAGTACTACCAGTCAAAGGCGAATTATGTGTCCGAAAGAATGGTTCCGCACATGTAGGACATAGTGATTGTACTACTACTGTCGAGTATAGTGACAGTGGGAAATCTATTTTCAAAGCTTCACGTCATTCTTATTTTGTTTGTGGTCAGACCGCATATGTTCGTCTGCCCCTCGATTGGGATGGAACATATTATATTGCCTTCCTACTGCCACCAGTTTTTCTAGCCCCATCTGATTATAACAGAAACACACATCTAGTACACGTCAGAAATAGACGGGAGATTGAGTCCCCAATTGTCGATCAAACTGAAACTGCTCTAGAACAGTATACAGATTTCAATAGAGGTTTCTTTTTCTTCATAGGACCTGTCCAGAATAGTAAGTCAATCCGTAGGTTAACCAGAACCCTTGAAGCAGTAGTGAATGAGACTACTTCTGCTCTAGGTAACTTAACCGAAGAGCAATCTGCTATGAGATTTGTCGTGCTCCAAAATCGTCTCGTTCTTGACGTCATACTGGCCGATAGAGGAGGAGCATGTAGAGTCATCGGATCTAGTTGCTGCATTTTCATTCCTAATAACGCGCCGTCTGTTTATTCAGCTATAACCAGACTTCATAAAAGTGCCCATCAGTTACACCAGAATCCAGGCTCCTGGACATGGTCCGGTTGGCTCTGGAGTATCATATCTGCCTGGGGATGGAAAGTATTGTCATTCCTAGGTATTGCAGTAATGATCATATTCAGTTGCTGCCTCTGTATACAATGTGGCCCTGCGATTTGCGGCATTTGTGCTACCTCTTGTATTCCTAGTCCTAAGTCCCGTTCCAGGACAATTCGAGACGAGCAAATGATGCTGTATGAAATGATAGATGGTATCATGAATATAGATGTTTCCTGATGGAAACGTAGGGCACAAGGAGGGAATGTGGAAAAGTTAATTTTGCCATGTTGTATGTGCCTACGTGTTCCCTATGTTATGTTATATGTGCATGATCGATATGCATGTATTCCCCTATGATCGATTAAAGACGCAATTATAGTTGTGTCCATCTCTAGTATGCCAGTTTCCAGTTTTCGTGAATACAACGAATATCGGGCCTATGTAAAGCTACGTTGCCACGTTTTACAGTGTGCACGTTAATTCATTGAATTATCCCCGTTTCTAGGCCTCAAAAGGGCCCGGACTTAGATTCAGCTCCTGTTTTCTGAACCCTCTCCAAGGAGCGATACAGCCCCCACCTGTATCCCTGACTCTTAGCTTACTTTCATGCCTCGCAGTGCCCGGCTCGGCCTGGCTCTGCCTCCCAGTCTGCCAAGAATATGTTATGTTTCTAGTTATCAGTCCAGCCCTCCTTCTCTGCATTCCTAAGCTACTGAATCGCATCAATAGTTTCCGTCATGGTCTAGCCTTTATGTCTCCATGTAAGAGAAATACTGTATTAATATTTATAGAATATTCCCCGCACACGCACTACATGTAGAATTATGCATGCACCAGTCTTAATGTCTGTTAGCCTTTACTCTGATAACTTTTGGATTCTATCAACATGTACTCTAAACACCAGATACTAGATATGCCTGGGTACATGTCGCTCTGACACTCCAGACTTTAGTCTCCTCTTCTAGCGCAGAAGTCATAGCCCCCCAGTTCTCCCTGGTAACACGTCATTGTCAGTTTGCGCGCACCACTAGGTTAGAGGTCCCAGCTGCTCAGGTAGCCCCCTCCATGTTTCTGCCCCGTTTATGACATATTCTGTTACGTTTACATCACATGTCTGTGTATACGCCCTGTACACGCCTTCTTGTTACCTCATTTTGCCCTTATCTTTCGCGACTGCTACAAACTCCGCCTACTGCTACGCCTACTGTATTGAATGCAATGTATTTTGTTTAACTATATATACTAATGTTCTGTTATTAAAAGTTATGCGCATCATTCCCAGATCCTGCCCCCGGCAGCTGTCGGGCCCTGCCATCCCATTCCCATGCAGGCTGTCCTGTTCCTGTCCTTTTATGCCTGATTAAAGCCTGTACACTCTAGCTACCTCGAATCTTGACTCTTATTTATTGAGCTATCTGTTTGTATGAGTATCCCGAAAAATAGAACCGGTAATTAATTATTTATTTACCACACCTTTAACAATAAACACCATAAAAAGGCAACGATTAGAACAGGCAGATACAAGGTGCCAGCATTCAAACATAAAAAAACACAAATCATTACTTCTAATTAATAGTTTTTTATCATCGTCATTTTGTTGTACATTATACATCATAAGTAACAAAAATGCTTCTCACACTTCTTTATTATAACATTTCAGCATACTGCAGACTTCTGCACAACACAGCTTAAAAACAAACACAAACTCAATATCTCTGCCTTAACACTTATTAGTTCCCAAAGGCAAGACCTATTGGCTATGCCAATGCTTGTTTTGTTTATTTCAGCAGGATTACTTTTTGTCACTATTAAATTAGCTTCACACATTCCCTTTATTGCTGGATTTTGAGACCCTTCACCAGGGCTCAAGTCCTAAAAAAAGAAGTGGGGGGACTCATCCGAAAAAGAGGTGCTACAGAGTATGTGACTACGGGCCAGCGATGCAGTAACACTGGCAGTAAAAACTGCTTGCAGTTTGATACCAGTGTTGATTTATGTCATCTTGTTTACATACTAATAGGTTAGTTCACAAAATGCTAATTTGGAGTAGGTCCCAATCCTGCCTACCTCATTAATATTTATGAGATTAGTTTCACATTGTGACGCACTCTGACTGGCCACAATCATGGGGCTGGTGGCCTGTGCAAGATTCTTCCTACTTGCTGAAATAAAGCTTGAATTCCGCGGACAGGAGATGTGCACGTGTACGGACAGGAGATGTGCACTCTGTACGCATGCACATCTCCTGTTCCCTCCCCCTGTCGGCTCCACGGAGCCAGCTTGTTCATTTTTGCAATTGTGCAACAATCTTGCTGTAGCATGGACTGAAACAAAAAAATATGTTTGCTCCATTTCATTATTACACAAAAAGCAAAACGATGCTAATGTATTTCACAAGCCAAGTGGAGTTTGCTACCACCAGCAGTAACTGTTCCAGCACGAAGTGTTCTGCACACCACAGACTTTCAGAAATGGGGGCCTAAGTTTTTAAAGGGAAGACTTCTTTACAAAACACGCACAGGTCAAACCTTCAAAGGGACAATACGATGAAGGGAATGATATTATTAATTCCAGTTTCTTGCCTTTGCTTAGACTGCATTCCAGGTCATTGTTTTTCACACACTATGCCATTCCAGACAGAGACCACACATATGCAAAGCAGTCTTGCCAAACACATGTTAGAGGCTAGAATGTTTGACAAAATAATATGTTCAATGAACCTGTCCAGAAGCGACTAAAGCAGAGAGAATATCTAAGATTTTATTTGGGGGCATTGGTGATTAAACTGGTCAGCAGATGTAACTGATCACCGGAAGTCAAGGATGTAAAAATATATTAATATATTTTTTGGGATTTTAGACATCTTGCCAACGGATATAATGGAATTCAATCCAAACTTTTGTAAAATATGTTCCTGTGTTGCATGGTCTAAGTCTTCCTCAAAAGCAAACATACAAGTTTATACTTTGCGAAGTCTAACGTCATTAAACCTGCAAGCTTTAATGACATAAGGAAAGATGGAAGCTTCCTCTTCAGGCAGAGAGACTGTGAAACACAGGGACAGTACTGCACACGTGGGATTTTGGATAAGGGGTAGGGAAAGGGTTGCATGATACTCCCTCCATCAGAACTCCTCACCTGATTGAATAAGACATTATTTGTGAACGAGTCAATTAACGCAATCAATTGTAATATTTTATAAACTTGCACTGTGTATGTATAATTTGCTTTTGAATGTCTGTGGTTGAAGTCTTAGAAAAAAACAGTGTTCAAGTTTGTCACTTTATCAGCTGAGGGCACAGCTACGCAGTCCCCGTCTTTTGTGATATAGACATATTATTACAAAATAATAAGGAACGCGTAATGTTTCAGACAGTCGTGTTGTGTTTTAGTCTTAGCGATCCTCGCTCAAAAGGGTATGTGGTAATCTGGATGAGAAGGCTGACTTCAAAGAAGTTGTTTTATTATTCAAAGATGCTCCTGGCAAGTACTGTTCTCGAAGATCTTAAAATTGGTCTGGCCAAAGGTTTCAGCTCACTTGACTCCACGAGAAGGCAAGTACTTGGGGTCTCATTTATAAGGCTATGCCTCACTTTTACGCCACCGATGCGTCACTTTTTGTGACGCACCAGTGGCATAAAAAATGCGCCTTGTTGAGTCATATTTACAAAGAGACGCATCTAGGTAGAATCGTCTCTTTGTAAACCCCTGCGCCACATTATACCTGCGCCAGGTATATGTATGCAAGGGTGGTGTATTGACGCAAGGAAGGGTCGTAAAAGTGACGCAGTGAAATTATGAGATTTCACTGCGTCACTTTTAGGACACCGTTGCGTCAAATTCTTGAGCCTGCCTCACAGCAGGCGTAAGACTGACGCAGGCCCTTTCACATGGGGTTTGCCCCATGTGAAAGGACGCATTGCTGGAGTTGCGTCACTTTTGTGACACACTCTAGCAATGCTTCACTTTTGCGCTTACAGATACGTCAGAAATACTGACGTATCTGTAACTCCTTGCGACATGATGCATCATACATTAAATATGACGCATCAGGAATGTCGCAAGGAGTGCGCACTGAAAAGTGACGCATCGCTGCTTTCACGCAGCGTTGCGTCATTTCTCATAAATGAGGCCCCTGCAATGGAACTCAGAATGTACGCAAGACAACAGCAGTATTTCATAGACCCTAAACCTTATCTGCAGATGAACGGGACCCCTCACTGAGTGGTACTGTTCATCTGCAGATAAGGTTTAGGGTCTATGCAACATCCATTGGGCTCACGGGGCTTCAGCCCCCCCCGTCGTGTCTGTCAGCCCGGGCAGAGACAGCTTCGGGGGCTGGTGACCATCTCGTTGCAGCCGCACCCGAGGACTTAACAGGTCTTTAAAAGACCATTTACTTGTAAATGAGGCTTTTGTTGTGTTTTCGCCCCTTCTTTCAGTCACTCTGTCTATGGTTGGAAGAATTAGCCCCCCCCCTGAAATGTAGCTCTAGTTGCCTGCCTGCCGCTCAGTATCAAGAATATAATTAGGGCTCCTGGTTTATGGTTTTGATATTTTTTAAAGGTAGTAAAAACGAGGTTTGACCAATCCGAGAAAAAAAAGGTGTTTTTTTCCCTGGGCCCCTCCCCCAAACGAAAACACATTGACCTGAAGCCTAAGTGTATTCTGAGTCATAAAAAGTTTATTAGATGAAAAAATATTGTACGGGCACTTTTTTGCACAAAAAGTCACTTTTTGGCACTTTTTTGAGAGAAATAAAATAGTTCGCAGATTTTTTTTAAATCGACCGAATTAAAAAAAAAATGCTCTTGTTGGATGGCTTTGGACATAAGGCCGCAGTCCAGGGATGACTTCTGGCCTCCTGGGATGACTTTTTGAAGTTTTGGGGTTTAAGGGGGCATAGTCACTTCTTCCATCCAGGCTACGTTGCTCAAAATCGGGTACGATGTCAGGTTCTTCCCTTGGCTGGAAGCTGAAAAAACAACTTCAGATAATAGCAAAGGTAGATAGATCAAATGAAAGCATCAGATCTGAGCTTTCTAACAAGTATATTTAGGTCATGGGTACTCACGAAGTGACTGTGATATCCATTCTGAGCTATTTGTTAAATTAGCAAATCTTGTCAAAAAAACTTTTTTTGACGATTTTTGCTAATTTTCGGTATCAACCCTCATGACTGTTTTCGGGTCCCTGTAGCCACCAGGACCCCATAATATATCTCAGATGATATAACAAGAGTGGCTAGGGCTCATTTCCAGCCTCCAGGTACATGTCTGACTCCTATTTGTGACATTTCGAGGTGTTTGGGGTCAAACTCATTTTTTCCATTATAGGCCATATAGCTCAGAGTCACATCACATTGAGCTCAGAGTCACATCAAATTTCTAGTTCTGGACCTAAGGACCCCTTAGTATACCTCAGATGACATACCAGGAGTGTCTAAGACCCATTTCTGGCCTCCAGGGATGACTTTTTGAAGTTTTGGGGTTTAAGGGGGCAAAGTCACTTCTTCCATCCAGCCTAAGGTGCTCAAAATCGGGTACAATGTCAGGTTTTTCCCATGGCTGGAAGCTGAAAAAAAAAACTTCAGATAATAGCAAAGGTAGATAGATCAAATGAAAGCATCAGATCTGAGCTTTCTAACAAGTATATTTAGGTCCTGGGTACTCACAAAGTGACTGTGATATCCATTCTGAGCTATTTGGAAAATTAGCAAATCTTGTCAAAAAAACTTTTTTTGACGATTTTTGCTAATTTTCGGTATCAACCCTCATGACTGTTTTCAGGTCCCTGTAGCCACCAGGACCCCATAATATATCTCAGATTATATAACAAGAGTGGCTAGGGCTCATTTCCAGCCTCCAGGTACATGTCTGACTCCTATTTGTGACATTTTGAGGTGTTTGGTGTCATATTCATTTTTTTCCATTATAGCTCCTAGATATCAGAGTCACATCAGATTTCTAGTTCTGGACCCAAGAAGACCATAGTATACCTCAGATGACATACCAAGAGTGTCTAAGACCCATTTCTGGCCTCCAGGGGTGACTTTTTGAAGTTTTTGGGTTTAAGGGGGCAAAGTGACTTTTTCCACCCAGCCCAATGTTCTCAAAATCGGGTACGATATCAGGTGTTTCCCTTGGTTGGTAGCGGAAAAAAAACTTTATATAATATCAAAGTTATATATATCACATGAAAGCATCAGAGCTGACCTTTCTAACAAGTGTATTCATATCTTGCGCACTCAAACAGTGTCTCTGATATCCATTCTGAGCTATTTGGAAAATTAGCAAATCTTGTCAAAAAAATTTTTGGGACGATTTTTGCTAATTTTCAGTATCAACCCACCTGACTGTTTTTGGGTCCCTGTGGCCACCAGGACCCTATATTATATCTCAGGTGATATAGCAAGAGTGTCTAGGGCTCATTTCCAGCCTCCAGGTACATGTCTGAGTCCTATTTCAGACATTTTGAGGTGTTTGGTGTCAAATTCATTTTTTCCATTATAGGCCCTAGATATCAGAGTCACATCACATTTCTAGTTCTGGACCCAAGAACACCATAGTATACCTCAGATGACATACCAAGAGTGTCTAAGACCCGTTTCTGGCCTCCAGGGGTGACTTTTTGAAGTTTTTGGGTTTAAGGGGGCAAAGTCACTTTTTCCACCCGAGGTCGTGGAACTCGGAGCTGTGTAAAAGTTTAGCTTGAGTGCCCTCCCCATGGAGGTCAAAAATGTTATTGCATCAAAATCATTTAAAAACTATATAGGTGTAATTGTAGTGCCCTGAATGCTATATGGCTGCATTTGCACCGTTCTAGGTATTTACAAAATGAATTTCTAACACTTTTGAAGTCTCCATGAAGTGAAAAATGACTAAGTCCAAAAACTTCACTGGTGCATCAAAGTGGTCAAAAAAGGTCAACATTGGGTTAAAATTAACAAAACATAGTGCTGCAGTGGTCCAATAGCAGGCTAAAGACATAATGAATGACACAGAATGAACAGTTTTGCTAAACACTTTGAAAATTCGATTTTCAATTTCAGGGGGACAAGGTCATGGAACTCCGAGCTGGGTAAAAGTTCAGCTTAAGGGCCCTCCCCATGGAGGTCAAAAATGTTATTACATCAAAATCTTTTAAAAACTATATAGGTGTAATTGCAGTCTCCTGAATGCTATGTAACTGCATTTGCACTGTTTTGTGTGCCTCCAAAATGAATTTCTAACACTTTTGAAGTCCCCATGAAGTGAAAAATGACGAAGTACAAAGACATCATTGGTGCATGAAAGTGTTTAAAAACGGTCACAAATGCATAAAAATGAAAAAAACAAAGTGCTACACTGGCCCAATAGCAAGCTAAACACACAATGAATGACCCAGAATGAATATATTTACAAATTACTTGGAAAATGCTATTTTAAATTTCAGGGGGACGAGGTCACAGAAGTCATGGAACTCCGAGCGGGGTAAAAGTTCAAACTTTCCACCCCTCATGGAGGTCAAAATGTTTAATTCATCAAAATCATTTAAAAACCATATAGGTGTGATTGGAGTCTCCTGATTGCTATATAGGTGCATTTGCACTGTCCTGTGTGCCTCCAAAGTGACTTTTTAACACTTTTGAAATCTCCATGAAGCAAAAAGTGACTAAGTCCAAAGACCATTTGGAGCATCAAAGTGTTCAAAAACGGTCAAAAATGCATAAAAACAAAAAAAAAACAAGTGCTACAGTGGCCCAATAGCATGCTAAATACACAATGAATGACACAGAATGAATAGTTGTACACATTACTTTGAAAATGCAATTTTAACTTTCAGGGGGACAAGGTCACGAAAGTCATGGAACTCCGAGCGGGGTAAAAGTTCAACCTTTCCCCCCTTATGGAGGTCAAAATTGTAATACATCAAAATCATTTAAAAACTATATAGGTGTGATGGCAGTGTCTTGGATACATCCCACATGAATTTTAAACACATTAGGAGCATCTCTGATCAAAATAACCATAAAAATCCCAAAGCTGCATCAGTGCTTCAAAGTGCTCCAAAACGGTCAAAAATGGACGAAAATGAAAAATATTCTCCATATCTGAGTTTTTATAACATTCCTTAGATAATGTATATCTTGAATTAGTTTTAAATCCTTTTATTAAAAAGTTTCTTTTCTATGCTGCACTGGTGCAACGCCTCAAGTCTGAGAAGCTGCACCAGTGCAGCCGAAGCAGCACTGGTGCAGCCGAAGCAGACCTTTGACCAATCCGAGAAAAAAAGGTGTTTTTTTCCCTGGGCCCCTCCCCCAAACGAAAACACATTGACCTGAAGCCTAAGTGTATTCTGAGTCATAAAAAGTTTATTAGATGAAAAAATATTGTACGGGCACTTTTTTGCACAAAAAGTCACTTTTTGGCACTTTTTTGAGAGAAATAAAATAGTTCGCAGATTTTTTTTAAATCGACCGAATAAAAAAAAAATGCTCTTGTTGGATGGCTTTGGACATAAGGCCGCATAAACAAAAGGAATTTTTCAAATATCTGTTTTTCTCACTTTTTTATTGCTGTTTGAAATTTCTGACTTCACTTTTTGCATCATTGGTGATGCATGTGTTTAACATTGAGCTTGGGAAAATTGAAAAAAAATAGACTTTGGGGATTGTTTACTAGGGCAAGTGATACATCAAATTAAGACTCATATTAAACTGAACCTCAAGCTGAAAAAAAAAACAAAATAGCATTTACGATCACTTTTTTATAAGCGACTTTAACAATTGTTTTTTTAGCTGTATTAAAAAACAAGGTAACGCCGTAAATTTTAGAAAAGAGATTTTTTCAAAGTAAAACATAGGTGTGACCTGCCTTCACATTAGGCTTCATAAACAAAAGAAAAAACATCTCTATGTGTTATATTCACTTTTTAATAACACATTTTCGTTTTAGGCACAAGCAAAAAGCAGCATTGGTGATGCATGTGTTTTTCAATGGGGTTTTTTAAAGTCTACCAAAATACGGTTTACCAATACATTTTCATTATTTTCTCTTTGGTATCTCATTATGCACATGTTAATAAACAGGTTCATGCATTATTAGCTAAATAGCATAAAAACACACTGAATTATTAACAATAATCTTTGAGATTTGGGTGACCAGATGGCCGGAAATCGAAAATCGCCTCGTATGGATTCAACTTCCATTTCGTGCACTTTCTATGTGGGCCACATGCATAAGAATTGGTACAATAATGCATACGAATCTTAGCTAGAATCTGCAATTGAAATTAAGTCTTTAACTTATATGCTTCAAGAATTATAGGGCACATTCTGCTATGTATAATATCCTATCCATTTCAATGGGACGACCAGATGGCCGCAAATTGAAAATCGCGTCGTATGGATTCATATTGCGTTGTATGTACCTTACGTGTAAGCCACATGCATTTAAAATGACACAATGTAGTAGGGTATGCTATAGAATGTGTTGCAGTTGGAAATCAAGCTCTATCTAGTATGGATCATGACTGATGACACAATATACGTGACTCATTTTGCAAAAAATGGAGGCAAATTTTATAAAACATGCGTTTAATCACTGAATGATTCTCACCACTTCTAAGCATGGCACAGGCATGACAATGACCACAGGGCAGTGGCATGATGGTAACTGTATGCTGCACTCAGAATTATGGATCCAGATTGTATGGTTTTAGAATTATGGGCCACAACGTAAGGCATATTTTTTCACACATGTGACGTTATTGAAAAACATCATACATTCAACTTCACATTTTGTAGCCAAAAGCATAAAGTGTTCTTCAACACAAATGAAAGTGAAAAATAAAAACTTTTCCTGAAGATTACACTTGATTTGTACCTTGTCCCTATAAGCCACAAATATGAGAGTTACCACTATAAAGTGTAGATGTCTTAGCTACATACTGTGATTGAAATTAGGTCAGTACCTCATATGGTTCAAGATTTATAGTGCACCACATACTATGTAATATATCCTATCCATTTCAATGGGTGACCAGATGGCCGCAAATTAAAAATCGCCTCGTATGGATTCAAATTGCTTTGTATGCACCTTGTGTGTGAGCCACATGCATATAAAATGGCACACTGTAGTAGGCTATGTTATAGAATGTGTTGCAGTTGGAAATCAAGCTCTATCTAATATGGATCTTGACTGATGACATAACATACGTGACACATTTTGCAAAAGCTGGAGGAATTTTTAAAAAAATATGTGTTTAATCGCTGAAAGATTCACACCACTTTGAAGCTTTCCACATGCATGAAAATGAACACAGGACAGTGGCATCATGTTAGCTTAATGCTGCACTTCCAATTATGGATCCAGATTGTATGGTTTTAGAAGTATGGGACAAAATGTAAGGCATACTTTTTCGTACATGCGACGGTATTGAAAAACGTCATACATTCAACCTCAAATTTTGACAACTTTACAATACGCCACACACATAATAATTCACATGGGTAAGATGCACATCACTAGGAACAAAGTGCTGTTTAAATTATGTCTCTATAATGTACAGACTATGAATTATAGCCAAAAGTATAAAGTGTTCTACAACACACATGAAAGTGAAAAATAAAAACTTACCTGAAGGTTACACTTGATTTGTACCTTGTCCCTATAAGCCACAACCATGAGAGTTACCACTATGAATTGTAAATGTCTTAGCTACATACTGCAATTGAAATTAAGTCAGTACATCATATGCTTCAAGAAATAGAGTGCACTACAACCTCTGTAGTATATCCTATCCATTTCAAAGGGTGACCAGATGGCCGCTGTAGGAAGGTGGCTACCTGACTATGGTTACCCCGGATTTTTTCGCCTGTGTTTAGCTGGTTTTTTGACTTAGTTGACCTGGTTCCCTGCTAATCAGGGCCCCAGGCCATCTGCTCTCTCTGTAAAATGGATTCCATGTACCCTAGGTACATACCCCAATTGGAAATGGACCCCTTGTCAGCCCCTGTATAATGCACTATAGGTGCCCAGGGCATAGGGGCCACCAAGGCCTACCAGGGGCTGCAGCATATCTTTTGCCACCCCTGGCTGGTTCTTAAATTGACACAACTGGCTGATCACTCAGCTGGGGTAAGGTGGTGTAATCACCCCTTGCTTAGATATAGTATACCTATATCTAAACCTATATCTGGACACATATTAACCTGTGAGCCACTCCTATGGAAGGCCTCATCAATCCTGGAGGCAGAGTGCGTGGTTTCATGTGAGATGGAGCTCTAGCATGAGCTGAGCCTGTCTGCAGCTGTCGGGAACAACTCCCTAAGCTGTTTCAGGATAATGCCATACCATATACTCTTAAGTGCCTTATAATCCTCGCGGTTATATAGCAACTTTGGTTTGGCTTTATCAAAACATGTCGTGTAAGGTGTCATACGATTTGGAATACTATCCCCTCGCCAGTTCTGGCGACGGGGATAGCATTCCACCCCTCTAGAGGGGTAAGACATGTTACTTTGCTTTAATGCGGTTGATTTCTCCAAAGACCTTAGATCCACAAAATGGATGCCTCTGCCACAGACAAATGTCTGGACCCCTGCAGCTGACCGAAACTCAGCCAAAGAGGTCCTGGACAAAGGGTTTCCTGTCACAGGAGGGTGTCACCGCCCTCCAGACAGGAGATAGTGGATTGTAGCAGGGAGGTTTGAAAGAAACCAGACACTGCCTGGGGCGCACAAGGCTGCCCCTTGCATAATCCGGCCAAACCGGTTCTGGGGCACTCCAGCCCTTGTGCCAGGGCGGCCTGGATCAAAGGAAAGGGGTGTATCCACCCCCTTCCTGGGTCCCACCCATAGGGAGGGACCTAGCAGGTAATCACGCCCCCAGATTGGAATAAGAGTGGGAGCAGTGCCAATGCACATCAGATCATCCTGAAATCACCTTTAAACTAAGAAGACGACTGGACTTCGACATTCTGATGATAGAAGACTGAAGAGAATCTCCCTTGTGGCCTAGGAGGGGCCACCCTGTGAACACAGGCACCACCCAGCACCTCGACGTCTGCTTTGCCGCCGCCTCCCGCTGGAGCCCGAGTGCAGAGCCTGACAAGACCCAGCTTTCCAGACTTCTCCTAGCCCGATCCACAGTCCCTGCAAAGAAGGGACCCGTGGAGGCACCGAGAGACGTGGGAGCGGACATCTTGAAAGACCCCCGAGACGCTGACTGCACAGCACCCGAGGCACCCTCGACTCTGTGCTTTGGGGTTTGAGAAGCCCCACAATCGAACAGCATTTGCACCAAAGATCAGCCCTCCAGCATCTCCACGATCTGCGTGGGGCCCTTTTGCTTTGTGCCACTCGACTCGCCATCCCGGCCGCTTGTCACGTGGTCAGCGGCCATCTTGGCGACGAAACCTACAATTTCCACTGTGGGTCTGGTTGCACCAGACCTGCCCTCGCTCCTGTAGAAAGGAGTACCCGCTCTGACCTTGCTGGTCCGAGTAATAAGCCTTTTTCACTTTCCCCGTGGCTTGCATTAGCCAAGGCTTATTTGCTTCAATCGAGTTGCCGACACCGCCATCCGCTAGAGCCTTTGAGGTACAGCTCGTGATCGACGCCTGGACGTCCTTGACCTCTTCGTGTCCACGTGGCTGCAGAGAGAAGCAACCCCTCATCACCTGTTTGCACCCGACTTTGCCTGGTTCCAATCTGGTTCCACGGTGGTCACTGGCCAGTGACTTTGAACACTGTCCCCTCTGCTTTCAGGTCTTCACCACTTCAGATCCACCCTTGGATCCACCGGACACTTCTCCTTCACATCGCCTGCAGCGTCTTCAGCTTCAAGCGCCAAGAACCTGCGTGTCAAAACCCGACGCCACTTCGACCCGGTGCACCCACTTCCTGTGGGTGAGGTAACTTTGCTCCGCCGGTGTTCCCACACTGGTGCACACCTCTAGGGTCTGTGTGTTAAGTTTTGTTCCTCTAGGTTCAGCGGAAGTGTCCTTAAACTTTAACTCTATGACTTTTACGCACCATTGGTTAACATTGGTGCATGCGTGCGCTTTCCGCACATCTCCCGAATCCCGAGGGCCATTCCCGACTTCAGCATTGCTTGTCCTGACTGCTCCCAGCGATTCCCTAGGCCCTAGGCCTAACCACTGTTCGAGTGGCCTCTCTTATACCACTTGTTTAGTATATGGTTTGAGTGGCCACCCGCCCTCATCCATAATTGTGCAACTTGTATGTTTAAACAGTGCTTTTGATTTAACGCTTGTGCCCCTTTATTCATAAAGAATACTGGGGATTGTTTTTAGTAATAAACACATATATTTTTATAATATATACTTGTGTGGTGTCCTTTCATTTGGTATTACAGGATTGTATGTGGTAAAACAGCTCGCTTAACACGACCTCTTAAGTTAAGCCTTTAGGCTGCTTAGTCCATGCTACCCC
Organism: Lissotriton helveticus; assembly: GCF_964261635.1. Classification (NCBI taxonomy): domain Eukaryota; kingdom Metazoa; phylum Chordata; class Amphibia; order Caudata; family Salamandridae; genus Lissotriton; species Lissotriton helveticus. The sequence continues at coordinate 2,028,196 of NW_027611676.1, forward strand.
TAGGATAGCTTGTCTAATAAGGTTGACTTACAACCAGACACCATAAGGGGATTGTTTGGTCAGGTAGTAGGTGGTTCCAGAATTGGAAACATCCCCTACCAGGCCAACTTCTCACAGCCGCAAATTAAAAATTGCCTCGTATGGATTCAAATTGCTTTGTATGACTGTTTTCAGGTCCCTGTAGCCACCAGGACCCCATAATATATCTCAGATGATATAACAAGAGTGGCTAGGGCTCATTTCCAGCCTCCAGGTACATGTCTGACTCCTATTTGTGACATTTCGAGGTGTTTGGGATCAAACTCATTTTTCCCAATATAGGCCATAGAGCTCAGAGTCACATCACATTGAGCTCAGAGTCACATCAAATTTCTAGTTCTGGACCTAAGGACCCCTTAGTATACCTCAGATGACATACCAGGAGTGTCTAAGACCCATTTCTGGCCTCCAGGGATGACTTTTTGAAGTTTTGGGGTTTAAGGGGGCATAGTCACTTCTTCCATCCAGGCTACGTTGCTCAAAATCGGGTACGATGTCAGGTTCTTCCCTTGGCTGGAAGCTGAAAAAAAACCTTCAGATAATAGCAAAGGTAGATAGATCAAATGAAAGCATCAGATCTGAGCTTTCTAACAAGTATATTTAGGTCATGGGTACTCACAAAGTGACTGTGATATCCATTCTGAGCTATTTGGAAAATTAGCAAATCTTGTCAAAAAAACTTTTTTTGCTAATTTTCGGTATCAACCCTCATGACTGTTTTCGGGTCCCTGTAGCCACCAGGACCCCATAATATATCTCAGATGATATAACAAGAGTGGCTAGGGCTCATTTCCAGCCTCCAGGTACATGTCTGACTCCTATTTGTGACATTTCGAGGTGTTTGGGGTCAAACTCATTTTTTCCATTATAGGCCATATAGCTCAGAGTCACATCACATTGAGCTCAGAGTCACATCAAATTTCTAGTTCTGGACCTAAGGACCCCTTAGTATACCTCAGATGACATACCAGGAGTGTCTAAGACCCATTTCTGGCCTCCAGGGATGACTTTTTGAAGTTTTGGGGTTTAAGGGGGCAAAGTCACTTCTTCCATCCAGCCTAAGGTGCTCAAAATCGGGTACAATGTCAGGTTTTTCCCATGGCTGGAAGCTGAAAAAAAAACTTCAGATAATAGCAAAGGTAGATAGATCAAATGAAAGCATCAGATCTGAGCTTTCTAACAAGTTGTGAGAAGTTGGCCTGGTAGGGGATGTTTCCAATTCTGGAACCACCTACTACCTGACTGTGAGAAGTTGGCCTGGTAGGGGATGTTTCCAATTCTGGAACCACCTACTACCTGACCAAACAATCCCCTTATGGTGTCTGGTTGTAAGTCAACCTTATTAGACAAGCTATCCTAGTGGTAGCATGGACTAAGCAGCCTAAAGGCTTAACTTAAGAGGTCGTGTTAAGCGAGCTGTTTTACCACATACAATCCTGTAATACCAAATGAAAGGACACCACACAAGTATATATTATAAAAATATATGTGTTTATTACTAAAAACAATCCCCAGTATTCTTTATGAATAAAGGGGCACAAGCGTTAAATCAAAAGCACTGTTTAAACATACAAAGTTGCACAATTATGGATGAGGGCAGGGGGCCACTCAAACCATATACTAAACAAGTGGTATAAGAGAGGCCACTCGAACAGTGGTTAGGCCTAGGGCCTAGGGAATCGCTGGGAGCAGTCAGGACAAGCAATGCTGAAGTCGGGAATGGCCCTCGGGATTCGGGAGATGTGCGGAAAGCGCACGCATGCACCAATGTTAACCAATGGTGCGTAAAAGTCAAATAGTTAAAGTTTAAGGACACTTCCGCTGAACCTAGAGGAACAAAACTTAACACACAGACCCTAGAGGTGTGCACCAGTGTGGGAACACCGGCGGAGCAAAGTTACCTCACCCACAGGAAGTGGGTGCACAGGGTCGAAGTGGCGTCGGGTTTTGACACGCAGGCTCTTGGTGCTTGAAGCTGAAAGGGCTGCAGGCAGGGTGAAGACGAAGTGTCCGGTGGAGTCCAAGGGTGGACTCAAGTTGTAGAGTACCTGAAAGCAGAGGGGACAGAGTCTGGGTCACTCAGCAGTGACCAGGGTGGAACCAGGACGGAACCAGGCAATGTCGGGCGCAATCAGGTGGTCGTTGAGGCGCTTCTCTTCGCTGTCACGTGGGCTCTGGGGCATCTGCGACGTCCAGGAGCAGGTCACGATCTGTCCCACGCAGGCTCTCACCGTCGGTGCAGTCGGCTTCCGGTTTGGAGCAAACAAGCCTTGGTAAGAGCAATCCACGCGGGATTGGAAGATGGCGTCTCACTCGGACCAGGAAGGTCAGAGTCGGGGCTCCCTTTCAGGGGAGCTGGTGTGGATCTGGAGCAACCAGAATCACGAGTCTTCTTTTGTAGTTCGTCGGCACAGGGACCACAAGCCAGCTGGCAAGTGACCGGGCCAACGCGTTGAGCCAAATCGTGCCAAAGGGCCCCACGCAGCACTCGTCGAGTGTGGAGGGCTGAACTTCGGCTCAGGAGTAGCTCAGGGTGGGGGCTTCTCAAACCCCGGTGTACAGCTTCGAGGGTCACTCGTGGGCTGCACGGTCAGCGTCTCGTGGTCACTTCAAGATGGCGTGCCCCACGCTTCCGGTCGCGTCCACGGGTCTCAGCTTTGCAGGGACTGTGGATCGGGCTGTTAGAAGCTGGGCAGGCTTGATCTCGTCGATCTCAGTCGCTCGAGTTCCGGCGGGAACTGCAACCAAGTAGACGTCGAGGGCTGGATGGTGCCTGCTGCTGCAGGGTGGTCACTCCTTGACCACAAGGGAGATTCTTCGGGCTTCCACGTTGAGATGGAGGGCGAAGGGTCCAGAATATCGTTTCAAATGTTTCTTCCAGGAAATCTGATGTGCATTGGCACTGCTCCCACTCTTATTCGAATCTGGTGGGCGTGATTACCTGCTAGGTCCCCTCCTATGGGTGGGACCCAGGAAGTGGGTGGATACACCCCCTTCCTTTGATCCAGGCCGCCCTGGCACGAGGGCTGGAGTGCCCCAGAACCGGTTTGGCCGGATTATGCAAGGGGCAGCCTTGTGCGCCCCAGGCAGTGTCTGGTTTCTTTCAAACCTCCCTGCTACAATACACTATCTCCTGTCTGGAGGGCGGTGACACCCTCCTGTGACAGGAAACCCTTTGTCCAGGACCCCCTTGACTGGGTTTCGGTCAGCTCCAGGGGTCCAGACATTTGTCTGTGGCAGAGGCATCCATTTTGTGGATTTTAAGGCCTTTGGAGAAATCAACCGCATTAAAGTGAAGTAACATGTCTTACCCCTCTAGAGGGGTGGAATGCCATCCCCGTCGCCAGAACTGGCGAGGGGATGGTATTCCAAAGCGTATGACACCTTACACGACATGTTTTGATAAAGCCAAACCAGAGTTGCTAAATAACCGCGAGGATTATAAGGCACTTAATAGTATATGGTATGGCATTATCCTGAAACAGCTTAGGGATTTGTTCCCGACGGCTGCAGACAGGCTCAGCTCATGCTAGAGCTCCATCTCACATAAAAACCATGCACCCAGCCTCCAGGATTGGTGAGGCCTGTCTATAGGGGTGGCTCACAGGTTTACATGTGTCCAGATATAGGTTTAGACATAGGTATACTATATCTAAGCAAGGGGTGTGTACACCACCTTACCCCAGCTGAGTGATCAGCCAGTTGTGTCAATTTAAGAACCAGCCAGGGGTGGCAAAAGATATGCTGCAGCCCCTGGTAGGCCTTAGTGGCCCCTATGCCCTGTGCACCTATAGTGCATTCTACAGGGGCTGACAAGGAGTCCATTTCCAATTGGTATGTACCTAGGGTACATGGAATCCATTTTACAGAGAGAGCAGATGGCCTGGGGCCCTGATTAGCAGGGAACCAGGTCAACTAAGTCAAAAAACCAGCTAAACACAGGCAAAAAATCTGGGGTAACCATAGTCAGGTAGCCACCTTCCTACATAACCCCCCCCCAAACGAAAGGAGATAAGGCTATCCTTGGCCAGGTAAGCCTATATTGCCTGAGTGGCCATATAAGGAAGTACCTGCACTAGCATGGGTACCCCCTGTCTCATGGTCCACTAAGCAGTCCCTCACCCTTTGGGTATTAGAGGGTCTCCACCATAGGGAATCACTACCTTGGGTGTGTTTATGCAAAGTTAAAGGCTGGTTTGGATATGGAGTATTGAAGCGAGGCTCTACTAATTTAGGGCTTAGCTTCCTCCAATTATCTTCCACCATGTGTGCCTTTCTCTCTTTAACTGAGTTGCACTGTGCTCTCAGGGTCAACCTCTGGCTACCTAAAGCTGGAGGCTGGGTCCCTCTGTTTGGCTTGCTGGAGGGACAGTTCAGGTTTGGGCCCCTTGGGTCCCAGGTTTGGCTGTGCCCAACAGAATCCATCTGTGGGAGGTCCCTAACTGTTTTTAAGGGGGCTCCCTCAGGAGTTTTTAAAGTTTTCACCTTACTAGGGCTACTAGTTTTGGTGCACCTAATCTTTTGATGGGGGTGCTTTATTTGACAGGGGGCCCTCTGGGTCTCACTGTCCTTCTTGTCCTCTGCAGCCCTGGGCTGGCTAAGGCAAGGTAGAGAGGGGCAGGTTACCTGCTCCAGACTGGGTCCCACCTGAGAAGGTTCCACTGACATCAGAGGTTCTGTCAGGCTAGGCCCAACCACCTCTGGGGCAGTTCCTTCATCAGGGGTAAGATCAGTTCCCTGAGGAGGCTGATCCTGTCCTAAAGTCTGGTGAGGGGGAGATTTCTCTTCCTCCTCCATGCTCTCAGTTTGTGTGGAGTTATCCATCATTTCAGGTTTCACAACACACGTGTCAGTTTGAGTTTGGGCTGTGGCCATCACAGCCCCACCAACCTTTTCAGGAGGAGACTCAGTTTGGGTTTCTGCTGTTACCATAACAGCTTTGCTATTCTGTTCAGGAAGAGCTTTTGCTAAAGATGGGGCAGAGAGTTTCTCAGCCCTACCAACCTTTTCAGGAAGGACATCTTGAATTGGGGCTGTAGCCATTACAGCCCCACTAACCTTTCCATTGGAATTCACCATTCTAGAATGGGTTTCCTGTTCAACCTCAGCCCAGGCTGAGATCTCCAAATCATTACCAAGTAGGCAGTCTACAGGCAAGTTTGGTGACACTGCCACTCTCTTTGGGCCAATGACACCTCCCCAGCTGAGACTTACTACTGCCATGGGATGATTTGTTTGGATTCCATCAATGTTTGTAACCTGGTATGTGGCACCAGGTAAAAGTTGCTTAGAGGGAACTATGCCATCAGCCACCATGGTGATGCTAGCCCCTGTGTCTCTAAAAGCTTCAACTTTCAAACCATTGATGATGGGTTCTTGTCTATACTTGCTCAAAGTATTTGGGCAAGCAGAGAAGTTGGCAAACCCCATGCCAGTCTCATAAACAAGATCATTGGGTGATGGGGACCTGGATAGGCCAGGGTCCACCTGAGCTCCAACAGTAAACCCACCCAGATTCCTGGGTGTGCTTCCACTTCCTGGGGGATTACTGCTGACAGTAACAGGAGGTGTTGAAGCTGGCTTTGGAGGTATATTTTCTTTATTGTTATTCTTGGGACAACAGCTGTCTGTTTTGTAATGCCCCACCTGTTTACAGGGATAACAATAGGGTTTTTTCTCAGTTGAAGAAGTGTCTTGGGACCCACCCCCATCCTTGGAGTTTTGGGGCCCTGGGGAAGTCTTTTCTTTACTTTTATCCCCACCCTTATCTTGAGGCTTGGTAGACTCCTTCTTCTGGTTACTGTCCTGATTCTTAGGCCTAATCCTGGTTCTGACCCATTTGTCTGCCTTCTTTCCCAATTCTTGGGGAGAGGTCAGATCAGAGTCTACCAGGTGCTGGTGTAAGAGCTGGTTCTGACAATTACTTAGGATCTGCTCCCTCATAATCAAATTATACAATCCTGTAAAGTCATGTACTTTGCTGCCATGTAGCCAACCCTCCAGAGCCTTAGTAGCACAATCTACAAAATCAGTCCAGTCCTGAGTCTGTGTCTTCTGGGTGTCTCTGAACTTGAACCTGTACTGTTCAGTGGTTAAGCCAAACCCATCTATCAGAACACTCTTCAGGACTTTGTAATTGTTTGCATCCTCATGTCTGACAGTGAGGAGCTTGTCCCTCCCTTTCTCTGAAAAGGAGTACCATAAGATTGCTGCCCACTGTTCCTCAGGAACCTGCTGTACCATGCAGGCTCTCTCAAGAGCAGTCATCCATTTGTGGATGTCATCCCCTTCTTTGAAGGGGGGCACAATCTTTGTCAGGTTTCTACTATCATAGGACCTGGGTTTCTCTTTAGGAATATTGCTGCCACCAGTGGCATCTAAGCCACACAATTTCTGCTCTCTTGCCAAGGCAAGTTTAGCTTGAGCTAAGGTAAGCTTAGCTTGACTCAGGGCTACCTCCTCTCTCTCTATCTGGAGTCTGACAGCCCTCATTCTAGCCCTATGCTCAGCTTTCTGAGAAGCACTCATGCCTCTCTCTGATTCTCTGGAGGCACTAGAAAGATGAGAGTCCCCTGAGGGAGATCTCACTCTTCTGTTGCCTGGGAGAATCACATGTTGGGTTCTGGGGAGGTGCTGGCCCTCTCCATTCCCCAGTAGGTCCAAGTTGGCCTGGCTAAGCCTACCAACTGGAACCTGGCTACCCTGATCCTGTACTTGTGAGTCCCCACCATCTGAGTCCTCATCCAAGTCATCATCATCCTCCTCTTCAGGGGGATCAACTACAGGGGGGTTCCCTCCAGTTCCTGTATCTAGGGAAGCTGCTTTTGCCTTCTCTAAGTCATCCTGTTCTAGGATTTCTACCAGGATTAGGCAGGTGGGGCTTCTGCCCCTTTTTAACCCTCTTGCTTTGCACAAGGCAATCAAGTCTCTGCGGGTTAGTTTGTCATATCCAAAAGTTGCCTGGGTAGGGTCAACTGTCACAGGACTAGACCCTGAGGCCTTCCCTGTGTCAGACATGGTTACTAGTGAGGTGTAAGTGGTGCACTTACCTACACTAAGTGTTTTCCTACTGGACCTTGCTAGTGAGTTGTAGTCAGGGGTGTGCTACTCCCTTCAACCTACAACTACTAAGTTCAGTAGAACTTAATATGCTACGCTTTTGATTTTATATGTACCTAGAGGTACTTGATGTGATCTTTCAATTTGATATAAAGATTGCAATGGTAAAACAACAGCAAGCTCAAATCCCACCGCTGCTCACCAATGTGAGAAGTTGGCCTGGTAGGGGATGTTTCCAATTCTGGAACCACCTACTACCTGACCAAACAATCCCCTTATGGTGTCTGGTTGTAAGTCAACCTTATTAGACAAGCTATCCTAGTGGTAGCATGGACTAAGCAGCCTAAAGGCTTAACTTAAGAGGTCGTGTTAAGCGAGCTGTTTTACCACATACAATCCTGTAATACCAAATGAAAGGACACCACACAAGTATATATTATAAAAATATATGTGTTTATTACTAAAAACAATCCCCAGTATTCTTTATGAATAAAGGGGCACAAGCGTTAAATCAAAAGCACTGTTTAAACATACAAAGTTGCACAATTATGGATGAGGGCAGGGGGCCACTCAAACCATATACTAAACAAGTGGTATAAGAGAGGCCACTCGAACAGTGGTTAGGCCTAGGGCCTAGGGAATCGCTGGGAGCAGTCAGGACAAGCAATGCTGAAGTCGGGAATGGCCCTCGGGATTCGGGAGATGTGCGGAAAGCGCACGCATGCACCAATGTTAACCAATGGTGCGTAAAAGTCAAATAGTTAAAGTTTAAGGACACTTCCGCTGAACCTAGAGGAACAAAACTTAACACACAGACCCTAGAGGTGTGCACCAGTGTGGGAACACCGGCGGAGCAAAGTTACCTCACCCACAGGAAGTGGGTGCACAGGGTCGAAGTGGCGTCGGGTTTTGACACGCAGGCTCTTGGTGCTTGAAGCTGAAAGGGCTGCAGGCAGGGTGAAGACGAAGTGTCCGGTGGAGTCCAAGGGTGGACTCAAGTTGTAGAGTACCTGAAAGCAGAGGGGACAGAGTCTGGGTCACTCAGCAGTGACCAGGGTGGAACCAGGACGGAACCAGGCAATGTCGGGCGCAATCAGGTGGTCGTCGAGGCGCTTCTCTTCGCTGTCACGTGGGCTCTGGGGCATCTGCGACGTCCAGGAGCAGGTCACGATCTGTCCCACGCAGGCTCTCACCGTCGGTGCAGTCGGCTTCCGGTTTGGAGCAAACAAGCCTTGGTAAGAGCAATCCACGCGGGATTGGAAGATGGCGTCTCACTCGGACCAGGAAGGTCAGAGTCGGGGCTCCCTTTCAGGGGAGCTGGTGTGGATCTGGAGCAACCAGAATCACGAGTCTTCTTTTGTAGTTCGTCGGCACAGGGACCACAAGCCAGCTGGCAAGTGACCGGGCCAACGCGTTGAGCCAAATCGTGCCAAAGGGCCCCACGCAGCACTCGTCGAGTGTGGAGGGCTGAACTTCGGCTCAGGAGTAGCTCAGGGTGGGGGCTTCTCAAACCCCGGTGTACAGCTTCGAGGGTCACTCGTGGGCTGCACGGTCAGCGTCTCGTGGTCACTTCAAGATGGCGTGCCCCACGCTTCCGGTCGCCTCCACGGGTCTCAGCTTTGCAGGGACTGTGGATCGGGCTGTTAGAAGCTGGGCAGGCTTGATCTCGTCGATCTCAGTCGCTCGAGTTCCGGCGGGAACTGCAACCAAGTAGACGTCGAGGGCTGGATGGTGCCTGCTGCTGCAGGGTGGTCACTCCTTGACCACAAGGGAGATTCTTCGGGCTTCCACGTTGAGATGGAGGGCGAAGGGTCCAGAATATCGTTTCAAATGTTTCTTCCAGGAAATCTGATGTGCATTGGCACTGCTCCCACTCTTATTCGAATCTGGTGGGCGTGATTACCTGCTAGGTCCCCTCCTATGGGTGGGACCCAGGAAGTGGGTGGATACACCCCCTTCCTTTGATCCAGGCCGCCCTGGCACGAGGGCTGGAGTGCCCCAGAACCGGTTTGGCCGGATTATGCAAGGGGCAGCCTTGTGCGCCCCAGGCAGTGTCTGGTTTCTTTCAAACCTCCCTGCTACAATACACTATCTCCTGTCTGGAGGGCGGTGACACCCTCCTGTGACAGGAAACCCTTTGTCCAGGACCCCCTTGACTGGGTTTCGGTCAGCTCCAGGGGTCCAGACATTTGTCTGTGGCAGAGGCATCCATTTTGTGGATTTTAAGGCCTTTGGAGAAATCAACCGCATTAAAGTGAAGTAACATGTCTTACCCCTCTAGAGGGGTGGAATGCCATCCCCGTCGCCAGAACTGGCGAGGGGATGGTATTCCAAAGCGTATGACACCTTACACGACATGTTTTGATAAAGCCAAACCAGAGTTGCTAAATAACCGCGAGGATTATAAGGCACTTAATAGTATATGGTATGGCATTATCCTGAAACAGCTTAGGGATTTGTTCCCGACGGCTGCAGACAGGCTCAGCTCATGCTAGAGCTCCATCTCACATAAAAACCATGCACCCAGCCTCCAGGATTGGTGAGGCCTGTCTATAGGGGTGGCTCACAGGTTTACATGTGTCCAGATATAGGTTTAGACATAGGTATACTATATCTAAGCAAGGGGTGTGTACACCACCTTACCCCAGCTGAGTGATCAGCCAGTTGTGTCAATTTAAGAACCAGCCAGGGGTGGCAAAAGATATGCTGCAGCCCCTGGTAGGCCTTAGTGGCCCCTATGCCCTGTGCACCTATAGTGCATTCTACAGGGGCTGACAAGGAGTCCATTTCCAATTGGTATGTACCTAGGGTACATGGAATCCATTTTACAGAGAGAGCAGATGGCCTGGGGCCCTGATTAGCAGGGAACCAGGTCAACTAAGTCAAAAAACCAGCTAAACACAGGCAAAAAATCTGGGGTAACCATAGTCAGGTAGCCACCTTCCTACACTGACCAAACAATCCCTTATGGTGTCTGGTTGTAAGTCAACCTTATTAGACAAGCTATCCTAGGGGTAGCATGGACTAAGCAGCCTAAAGGCTTAACTTAAGAGGTCGTGTTAAGCGAGCTGTTTTACCACATACAATCCTGTAATACCAAATGAAAGGACACCACACAAGTATATATTATAAAAATATATGTGTTTATTACTAAAAACAATCCCCAGTATTCTTTATGAATAAAGGGGCACAAGCGTTAAATCAAAAGCACTGTTTAAACATACAAGTTGCACAATTATGGATGAGGGCGGGTGGCCACTCAAACCATATACTAAACAAGTGGTATAAGAAAGGCCACTCGAGCAGTGGTTAGGCCTAGGGCCTAGGGAATCGCTGGGAGCAGTCAGGACAAGCAATGCTGAAGTCGGGAATGGCCCTCGGGATTCGGGAGATGTGCGGAAAGCGCACGCATGCACCAATGTTAACCAATGGTGCGTAAAAGTCAAATAGTTAAAGTTTAAGGACACTTCCGCTGAACCTAGAGGAACAAAACTTAACACACAGACCCTAGAGGTGTGCACCAGTGTGGGAACACCGGCGGAGCAAAGTTACCTCACCCACAGGAAGTGGGTGCACAGGGTCGAAGTGGCGTCGGGTTTTGACACGCAGGCTCTTGGTGCTTGAAGCTGAAAGGGCTGCAGGCAGGGTGAAGACGAAGTGTCCGGTGGAGTCCAAGGGTGGACTCAAGTTGTAGAGTACCTGAAAGCAGAGGGGACAGAGTCTGGGTCACTCAGCAGTGACCAGGGTGGAACCAGGACGGAACCAGGCAATGTCGGGCGCAATCAGGTGGTCGTCAAGGCGCTTCTCTTCGCTGTCACGTGGGCTCTGGGGCATCTGCGACGTCCAGGAGCAGGTCACGATCTGTCCCACGCAGGCTCTCACCGTCGGTGCAGTCGGCTTCCGGTTTGGAGCAAACAAGCCTTGGTAAGAGCAATCCACGCGGGATTGGAAGATGGCGTCTCACTCGGACCAGGAAGGTCAGAGTCGGGGCTCCCTTTCAGGGGAGCTGATGTGGATCTGGAGCAACCAGAATCACGAGTCTTCTTTTGTAGTTCGTCGGCACAGGGACCACAAGCCAGCTGGCAAGTGACCGGGCCAACGCGTTGAGCCAAATCGTGCCAAAGGGCCCCACGCAGCACTCGTCGAGTGTGGAGGGCTGAACTTCGGCTCAGGAGTAGCTCAGGGTGGGGGCTTCTCAAACCCCGGTGTACAGCTTCGAGGGTCACTCGTGGGCTGCACGGTCAGCGTCTCGTGGTCACTTCAAGATGGCGTGCCCCACGCTTCCGGTCGCCTCCACGGGTCTCAGCTTTGCAGGGACTGTGGATCGGGCTGTTAGAAGCTGGGCAGGCTTGATCTCGTCGATCTCAGTCGCTCGAGTTCCGGCGGGAACTGCAACTAAGTAGACGTCGAGGGCTGGATGGTGCCTGCTGCTGCAGGGTGGTCACTCCTTGACCACAAGGGAGATTCTTCGGGCTTCCACGTTGAGATGGAGGGCGAAGGGTCCAGAATATCATTTCAAATGTTTCTTCCAGGAAATCTGATGTGCATTGGCACTGCTCCCACTCTTATTCGAATCTGGTGGGCGTGATTACCTGCTAGGTCCCCTCCTATGGGTGGGACCCAGGAAGTGGGTGGATACACCCCCTTCCTTTGATCCAGGCCGCCCTGGCACGAGGGCTGGAGTGCCCCAGAACCGGTTTGGCCGGATTATGCAAGGGGCAGCCTTGTGCGCCCCAGGCAGTGTCTGGTTTCTTTCAAACCTCCCTGCTACAATACACTATCTCCTGTCTGGAGGGCGGTGACACCCTCCTGTGACAGGAAACCCTTTGTCCAGGACCCCCTTGACTGGGTTTCGGTCAGCTCCAGGGGTCCAGACATTTGTCTGTGGCAGAGGCATCCATTTTGTGGATCTTAAGGCCTTTGGAGAAATCAACCGCATTAAAGTGAAGTAACATGTCTTACCCCTCTAGAGGGGTGGAATGCCATCCCCGTCGCCAGAACTGGCGAGGGGATGGTATTCCAAAGCGTATGACACCTTACACGACATGTTTTGATAAAGCCAAACCAGAGTTGCTAAATAACCGCGAGGATTATAAGGCACTTAATAGTATATGGTATGGCATTATCCTGAAACAGCTTAGGGATTTGTTCCCGACGGCTGCAGACAGGCTCAGCTCATGCTAGAGCTCCATCTCACATAAAAACCATGCACCCAGCCTCCAGGATTGGTGAGGCCTGTCTATAGGAGTGGCTCACAGGTTTACATGTGTCCAGATATAGGTTTAGACATAGGTATACTATATCTAAGCAAGGGGTGTGTACACCACCTTACCCCAGCTGAGTGATCAGCCAGTTGTGTCAATTTAAGAACCAGCCAGGGGTGGCAAAAGATATGCTGCAGCCCCTGGTAGGCCTTAGTGGCTCCTGTGCCCTGTGCACCTATAGTGCATTCTACAGGGGCTGACAAGGAGTCCATTTCCAATTGGTATGTACCTAGGGTACATGGAATCCATTTTACAGAGAGAGCAGATGGCCTGGGGCCCTGATTAGCAGGGAACCAGGTCAACTAAGTCAAAAAACCAGCTAAACACAGGCAAAAAATCTGGGGTAACCATAGTCAGGTAGCCACCTTCCTACATAACCCCCCCCCAAACGAAAGGAGATAAGGCTATCCTTGGCCAGGTAAGCCTATATTGCCTGAGTGGCCATATAAGGAAGTACCTGCACTAGCATGGGTACCCCCTGTCTCATGGTCCACTAAGCAGTCCCTCACCCTTTGGGTATTAGAGGGTCTCCACCATAGGGAATCACTACCTTGGGTGTGTTTATGCAAAGTTAAAGGCTGGTTTGGATATGGAGTTTTGAAGTGAGGCTCTACTAAGTTAGGGCTTGGCTTCCTCCAATTATCTTCCACCATGTGTGCCTTTCTTTCTTTAACTGAGTTGCACTGTGCTCTCAGGGTCAACCTCTGGCTACCTAAAGCTGGAGGCTGGGTCCCTCTGTTTGGCTTGCTGGAGGGACAGTTCAGGTTTGGGCCCTTTGGGTCCCAGGTTTGGCTGTGCCCAACAGAATCCATCTGTGGGAGGTCCCTAACTGTTTTTAAGGGGGCTCCCTCAGGAGTTTTTAAAGTTTTCACCTCACTAGGGCTACTAGTTTTGGTGCCCCTAATCTGTTGATGGGGGTGCTTTATTTGACAGGGGGCCCTCTGGGTCTCACTGTCCTTCTTGTCCTCTGCAGCCCTGGGCTGGCTAAGGCAAGGTAGAGAAGGGCAGGTTACCTGCTCCAGACTGGGTCCCACCTGAGAAGGGTCCACTGACATCAGGGGTTCTGTCAGGCTAGGCCCAACCACCTCTGGGGCAGTTCCTTCATCAGGGGTAAGATCAGTTCCCTGAGGAGGCTGAACCTGTCCTAAAGTCTGGTGAGGGGGAGATTTCTCTTCCTCCTCCATGCCCTCAGTTTGTGTGGAGTTATCCATCATTTCAGGTTTCACAACACACATCTCAGTTTGAGTTTGGGCTGTGGCCATCACAGCCCCACCAACCTTTTCAGGAGGAGACTCAGTTTGGGTTTCTGCTGTTATCATAACAGCTTTGCTATTCTGTTCAGGAAGAGCTTTTGCTAAAGATGGGGCAGAGAGTTTCTCAGCCCTACCAACCTTTTCAGGAAGGACATCTTGAATTGGGGCTGTAGCCATTACAGCCCCACTAACCTTTCCATTGGAATTCACCATTCTAGAATGGGTTTCCTGTTCAACCTCAGCCCAGGCTGAGATCTCCAAATCATTACCAAGTAGGCAGTCTACAGGCAAGTTTGGTGACACTGCCACTCTCTTTGGGCCAATGACACCTCCCCAGCTGAGACTTACTACTGCCATGGGATGATTTGTTTGGATTCCATCAATGTTTGTAACCTGGTATGTGGCACCAGGTAAAAGTTGCTTAGAGGGGACTATGCCATCAGCCACCATGGTGATGCTAGCCCCTGTGTCTCTAAAAGCCTCAACTTTCAAACCATTGATGATGGGTTCTTGTCTATACTTGCTCAAGGTATTTGGGCAAGCAGAGAAGTTGGCAAACCCCATGCCAGTCTCATAAACAAGATCATTGGGTGATGGGGACCTGGATAGGCCAGGGTCCACCTGAGCTCCCACAGTAAACCCACCCAGATTCCTGGGTGTGCTTCCACTTCCTGGGGGATTACTGCTGACAGTAACAGGAGGTGTGGAAGCTGGCTTGGGAGGTATATTTTCTTTATTGTTATTCTTGGGACAACAGCTGTCTGTTTTGTAATGCCCCACCTGTTTACAGGGATAACAATAAGGCTTTTTCTCAGTTGAAGAAGTGTCTTGGGACCCACCCCCACTCTTGGAGTTTTGGGGCCCTGGGGAAGTCTTTTCTTTATTTTTATCCCCACCCTTATCTTGAGGCTTGGTAGACTCCTTCTTCTGGTTACTGTCCTGATTCTTAGGCCTTATCCTGGTTCTGACCCATTTGTCTGCCTTCTTTCCCAATTCTTGGGGAGAGGTCAGATCAGAGTCTACCAGGTGCTGGTGTAAGAGCTGGTTCTGACAATTACTTAGGATCTGCTCCCTCATAATCAAATTATACAATCCTGTAAAGTCATGTACTTTGCTGCCATGTAGCCAACCCTCCAGAGCCTTAGTAGCACAATCTACAAAATCAGTCCAGTCCTGAGTCTGTGTCTTCTGGGTATCTCTGAACTTCAACCTGTACTGTTCAGTGGTTAAGCCAAACCCATCTATCAGAACACTCTTCAGGACTTTGTAATTGTTTGCATCCTCATGTCTAACAGTGAGGAGCTTATCTCTCCCTTTCTCTGAAAAGGAGTACCATAAGATTGCTGCCCACTGTTCCTCAGGAACCTGCTGTACCATGCAGGCTCTCTCAAGAGCAGTCATCCACTTGTGGATGTCATCCCCTTCCTTGTAGGGGGGCACAATCTTTGTCAGGTTTCTACTATCATAGGACCTGGGTTTCTCTTTAGGAATATTGCTGCCACCAGTGACATCTAAGCCACTTAATTTCTGCTCTCTTGCCAAGGCAAGTTTAGCTTGAGCTAAGGTGAGTCTAGCTTGACTCAGGGCTACCTCCTCTCTCTCTATCTGGAGTTTGACAGCCCTCATTCTAGCCCTATGCTCAGCTTTCTGAGAAGCACTCATGCCTCTCTCTGATTCTCTGGAGGCACTAGAAATATGAGAGTCCCCTGAGGGAGATCTCACTCTTCTGTTGCCTGGGAGAATCACATGTTGGGTTCTGGGGAGGGGCTGGCCCTCTCCATTCCCCAGTAGGTCCAAGTTGGCCTGGCTAAGCCTACCAACTGGAACCTGGCTACCCTGATCCTGTACTTCTAAGTCCTCAACATCTGAGTCCTCATCCAAGTCATCATCATCCTCCTCTTCAGGGGGATCAACTACAGGGGGGTTCCCTCCAGTTCCTGTATCTAGGGAAGCTGCTTTTGCCTTCTCTAAGTCATCCTGTTCTAGGATTTCTACCAGGATTAGGCAGGTGGGGCTTCTGCCCCTTTTTAACCCTCTTGCTTTGCACAAGGCAATCAAGTCTCTGCGGGTTAGTTTGTCATATCCAAAAGTTGCCTGGGTAGGGTCAACTGTCACAGGACTAGACCCTGAGGCCTTTCCTGTGTCAGACATGGTTACTAGTGAGGTGTAAGTGGTGCACTTACCTACACTAAGTGTTTTCCTACTGGACCTTGCTAGTGAGTTGTAGTCAGGGGTGTGCTACTCCCTTCAACCTACAACTACTAAGTTCAGTAGAACTTAATATGCTAAGCTTTTGATTTTATATGTACCTAGAGGTACTTGATGTGATCTTTCAATTTGATATAAAGATTGCAATGGTAAAACAACAGCAAGCTCAAATCCGCACCGCTGCTCACCAATGTGAGAAGTTGGCCTGGTAGGGGATGTTTCCAATTCTGGAACCACCTACTACCTGACCAAACAATCCCTTATGGTGTCTGGTTGTAAGTCAACCTTATTAGACAAGCTATCCTAGGGGTAGCATGGACTAAGCAGCCTAAAGGCTTAACTTAAGAGGTCGTGTTAAGCGAGCTGTTTTACCACATACAATCCTGTAATACCAAATGAAAGGACACCACACAAGTATATATTATAAAAATATATGTGTTTATTACTAAAAACAATCCCCAGTATTCTTTATGAATAAAGGGGCACAAGCGTTAAATCAA
The DNA here is from genome assembly GCF_964261635.1 of Lissotriton helveticus. Lineage (NCBI taxonomy): Eukaryota > Metazoa > Chordata > Amphibia > Caudata > Salamandridae > Lissotriton > Lissotriton helveticus. The sequence continues at coordinate 2,044,519 of NW_027611676.1, forward strand.
AAGCACTGTTTAAACATACAAGTTGCACAATTATGGATGAGGGCGGGTGGCCACTCAAACCATATACTAAACAAGTGGTATAAGAAAGGCCACTCGAGCAGTGGTTAGGCCTAGGGCCTAGGGAATCGCTGGGAGCAGTCAGGACAAGCAATGCTGAAGTCGGGAATGGCCCTCGGGATTCGGGAGATGTGCGGAAAGCGCACGCATGCACCAATGTTAACCAATGGTGCGTAAAAGTCAAATAGTTAAAGTTTAAGGACACTTCCGCTGAACCTAGAGGAACAAAACTTAACACACAGACCCTAGAGGTGTGCACCAGTGTGGGAACACCGGCGGAGCAAAGTTACCTCACCCACAGGAAGTGGGTGCACAGGGTCGAAGTGGCGTCGGGTTTTGACACGCAGGCTCTTGGTGCTTGAAGCTGAAAGGGCTGCAGGCAGGGTGAAGACGAAGTGTCCGGTGGAGTCCAAGGGTGGACTCAAGTTGTAGAGTACCTGAAAGCAGAGGGGACAGAGTCTGGGTCACTCAGCAGTGACCAGGGTGGAACCAGGACGGAACCAGGCAATGTCGGGCGCAATCAGGTGGTCGTCGAGGCGCTTCTCTTCGCTGTCACGTGGGCTCTGGGGCATCTGCGACGTCCAGGAGCAGGTCACGATCTGTCCCACGCAGGCTCTCACCGTCGGTGCAGTCGGCTTCCGGTTTGGAGCAAACAAGCCTTGGTAAGAGCAATCCACGCGGGATTGGAAGATGGCGTCTCACTCGGACCAGGAAGGTCAGAGTCGGGGCTCCCTTTCAGGGGAGCTGATGTGGATCTGGAGCAACCAGAATCACGAGTCTTCTTTTGTAGTTCGTCGGCACAGGGACCACAAGCCAGCTGGCAAGTGACCGGGCCAACGCGTTGAGCCAAATCGTGCCAAAGGGCCCCACGCAGCACTCGTCGAGTGTGGAGGGCTGAACTTCGGCTCAGGAGTAGCTCAGGGTGAGGGCTTCTCAAACCCCGGTGTACAGCTTCGAGGGTCACTCGTGGGCTGCACAGTCAGCGTCTCGTGGTCACTTCAAGATGGCGTGCCCCACGCTTCCGGTCGCCTCCACGGGTCTCAGCTTTGCAGGGACTGTGGATCGGGCTGTTAGAAGCTGGGCAGGCTTGATCTCGTTGATCTCAGTTGCTCGAGTTCCGGCGGGAACTGCAACTAAGTAGACGTCGAGGGCTGGATGGTGCCTGCTGCTGCAGGGTGGTCACTCCTTGACCACAAGGGAGATTCTTCGGGCTTCCACGTTGAGATGGAGGGCGAAGGGTCCAGAATATCGTTTCAAATGTTTCTTCCAGGAAATCTGATGTGCATTGGCACTGCTCCCACTCTTATTCGAATCTGGTGGGCGTGATTACCTGCTAGGTCCCCTCCTATGGGTGGGACCCAGGAAGTGGGTGGATACACCCCCTTCCTTTGATCCAGGCCGCCCTGGCACGAGGGCTGGAGTGCCCCAGAACCGGTGTAGGAAGGTGGCTACCTGACTATGGTTACCCCAGATTTTTTGCCTGTGTTTAGCTGGTTTTTTGACTTAGTTGACCTGGTTCCCTGCTAATCAGGGCCCCAGGCCATCTGCTCTCTCTGTAAAATGGATTCCATGTACCCTAGGTACATACCAATTGGAAATGGACTCCTTGTCAGCCCCTGTAGAATGCACTATAGGTGCACAGGGCACAGGAGCCACTAAGGCCTACCAGGGGCTGCAGCATATCTTTTGCCACCCCTGGCTGGTTCTTAAATTGACACAACTGGCTGATCACTCAGCTGGGGTAAGGTGGTGTACACACCCCTTGCTTAGATATAGTATACCTATGTCTAAACCTATATCTGGACACATGTAAACCTATGAGCCACTCCTATAGACAGGCCTCACCAATCCTGGAGGCTGGGTGCTTGGTTTTTATGTGAGATGGAGCTCTAGCATGAGCTGAGCCTGTCTGCAGCCGTCGGGAACAAATCCCTAAGCTGTTTCAGGATAATGCCATACCATATACTATTAAGTGCCTTATAATCCTCGCGGTTATTTAGCAACTCTGGTTTGGCTTTATCAAAACATGTCGTGTAAGGTGTCATACGCTTTGGAATACCATCCCCTCGCCAGTTCTGGCGACGGGGATGGCATTCCACCCCTCTAGAGGGGTAAGACATGTTACTTCACTTTAATGCGGTTGATTTCTCCAAAGGCCTTAAGATCCACAAAATGGATGCCTCTGCCACAGACAAATGTCTGGACCCCTGGAGCTGACCGAAACCCAGTCAAGGGGGTCCTGGACAAAGGGTTTCCTGTCACAGGAGGGTGTCACCGCCCTCCAGACAGGAGATAGTGTATTGTAGCAGGGAGGTTTGAAAGAAACCAGACACTGCCTGGGGCGCACAAGGCTGCCCCTTGCATAATCCGGCCAAACCGGTTCTGGGGCACTCCAGCCCTCGTGCCAGGGCGGCCTGGATCAAAGGAAGGGGGTGTATCCACCCACTTCCTGGGTCCCACCCATAGGAGGGGACCTAGCAGGTAATCACGCCCACCAGATTCGAATAAGAGTGGGAGCAGTGCCAATGCACATCAGATTTCCTGGAAGAAACATTTGAAACGATATTCTGGACCCTTCGCCCTCCATCTCAAGGTGGAAGCCCGAAGAATCTCCCTTGTGGTCAAGGAGTGACCACCCTGCAGCAGCAGGCACCATCCAGCCCTCGACGTCTACTTAGTTGCAGTTCCCGCCGGAACTCGAGCGACTGAGATCGACGAGATCAAGCCTGCCCAGCTTCTAACAGCCCGATCCACAGTCCCTGCAAAGCTGAGACCCGTGGAGGCGACCGGAAGCGTGGGGCACGCCATCTTGAAGTGACCACGAGACGCTGACCGTGCAGCCCACGAGTGACCCTCGAAGCTGTACACCGGGGTTTGAGAAGCCCCCACCCTGAGCTTCTCCTGAGCCGAAGTTCAGCCCTCCACACTCGACGAGTGCTGCGTGGGGCCCTTTGGCACGATTTGGCTCAACGCGTTGGCCCGGTCACTTGCCAGCTGGCTTGTGGTCCCTGTGCCGACGAACTACAAAAGAAGACTCGTGATTCTGGTTGCTCCAGATCCACACCAGCTCCCCTGAAAGGGAGCCCCGACTCTGACCTTCCTGGTCTGAGTAAGACGCCATCTTCCAATCCCGCGTGGATTGCTCTTACCAAGGCTTGTTTGCTCCAAACCGGAAGCCGACTGCACCGACGGTGAGAGCCTGCGTGGGACAGATCGTGACCTGCTCCTGGACGTCGCAGATGCCCCAGAGCCCACGTGACAGCGAAGAGAAGCGCCTCGACGACCACCTGATTGCGCCCGACATTGCCTGGTTCCGTCCTGGTTCCACCCTGGTCACTGCTGAGTGACCCAGACTCTGTCCCCTCTGCTTTCAGGTACTCTACAACTTGAGTCCACCCTTGGACTCCACCGGACACTTCGTCTTCACCCTGCCTGCAGCCCTTTCAGCTTCAAGCATCAAGAGCCTGCGTGTCAAAACCCGACGCCACTTCGACCCTGTGCACCCACTTCCTGTGGGTGAGGTAACTTTGCTCCGCCGGTGTTCCCACACTGGTGCACACCTCTAGGGTCTGTGTGTTAAGTTTTGTTCCTCTAGGTTCAGCGGAAGTGTCCTTAAACTTTAACTATTTGACTTTTACGCACCATTGGTTAACATTGGTGCATGCGTGCGCTTTCCGCACATCTCCCGAATCCCGAGGGCCATTCCCGACTTCAGCATTGCTTGTCCTGACTGCTCCCAGCGATTCCCTAGGCCCTAGGCCTAACCACTGCTCGAGTGGCCTCTCTTATACCACTTGTTTAGTATATGGTTTGAGTGGCCCCCTGCCCTCATCCATAATTGTGCAACTTTGTATGTTTAAACAGTGCTTTTGATTTAACGCTTGTGCCCCTTTATTCATAAAGAATACTGGGGATTGTTTTTAGTAATAAACACATATATTTTTATAATATATACTTGTGTGGTGTCCTTTCATTTGGTATTACAGGATTGTATGTGGTAAAACAGCTCGCTTAACACGACCTCTTAAGTTAAGCCTTTAGGCTGCTTAGTCCATGCTACCACTAGGATAGCTTGTCTAATAAGGTTGACTTACAACCAGACACCATAAGGGGATTGTTTGGTCAGGTAGTAGGTGGTTCCAGAATTGGAAACATCCCCTACCAGGCCAACTTCTCACATTGGTGAGCAGCGGTGCGGATTTGAGCTTGCTGTTGTTTTACCATTGCAATCTTTATATCAAATTGAAAGATCACATCAAGTACCTCTAGGTACATATAAAATCAAAAGCTTAGCATATTAAGTTCTACTGAACTTAGTAGTTGTAGGTTGAAGGGAGTAGCACACCCCTGACTACAACTCACTAGCAAGGTCCAGTAGGAAAACACTTAGTGTAGGTAAGTGCACCACTTACACCTCACTAGTAACCATGTCCGACACAGGAAAGGCCTCAGGGTCTAGTCCTGTGACAGTTGACCCTACCCAGGCAACTTCTGGATATGACAAACTAACCCGCAGAGACTTGATTGTCTTGTGCAAAGCAAGAGGGTTAAAAAGGGGCAGAAGCCCCACCTGCCTAATCCTGATAGAACTCCTAGAACAGGATGACTTAGAGAAGGCAAAAGCAGCTTCCCTAGATACAGGAACTGAAGGGAACCCCCCTGCAGTTGATCCCCCTGAAGAGGAGGATGATGATGACTTGGATGAGGACTCAGATGTTGAGGACTTAGGAGTACAGGATCAGGGTAGCCAGGTTCCAGTTGGTAGGCTTAGCCAGGCCAACTTGGACCTACTGGGGAATGGAGAGGGCCAGCACCTCCCCAGAACCCAACATGTGATTCTCCCAGGCAACAGAAGAGTGAGATCTCCCTCAGGGGACTCTCATCTTTCTAGTGCCTCCAGAGAATCAGAGAGAGGCATGAGTGCTTCTCAGAAAGCTGAGCATAGGGCTAGAATGAGGGCTGTCAGACTCCAGATAGAGAGAGAGGAGGTAGCCCTGAGTCAAGCTAAGCTTACCTTAGCTCAAGCTAAACTTGCCTTGGCAAGAGAGCAGAAATTGTGTGGCTTAGATGCCACTGGTGGCAGCAATATTCCTAAAGAGAAACCCAGGTCCTATGATAGTAGAAACCTGACAAAGATTGTGCCCCCCTTCAAAGAAGGGGATGACATCCACAAATGGATGACTGCTCTTGAGAGAGCCTGCATGGTACAGCAGGTTCCTGAGGAACAGTGGGCAGCAATCTTATGGTACTCCTTTTCAGAGAAAGGGAGGGACAAGCTCCTCACTGTCAGACATGAGGATGCAAACAATTACAAAGTCCTGAAGAGTGTTCTGATAGATGGGTTTGGCTTAACCACTGAACAGTACAGGTTCAAGTTCAGAGACACCCAGAAGACACAGACTCAGGACTGGACTGATTTTGTAGATTGTGCTACTAAGGCTCTGGAGGGTTGGCTACATGGCAGCAAAGTACATGACTTTACAGGATTGTATAATTTGATTATGAGGGAGCAGATCCTAAGTAATTGTCAGAACCAGCTCTTACACCAGCACCTGGTAGACTCTGATCTGACCTCTCCCCAAGAATTGGGAAAGAAGGCAGACAAATGGGTCAGAACCAGGATTAGGCCTAAGAATCAGGACAGTAACCAGAAGAAGGAGTCTACCAAGCCTCAAGATAAGGGTGGGGATAAAAGTAAAGAAAAGACTTCCCCAGGGCCCCAAAACTCCAAGGATGGGGGTGGGTCCCAAGACACTTCTTCAACTGAGAAAAAACCCTATTGTTATCCCTGTAAACAGGTGGGGCATTACAAAACAGACAGCTGTTGTCCCAAGAATAACAATAAAGAAAATATACCTCCAAAGCCAGCTTCAACACCTCCTGTTACTGTCAGCAGTAATCCCCCAGGAAGTGGAAGCACACCCAGGAATCTGGGTGGGTTTACTTTTGGAAATCAGGTGGACCCTGGCCTATCCAGGTCCCCATCACCCAATGATCTTGTTTATGAGGCTGGCATGGGGTTTGCCAACTTCTCTGCTTGCCCAAATACTTTGAGCAAGTATAGACAAGAACCCATCATCAATGGTTTAAGAGTTGAAGCTTTTAGAGACACAGGGGCTAGCATCACCATGGTGGCTGATGGCATAGTCCCCTCTAAGCAACTTTTACCTGGTGCCACATACCAGGTAATAAACATTGATGGCATCCAAACAAATCATCCCATGGCAGTAGTAAGTCTCAGCTGGGGAGGTGTCACTGGCCCAAAGAGAGTGGCAGTGTCCCCAAACTTGCCTGTAGACTGTCTACTGGGTAATGATTTAGAAATCTCAGCCTGGGCTGGGGTTGAACAGGAAATCCATTCTAGAATGGTAAATTCCAATGGAAAGGTTAGTGGGGCTGTAATGGCTACAGCCCCAATTCAAGATGTCCTTCCTGAAAAGGTTGGTAGGGCGGAGATACTCCCTGCCCCATCTTTAGCAAAAGCTCTTCCTGAACAGAATAGCAAAGCTGTTATGATAACAGCAGAAACCCAAACTGAGTCTCCTCCTGAAAAGGTTGGTGGGGCTGTGATGGCCACAGCCCAAACTCAAACTGACACGTGTGTTGTGAAACCTGAAATGATGGATAACTCCACACAAACTGAGAGCATGGAGGAGGAAGAGAAATCTCCCCCTCACCAGACTTTAGGACAGGATCAGCCTCCTCAGGGAACTGATCTTACCCCTGATGAAGGAACTGCCCCAGAGGTGGTTGGGCGTAGCCTGACAGAACCTCTGATGTCAGTGGACCCTTCTCAGGTGGGACCCAGTCTGGAGCAGGTAACCTGCCCCTCTCTCCCTTGCCTTAGCCAGCCCAGGGCTGCAGAGGACAAGAAGGACAGTGAGACCCAGAGGGCCCCCTGTCAAATAAAGCACCCCCATCAAAAGATTAGGTGCACCAAAACTAGTAGCCCTAGTAAGGTGAAAACTTTAAAAACTCCTGAGGGAGCCCCCTTAAAAACAGTTAGGGACCTCCCCCAGATGGATTCTGTTGGGCACAGCCAAACCTGGGACCCAAAGGGCCCAAACCTGAACTGTCCCTCCAGCAAGCCAAACAGAGGGACCCAGCCTCCAGCTTTAGGTAGCCAGAGGTTGACCCTGAGAGCACAGTGCAACTCAGTTAAAGAAAGAAAGGCACACATGGTGGAAGATAATTGGAGGAAGCTAAGCCCTAAATTAGTAGAGCCTCACTTCAATACTCCATATCCAAACCAGCCTTTAACTTTGCATAAACACACCCAAGGTAGTGATTCCCTATGGTGGAGACCCTCTAATACCCAAAGGGTGAGGGACTGCTTAGTGGACCATGAGACAGGGGGTACCCATGCTAGTGCAGGTACTTCCTTATATGGCCACTCAGGCAATATAGGCTTACCTGGCCAAGGATAGCCTTATCTCCTTTCGTTTGGGGGGGGGTTATGTAGGAAGGTGGCTACCTGACTATGGTTACCCCAGATTTTTTGCCTGTGTTTAGCTGGTTTTTTGACTTAGTTGACCTGGTTCCCTGCTAATCAGGGCCCCAGGCCATCTGCTCTCTCTGTAAAATGGATTCCATGTACCCTAGGTACATACCAATTGGAAATGGACTCCTTGTCAGCCCCTGTAGAATGCACTATAGGTGCACAGGGCACAGGAGCCACTAAGGCCTACCAGGGGCTGCAGCATATCTTTTGCCACCCCTGGCTGGTTCTTAAATTGACACAACTGGCTGATCACTCAGCTGGGGTAAGGTGGTGTACACACCCCTTGCTTAGATATAGTATACCTATGTCTAAACCTATATCTGGACACATGTAAACCTATGAGCCACTCCTATAGACAGGCCTCACCAATCCTGGAGGCTGGGTGCTTGGTTTTTATGTGAGATGGAGCTCTAGCATGAGCTGAGCCTGTCTGCAGCCGTCGGGAACAAATCCCTAAGCTGTTTCAGGATAATGCCATACCATATACTATTAAGTGCCTTATAATCCTCGCGGTTATTTAGCAACTCTGGTTTGGCTTTATCAAAACATGTCGTGTAAGGTGTCATACGCTTTGGAATACCATCCCCTCGCCAGTTCTGGCGACGGGGATGGCATTCCACCCCTCTAGAGGGGTAAGACATGTTACTTCACTTTAATGCGGTTGATTTCTCCAAAGGCCTTAAGATCCACAAAATGGATGCCTCTGCCACAGACAAATCTCTGGACCCCTGGAGCTGACCGAAACCCAGTCAAGGGGGTCCTGGACAAAGGGTTTCCTGTCACAGGAGGGTGTCACCGCCCTCCAGACAGGAGATAGTGTATTGTAGCAGGGAGGTTTGAAAGAAACCAGACACTGCCTGGGGCGCACAAGGCTGCCCCTTGCATAATCCGGCCAAACCGGTTCTGGGGCACTCCAGCCCTCGTGCCAGGGCGGCCTGGATCAAAGGAAGGGGGTGTATCCACCCACTTCCTGGGTCCCACCCATAGGAGGGGACCTAGCAGGTAATCACGCCCACCAGATTCGAATAAGAGTGGGAGCAGTGCCAATGCACATCAGATTTCCTGGAAGAAACATTTGAAACGATATTCTGGACCCTTCGCCCTCCATCTCAAGGTGGAAGCCCGAAGAATCTCCCTTGTGGTCAAGGAGTGACCACCCTGCAGCAGCAGGCACCATCCAGCCCTCGACGTCTACTTAGTTGCAGTTCCCGCCGGAACTCGAGCGACTGAGATCGACGAGATCAAGCCTGCCCAGCTTCTAACAGCCCGATCCACAGTCCCTGCAAAGCTGAGACCCGTGGAGGCGACCGGAAGCGTGGGGCACGCCATCTTGAAGTGACCACGAGACGCTGACCGTGCAGCCCACGAGTGACCCTCGAAGCTGTACACCGGGGTTTGAGAAGCCCCCACCCTGAGCTACTCCTGAGCCGAAGTTCAGCCCTCCACACTCGACGAGTGCTGCGTGGGGCCCTTTGGCACGATTTGGCTCAACGCGTTGGCCCGGTCACTTGCCAGCTGGCTTGTGGTCCCTGTGCCGACGAACTACAAAAGAAGACTCGTGATTCTGGTTGCTCCAGATCCACACCAGCTCCCCTGAAAGGGAGCCCCGACTCTGACCTTCCTGGTCTGAGTAAGACGCCATCTTCCAATCCCGCGTGGATTGCTCTTACCAAGGCTTGTTTGCTCCAAACCGGAAGCCGACTGCACCGACGGTGAGAGCCTGCGTGGGACAGATCGTGACCTGCTCCTGGACGTCGCAGATGCCCCAGAGCCCACGTGACAGCGAAGAGAAGCGCCTCGACGACCACCTGATTGCGCCCGACATTGCCTGGTTCCGTCCTGGTTCCACCCTGGTCACTGCTGAGTGACCCAGACTCTGTCCCCTCTGCTTTCAGGTACTCTACAACTTGAGTCCACCCTTGGACTCCACCGGACACTTCGTCTTCACCCTGCCTGCAGCCCTTTCAGCTTCAAGCATCAAGAGCCTGCGTGTCAAAACCCGACGCCACTTCGACCCTGTGCACCCACTTCCTGTGGGTGAGGTAACTTTGCTCCGCCGGTGTTCCCACACTGGTGCACACCTCTAGGGTCTGTGTGTTAAGTTTTGTTCCTCTAGGTTCAGCGGAAGTGTCCTTAAACTTTAACTATTTGACTTTTACGCACCATTGGTTAACATTGGTGCATGCGTGCGCTTTCCGCACATCTCCCGAATCCCGAGGGCCATTCCCGACTTCAGCATTGCTTGTCCTGACTGCTCCCAGCGATTCCCTAGGCCCTAGGCCTAACCACTGCTCGAGTGGCCTCTCTTATACCACTTGTTTAGTATATGGTTTGAGTGGCCCCCTGCCCTCATCCATAATTGTGCAACTTTGTATGTTTAAACAGTGCTTTTGATTTAACGCTTGTGCCCCTTTATTCATAAAGAATACTGGGGATTGTTTTTAGTAATAAACACATATATTTTTATAATATATACTTGTGTGGTGTCCTTTCATTTGGTATTACAGGATTGTATGTGGTAAAACAGCTCGCTTAACACGACCTCTTAAGTTAAGCCTTTAGGCTGCTTAGTCCATGCTACCACTAGGATAGCTTGTCTAATAAGGTTGACTTACAACCAGACACCATAAGGGGATTGTTTGGTCAGGTAGTAGGTGGTTCCAGAATTGGAAACATCCCCTACCAGGCCAACTTCTCACAACCGGTTTGGCCGGATTATGCAAGGGGCAGCCTTGTGCGCCCCAGGCAGTGTCTGGTTTCTTTCAAACCTCCCTGCTACAATACACTATCTCCTGTCTGGAGGGCGGTGACACCCTCCTGTGACAGGAAACCCTTTGTCCAGGACCCCCTTGACTGGGTTTCGGTCAGCTCCAGGGGTCCAGACATTTGTCTGTGGCAGAGGCATCCATTTTGTGGATCTTAAGGCCTTTGGAGAAATCAACCGCATTAAAGTGAAGTAACATGTCTTACCCCTCTAGAGGGGTGGAATGCCATCCCCGTCGCCAGAACTGGCGAGGGGATGGTATTCCAAAGCGTATGACACCTTACACGACATGTTTTGATAAAGCCAAACCAGAGTTGCTAAATAACCGCGAGGATTATAAGGCACTTAATAGTATATGGTATGGCATTATCCTGAAACAGCTTAGGGATTTGTTCCCGACGGCTGCAGACAGGCTCAGCTCATGCTAGAGCTCCATCTCACATAAAAACCATGCACCCAGCCTCCAGGATTGGTGAGGCCTGTCTATAGGAGTGGCTCACAGGTTTACATGTGTCCAGATATAGGTTTAGACATAGGTATACTATATCTAAGCAAGGGGTGTGTACACCACCTTACCCCAGCTGAGTGATCAGCCAGTTGTGTCAATTTAAGAACCAGCCAGGGGTGGCAAAAGATATGCTGCAGCCCCTGGTAGGCCTTAGTGGCTCCTGTGCCCTGTGCACCTATAGTGCATTCTACAGGGGCTGACAAGGAGTCCATTTCCAATTGGTATGTACCTAGGGTACATGGAATCCATTTTACAGAGAGAGCAGATGGCCTGGGGCCCTGATTAGCAGGGAACCAGGTCAACTAAGTCAAAAAACCAGCTAAACACAGGCAAAAAATCTGGGGTAACCATAGTCAGGTAGCCACCTTCCTACACAAGTATATTTAGGTCCTGGGTACTCACAAAGTGACTGTGATATCCATTCTGAGCTATTTGGAAAATTAGCAAATCTTGTCAAAAAAACTTTTTTTGACGATTTTTGCTAATTTTCGGTATCAACCCTCATGACTGTTTTCAGGTCCCTGTAGCCACCAGGACCCCATAATATATCTCAGATTATATAACAAGAGTGGCTAGGGCTCATTTCCAGCCTCCAGGTACATGTCTGACTCCTATTTGTGACATTTTGAGGTGTTTGGTGTCAAATTCATTTTTTTCCATTATAGCTCCTAGATATCAGAGTCACATCAGATTTCTAGTTCTGGACCCAAGAAGACCATAGTATACCTCAGATGACATACCAAGAGTGTCTAAGACCCATTTCTGGCATCCAGGGGTGACCTTTTGAAGTTTTTGGGTTTAAGGGGGCAAAGTGACTTTTTCCACCCAGCCCAATGTTCTCAAAATCGGGTACGATATCAGGTGTTTCCCTTGGTTGGTAGCGGAAAAAAAACTTTATATAATATCAAAGTTATATATATCACATGAAAGCATCAGAGCTGACCTTTCTGACAAGTGTATTCATATCTTGCGCACTCAGACAGTGTCTCTGATATCCATTCTGAGCTATTTGGAAAATTAGCAAATCTTGTCAAAAAAATTTTTGGGACGATTTTTGCTAATTTTCAGTATCAACCCACCTGACTGTTTTTGGGTCCCTGTGGCCACCAGGACCCTATATTATATCTCAGGTGATATAGCAAGAGTGTCTAGGGCTCATTTCCAGCCTCCAGGTACATGTCTGAGTCCTATTTCAGACATTTTGAGGTGTTTGGTGTCAAATTCATTTTTTCCATTATAGGCCCTAGATATCAGAGTCACATCACATTTCTAGTTCTGGACCCAAGAACACCATAGTATACCTCAGATGACATACCAAGAGTGTCTAAGACCCATTTCTGGCCTCCAGGGGTGACTTTTTGAAGTTTTTGGGTTTAAGGGGGCAAAGTCACTTTTTCCACCCGAGGTCGTGGAACTCGGAGCTAGGTAAAAGTTTAGCTTGAGAGCCCTCCCCATGGAGGTCAAAAATGTTATTGCATCAAAATCATTTAAAAACTATATAGGTGTAATTGTTGTGCCCTGAATGCTATATGGCTGCATTTGCACCGTTCTAGGTATTTACAAAATGAATTTCTAACACTTTTGAAGTCACCATAAAGTGAAAAATGACTAAGTCCAAAAACTTCACTGGTGCATCAAAGTGGTCAAAAAAGGTCAACATTGGGTTAAAATTAACAAAACATAGTGCTGCAGTGGTCCAATAGCAGGCTAAAGACATAATGAATGACACAGAATGAACAGTTTTACTAAACACTTTGAAAATTCGATTTTCAATTTCAGGGGGACAAGGTCATGGAACTCCGAGCTGGGTAAAAGTTCAGCTTAAGGGCCCTCCCCATGGAGGTCAAAAATGTTATTACATCAAAATCTTTTAAAAACTATATAGGTGTAATTGCAGTCTCCTGAATGCTATGTAACTGCATTTGCACTGTTCTGTGTGCCTCCAAAATGAATTTCTAACACTTTTGAAATCTCCATGAAGCAAAAAGTCCAAAGACCATTTGGAGCATCAAAGTGTTCAAAAACGGTCAAAAATGCATAAAAACGAAAAAAAACAAGTGCTACAGTGGCCCAATAGCATGCTAAACACACAATGAATGACACAGAATGAATAGTTGTACACATTACTTTGAAAATGCAATTTTAAATTTCAGGGGGACAAGGTCACGAAAGTCATGGAACTCCGAGCGGGGAAAAAGTTCAACCTTTCCCCCCTTATGGAGGTCAAAATTTTAATACATCAAAATCATTTAAAAACTATATAGGTGTGATGGCAGTGTCTTGGATACATCCCACATGAATTTTAAACACATTAGGAGCATCTCTGATCAAAATAACCATAAAAATCCCAAAGCTGCATCAGTGCTTCAAAGTGCTCCAAAACGGTCAAAAATGGACGAAAATGAAAAATATTCTCCATATCTGAGTTTTTATAACATTCCTTAGATAATGTATATCTTGAATTAGTTTTAAATCCTTTTATTAAAAAGTTTCTTTTCTATGCTGCACTGGTGCAACGCCTCAAGTCTGAGAAGCTGCACCAGTGCAGCCGAAGCAGCACTGGTGCAGCCGAAGCCCGAGGGCCATTCCCGACTTCAGCATTGCTTGTCCTGACTGCTCCCAGCGATTCCCTAGGCCCTAGGCCTAACCACTGCTCGAGTGGCATCTCTTATACCACTTGTTTAGTATATGGTTTGAGTGGCCACCCGCCCTCATCCATAATTGTGCAACTTGTATGTTTAAACAGTGCTTTTGATTTAACGCTTGTGCCCCTTTATTCATAAAGAATACTGGGGATTGTCTTTAGTAATAAACACATATATTTTTATAATACATACTTGTGTGGTGTCCTTTCATTTGATATTACAGGATTGTATGTGGTAAAACAGCTCGCTTAACACAACCTCTTAAGTTAAGCCTTTAGGCTGCTTAGTCCATGCTACCCCTAGGATAGCTTGTCTAATAAGGTTGACTTACAACCAGACACCATAAGGGATTGTTTGGTCTGATAATAGGTGGTTCCAGAATTGGAAACATCACCTATCAGGCCAACTTCTCACATTAGGCCTTCCATAGGAGTGGCTCACAGGTTGATATGTGTCCAGATATAGGTTTAGATATAGGTATACTATATCTAAGTAAGGGGTGGTTACACCACCTTACCCCAGCTGAGTGATCAGCCAGTTGTGTCAATTTAAGAACCAGCCAGGGGTGGCAAAAGATATGCTGCAGCCCCTGGTAGGCCTTGGTGGCTCCTATGCCCTTGGCACCTATAGTGCATTATACAGGGGCTGACAAGGAGTCCATTTCCAATTGTGGTATGTACCTAGGGTACATGGAATCCATTTTACAGAGAGAGCAGATGGCCTGGGGCCCTGATTAGCAGGGAACCAGGTCAACTAAGTCAAAAAACCAGCTAAACACAGGCAAAAAATCTGGGGTAACCATAGTCAGGTAGCCACCTTCCTACAGTCCCCCAGGCTGTGCTTGGTCCCCCAGGCTGTGCTTGGTCCCCCTGGTTGCTCTTGGTCCCCCAGGCTGTGCTTGGTCCCCCAGGCTGTGCTTGGTCCCCCTGGTTGCTCTTGGTCCCCCTGGCTGTGCTTGGTACCCCTGGCTGTGCTTGGTCCCCCAGGCTGCTTGGTCCCCCAGGCTGTGCTTGGTCCCCCTGGTTGCTCTTGGTCCCCAAGCTGTGCTTGGTCCCCCAGGCTGTGCTTGCTCCCCCTGGTTGCTCTTGGTCCCCCAGGCTGTGTTTGGTCCCCCAGGCTGTGCTTGGTCCCCCAGGCTGTGCTTGGTCCACCTGGTTGCTCTTGGTCCCCCAGGCTGTGCTTGGTACCCCTGGCTGTGCTTGGTCCCCCTGGTTGCTCTTGGTCCCCCAGGCTGTGCTTGGTCCCCCAGGCTGTGCTTGGTCCCCCTGGATGCTCTTGGTCCCCCTGGCTATGCTTGGTCTCCCTGGTTCCTCTTGGTCCCCCTGGCTGTGCTTGGTCCCCCAGGCTGTGCTTGGTCTCCCTGGTTGCTCTTGGTCCCCCTGGCTGTGCTTGGTACACCTGGCTGTGCTTGGTCCCCAGGCTGTGCTTGGTCCCCCAGGCTGTGCTTGGTCCCCCTGGTTGCTCTTGGTCCCCCAGGCTGTGCTTGGTCCCCCTGGTGCTCTTGGTCCCCCTGGCTGTGCTTGGTCCCCCTGGTTGCTCTTGGTCCCCCTGGCTGTGCTTGGTCCCCCTGGTTGCTCTTGGTCCCCCAGGCTGTGCTTGGTCCCCCAGGCTGTGCTTGGTCCCCCTGGTTGCTCTTGGTCCCCCAGGCTGTGCTTGGTCCCCCAGGCTGTGCTTGGTCCCCCTGGTTGCTCTTGGTCCCCCAGGCTGTGCTTGGTCCCCCAGGCTGTGCTTGGACCCCCTGGTTGCTCTTGGTCCTCCAGGCTGTGCTTGGTCCCCCAGGCTGTGCTTGGTCCCCCAGGCTGTGCTTGGTCCCCCTGGTTGCTCTTGGTCCTCCTGGCTGTGCTTGGTACCCCTGGCTGTGCTTGGTCCCCCTGGTTGCTTTTGGTCCCCCAGGCTGTGCTTGGTCCCTCTGGTTGCTCTTGGTCCCCCAGGCTGTGCTTGGTCCCCCAGGCTGTGCTTGTTCCCCCTGGTTGCTCTTGGTCCCCCAGGCTGTGCTTGGTCCCCCAGGCTGTGCTTGGCCCCCCTGGTTGCTCTTGGTCCCCCAGGCTGTGCTTGGTCACCCAGGCTGTGCTTGGTCCCCCAGGCTGTGCTTGGTCCCCCTGGTTGCTCTTGGTCCCCCAGGCGGTGCTTGGTCCCCCAGGCTGTGCTTGGACCCCCTGGTTGCTCTTGGTCCCCCCAGGCTGTGCTTGGTCCCCCAGGCTGTGCTTGGTCCCCCTGGTTGCTCCTGGTCCCCCTGGCTGTGCTTGGTCCCCCTGGCTGTGCTTGGTCCCCCTGGTTGCTCTTGGTCCCCCAGGCTGTGCTTGGTCCCCCAGGCTGTGCTTGGTCCCCCTGGTTGCTCTTGGTCCCCCAGGCTGTGCTTGGTCCCCCAGGCTGTGCTTGGTCCCCCTGGTTGCTCTTGGTCCCCCAGGCTGTGCTTGGTCCCACAGGCTGTGCTTGGTCCCCCAGGCTGTGCTTGGTCCCCCTGGTTGCTCTTGGTCCCCCAGGCTGTGCTTGGTCCCCCAGGCTGTGCTTGGTCCCCCTGGTTGCTCTTGGTCCCCAAGGCTGTGCTTGGTCCCCCAGGCTGTGCTTGGTCCCCAGGCTGTGCTTGGTCCCCCTGGTTGCTCTTGGTCCCCCTGGCTGTGCTTGGTACCCCTGGCTGTGCTTGGCCCCCCTGGTTGCTCTTGGTCTCCAAGGCTGTGCTTGGTCCCCCAGGCTGTGCTTGGTCCCCCTAGTTGCTCTTAGTCCCCCAGGCTGTGCTTGGTACCCCAGGCTGTGCTTGGTCCCCCAGGCTCTGCTTGGTCCCCCTGGTTGCTCTTGGTCCCCCAGACTGTGCTTGGTCCCCCAGACTGTACTTGGTCCCCCAGGATGTGCTTGGTCCCCCTGGTTGCTCTTGGTCCCCCAGGCTGTGCTTGGTCCCCCAGGCTGTGCTTGGTCCCCCTGGTTGCTCTTGGTCCCCCTGGCTGTGCGTGATACCCCTGGCTGTGCTTGGTCCCCCTGGTTGCTCTTGGTCCCCCAGGCTGTGCTTGGTCCCCCAGGCTGTGCTTGGTCCCCCTGGTTGCTCTTGGTCCCCCAGGCTGTGCTTGGTTCCCCAGGCTGTGCTTGGTCCCCCTGGTTGCTCTTGGTCCCCCTGGCTGTGCTTGGTCCCCCTGGTTGCTCTTGGTCCCCCAGGCTGTGCTTGGTCCCCCAGGCTGTGCTTGGTCCCCCAGGCTGTGCTTGGTCCCCCAGGCTCTGCTTGGTCCCCCAGGCTCTGCTTGGTCCCCCTGGTTGCTCTTGGTCCTTCAGGCTGTGCTTGGTCCCCCAGGCTCTGCTTGGTCCCCCTGGTTGCTCTTGGTCCCCCAGGCTGTGCTTTGTCCCCCAGGCTGTCCTTGGTCCCCCTGGTTGCTCTTGGTCCCCCAGGCTGTGCTTGGTCCCCCAGGCTGTGCTTGGTCCCCCAGGCTGTGCTTGGTCCCCCTGGTTGCTCTTGGTCCCCCAGGCTGTGCTTGGTCCCCCAGGCTGTGCTTGGTACCCCAGGCTGTGCTTGGTCCTCCTGGTTGCTCTTGGTCCCCCAGGCTGTGCTTGGTCCCCCAGGCTGTTCTTGGTCCCCCAGACTGTGCTTGGTCCCCCAGGCTGTGCTTGGTCCCCCAGGCTGTGCTTGGTCCCTCCGGTTGCTCTTGGTCCCCCAGGCTGTGCTTGGTTCCCCAGGCTGTGCTTGGTCCCCCTGGTTGCTCTTGGTCCCCCAGGCTGTGCTTGGTACCCCAGGCTCTGCTTGGTCCCCCAGGCTCTGCTTGGTCCCCCAGGCTCTGCTTGGTCCCCCTGGTTGCTCTTGGTCCCTCAGGCTGTGCTTGGTCCCCCAGGCTGTGCTTGATCCCCCGGGCTGTGCTTGGTCCCCCTGGCTGTGCTTGGTCCCCCTGGTTGCTCTTGGTCCCCCTGGCTGTGCATGGTACCCCTGGCTGTGCTTGGTCCCCCTGGTTGCTCTTGGTCCACCAGGCTGTGCTTGGTCCCCCAGGCTGTGCTTGGTCCCCCTGGTTGCTCTTGGTCCCCCAGGCTGTGCTTGGTCCCCCAGGCTGTGCTTGGTCCCCCAGGCTGTGCTTGGTCCCCCTGGTTGCTTTTGGTCCCCCAGGCTGTGCTTGGTACCCCTGGCTGTGCTTGGTCCCCCTGGTTGCTCTTGGTCCCCCAGGCTGTGCTTGGGTCCCCATGGTTGCTCCTGGTCCCCCAGGCTGTGCTTGGTCCCGCAGGCTGTGCTTGGTCCCCCAGCTGTGCTTGGTCCCCCTGGTTGCTCATGGTCCCCCAGGCTGTGCTTGGTCCCCCAGGCTGTGCTTGGTCCCCCAGGCTGTGCTTGGTCCCCCTGGTTGCTCTTGGTCCCCCAGGCTTGTGCTTGGTCCCCCAGGCTGTGCTTGGTCCCCCTGGTTGCTCTTGGTCCCCCAGGCTTGTGCTTGGCCCCCCAGGCTGTGCTTGGTCCCCCTGGTTGCTCTTGGTCCCCCAGGCTGTGCTTTGTCCCCCAGGCTGTGCTTGGTCCCCCAGGCTGTGCTTGGTCCCCAGGCTGTGCTTGGTCCCCCTGGTTGCTCTTGGTCCCCCTGGCTGTGCTTGGTACCCCTGGCTGTGCTTGGTCCCCCTGGTTGCTCTTGGTCCCCCAGGCTGTGCTTGGTCCCCCAGGCTGTGCTTGGTCCCCCTAGTTGCTCTTAGTCCCCCAGGCTGTGCTTGGTACCCCAGGCTGTGCTTGGTCCCCCAGGCTCTGCTTGGTCCCCCTGGTTGCTCTTGGTCCCCCAGGCTGTGCTTGGTCCCCCAGACTGTGCTTGGTCCCCCAGGCTGTGCTTGGTCCCCCTTGTTGCTCTTGGTCCCCCAGGCTGTGCTTGGTCCCCCAGGCTGTGCTTGGTCCCCCTGGTTGCTCTTGGTCCCCCTGGCTGTGCGTGATACCCCTGGCTGTGCTTGGTCCCCCTGGTTGCTCTTGGTCCCCCAGAATGTGCTTGGTCCCCCAGGCTGTGCTTGGTCCCCCTGGTTGCTCTTGGTCCCCCAGGCTGTGCTTGGTCCCCCAGGCTGTGCTTGGTCCCCCAGGCTGTGCTTGGTCCCACTGGTTGCTCTTGGTCCCCCAGGCTGTGCTTGGTACCCCGGCAGTGCTTGGTCCCCCTGGTTGCTCTTGGTCCCCCAGCCTGTGCTTGGTCCCCCAGGCTGTGTTTGGTCCCCCTGGTTGCTCTTGGTCCCCCTGGCTGTGCTTGGTCCCCCTGGTTGCTCTTGGTCCCCCAGGCTGTGCTTGGTCCCCCAGGCTGTGCTTGGTCCCCCTGGTTGCTCTTGGTCCCCCAGGCTGTGCTAGGTCCCCCAGGCTGTGCTTGGACCCCCAGGCTCTGCTTGGTCCCCCAGGCTCTGCTTGGTCCCCCTGGTTGCTCTTGGTCCTTCAGGCTGTGCTTGGTCCCCCAGGCTGTGCTTGGTCCCCCTGGTTGCTCTTGGTCCCCCAGGCTGTGCTTGGTCCCCCAGGCTGTGCTTGGTCCCCCTGGTTGCTCTTGGTCCCCCAGGCTGTGCTTGGTCCCCCTGGCTGTGCTTGGTCCCCCAGGCTGTGCTTGGTCCCCCTGGTTGCTTTTGGTCCCCCAGGCTGTGCTTGGTCCCCCATGCTGTGCTTGGTCCCCCAGGCTGTGCTTGGTCCCCCTGGTTGCTCTTGGCCCCCCAGGCTGTGCTTGGTCCCCCAGGCTGTGCTTGGTACCCCAGGCTGTGCTTGGTCCTCCTGGTTGCTCTTGGTCCCCCAGGCTGTGCTTGGTCCCCCAGGCTGTTCTTGGTCCCCCAGGCTGTGCTTGGTCCCCCAGGCTGTGCTTGGTCCCCCAGGCTGTGCTTGGTCCCTCCAGTTGCTCTTGGTCCCCCAGGCTGTGCTTGGTCCCCCAGGCTGTGCTTGGTCCCCCAGGCTGTGCTTGGTCCCCCAGGCTGTGCTTGGTCCCCCTGGTTGCTCTTGGTCCCCCAGGCTGTGCTTGGTCCCCCTGGTTGCTCTTGGTCCCCCTGGCTGTGCTTGGTACCCCTGGCTGTGCTTGGTCCCCCTGGTTGCTCTTGGTACCCCCGGCTGTGCTTGGTCCCCCAGGCTGTGCTTGGTCCCCCTGGTTGCTCTTGGTCCCCCAGGCTGTGCTTGGTACCCCAGGCTGTGCTTGGTCCCCCAGGCTCTGCTTGGTCCCCCAGGCTCTGCTTGGTCCCCCTGGTTGCTCTTGGTCCCTCAGGCTGTGCTTGGTCCCCCAGGCTGTGCTTGGTCCCCCGGGCTGTGCTTGGTCCCCCAGGCTGTGCTTGGTCCCCCTGGTTGCTCTTGGTCCCCCTGGCTTTGCATGGTACCCCTGGCTGTGCTTGGTCCCCCTGGTTGCTCTTGGTCCACCAGGCTGTGCTTGGTCCCCCAGGCTGTGCTTGGTCCCCCTGGTTGCTCTTGGTCCCCCAGGCTGTGTGTGAGAAGTTGGCCTGATAGGTGATGTTTCCAATTCTGGAACCACCTATTATCAGACCAAACAATCCCTTATGGTGTCTGGTTGTAAGTCAACCTTATTAGACAAGCTATCCTAGGGGTAGCATGGACTAAGCAGCCTAAAGGCTTAACTTAAGAGGTCGTGTTAAGCGAGCTGTTTTACCACATACAATCCTGTAATATCAAATGAAAGGACACCACACAAGTATATATTATAAAAATATATGTGTTTATTACTAAAAACAATCCCCAGTATTCTTTATGAATAAAGGGGCACAAGCGTTAAATCAAAAGCACTGTTTAAACATACAAGTTGCACAATTATGGATGAGGGCGGGTGGCCACTCAAACCATATACTAAACAAGTGGTATAAGAGATGCCACTCGAGCAGTGGTTAGGCCTAGGGCCTAGGGAATCGCTGGGAGCAGTCAGGACAAGCAATGCTACACAGGTGTAGGAAGGTGGCTACCTGACTATGGTTACCCCAGATTTTTTGCCTGTGTTTAGCTGGTTTTTTGACTTAGTTGACCTGGTTCCCTGCTAATCAGGGCCCCAGGCCATCTGCTCTCTCTGTAAAATGGATTCCATGTACCCTAGGTACATACCAATTGGAAATGGACTCCTTGTCAGCCCCTGTAGAATGCACTATAGGTGCACAGGGCATAGGGGCCACTAAGGCCTACCAGGGGCTGCAGCATATCTTTTGCCACCCCTGGCTGGTTCTTAAATTGACACAACTGGCTGATCACTCAGCTGGGGTAAGGTGGTGTACACACCCCTTGCTTAGATATAGTATACCTATGTCTAAACCTATATCTGGACACATGTAAACCTGTGAGCCACTCCTATAGACAGGCCTCACCAATCCTGGAGGCTGGGTGCATGGTTTTTATGTGAGATGGAGCTCTAGCATGAGCTGAGCCTGTCTGCAGCCGTCGGGAACAAATCCCTAAGCTGTTTCAGGATAATGCCATACCATATACTATTAAGTGCCTTATAATCCTCGCGGTTATTTAGCAACTCTGGTTTGGCTTTATCAAAACATGTCGTGTAAGGTGTCATACGCTTTGGAATACCATCCCCTCGCCAGTTCTGGCGACGGGGATGGCATTCCACCCCTCTAGAGGGGTAAGACATGTTACTTCACTTTAATGCGGTTGATTTCTCCAAAGGCCTTAAGATCCACAAAATGGATGCCTCTGCCACAGACAAATGTCTGGACCCCTGGAGCTGACCGAAACCCAGTCAAGGGGGTCCTGGACAAAGGGTTTCCCGTCACAGGAGGGTGTCACCGCCCTCCAGACAGGAGATAGTGTATTGTAGCAGGGAGGTTTGAAAGAAACCAGACACTGCCTGGGGCGCACAAGGCTGCCCCTTGCATAATCCGGCCAAACCGGTTCTGGGGCACTCCAGCCCTCGTGCCAGGGCGGCCTGGATCAAAGGAAGGGGGTGTATCCACCCACTTCCTGGGTCCCACCCATAGGAGGGGACCTAGCAGGTAATCACGCCCACCAGATTCGAATAAGAGTGGGAGCAGTGCCAATGCACATCAGATTTCCTGGAAGAAACATTTGAAACGATATTCTGGACCCTTCGCCCTCCATCTCAACGTGGAAGCCCGAAGAATCTCCCTTGTGGTCAAGGAGTGACCACCCTGCAGCAGCAGGCACCATCCAGCCCTCGACGTCTACTTGGTTGCAGTTCCCGCCGGAACTCGAGCGACTGAGATCGACGAGATCAAGCCTGCCCAGCTTCTAACAGCCCGATCCACAGTCCCTGCAAAGCTGAGACCCGTGGAGGCGACCGGAAGCGTGGGGCACGCCATCTTGAAGTGACCACGAGACGCTGACCGTGCAGCCCACGAGTGACCCTCGAAGCTGTACACCGGGGTTTGAGAAGCCCCCACCCTGAGCTACTCCTGAGCCGAAGTTCAGCCCTCCACACTCGACGAGTGCTGCGTGGGGCCCTTTGGCACGATTTGGCTCAACGCGTTGGCCCGGTCACTTGCCAGCTGGCTTGTGGTCCCTGTGCCGACGAACTACAAAAGAAGACTCGTGATTCTGGTTGCTCCAGATCCACACCAGCTCCCCTGAAAGGGAGCTCCGACTCTGACCTTCCTGGTCCGAGTGAGACGCCATCTTCCAATCCCGCGTGGATTGCTCTTACCAAGGCTTGTTTGCTCCAAACCGGAAGCCGACTGCACCGACGGTGAGAGCCTGCGTGGGACAGATTGTGACCTGCTCCTGGACGTCGCAGATGCCCCAGAGCCCACGTGACAGCGAAGAGAAGCGCCTCGACGACCACCTGATTGCGCCCGACATTGCCTGGTTCCGTCCTGGTTCCACCCTGGTCACTGCTGAGTGACCCAGACTCTGTCCCCTCTGCTTTCAGGTACTCTACAACTTGAGTCCACCCTTGGACTCCACCGGACACTTCGTCTTCACCCTGCCTGCAGCCCTTTCAGCTTCAAGCACCAAGAGCCTGCGTGTCAAAACCCGACGCCACTTCGACCCTGTGCACCCACTTCCTGTGGGTGAGGTAACTTTGCTCCGCCGGTGTTCCCACACTGGTGCACACCTCTAGGGTCTGTGTGTTAAGTTTTGTCCCTCTAGGTTCAGCGGAAGTGTCCTTAAACTTTAACTATTTGACTTTTACGCACCATTGGTTAACATTGGTGCATGCGTGCGCTTTCCGCACATCTCCCGAATCCCGAGGGCCATTCCCGACTTCAGCATTGCTTGTCCTGACTGCTCCCAGCGATTCCCTAGGCCCTAGGCCTAACCACTGTTCGAGTGGCCTCTCTTATACCACTTGTTTAGTATATGGTTTGAGTGGCCCCCTGCCCTCATCCATAATTGTGCAACTTTGTATGTTTAAACAGTGCTTTTGATTTAACGCTTGTGCCCCTTTATTCATAAAGAATACTGGGGATTGTTTTTAGTAATAAACACATATATTTTTATAATATATACTTGTGTGGTGTCCTTTCATTTGGTATTACAGGATTGTATGTGGTAAAACAGCTCGCTTAACACGACCTCTTAAGTTAAGCCTTTAGGCTGCTTAGTCCATGCTACCCCTAGGATAGCTTGTCTAATAAGGTTGACTTACAACCAGACACCATAAGGGGATTGTTTGGTCAGGTAGTAGGTGGTTCCAGAATTGGAAACATCCCCTACCAGGCCAACTTCTCACATTGGTGAGCAGCGGTGCGGATTTGAGCTTGCTGTTGTTTTACCATTGCAATCTTTATATCAAATTGAAAGATCACATCAAGTACCTCTAGGTACATATAAAATCAAAAGCTTAGCATATTAAGTTCTACTGAACTTAGTAGTTGTAGGTTGAAGGGAGTAGCACACCCCTGACTACAACTCACTAGCAAGGTCCAGTAGGAAAACACTTAGTGTAGGTAAGTGCACCACTTACACCTCACTAGTAACCATGTCTGACACAGGAAAGGCCTCAGGGTCTAGTCCTGTGACAGTTGACCCTACCCAGGCAACTTCTGGATATGACAAACTAACCCGCAGAGACTTGATTGTCTTGTGCAAAGCAAGAGGGTTAAAAAGGGGCAGAAGCCCCACCTGCCTAATCCTAGTAGAACTCCTAGAACAGGATGACTTAGAGAAGGCAAAAGCAGCTTCCCTAGATACAGGAACTGGAGGGAACCCCCCTGCAGTTGATCCCCCTGAAGAGGAGGATGATGATGACTTGGATGAGGACTCAGAGGTTGAGGACTTAGAAGTACAGGATCAGGGTAGCCAGGTTCCAGTTGGTAGGCTTAGCCAGGCCAACTTGGACCTACTGGGGAATGGAGAGGGCCAGCACCTCCCCAGAACCCAACATATGATTCTCCCAGGCAACAGAAGAGTGAGATCTCCCTCAGGGGACTCTCATCTTTCTAGTGCCTCCAGAGAATCAGAGAGAGGCATGAGTGCTTCTCAAAAAGCTGAGCATAGGGCCAGAATGAGGGCTGTCCAACTCCAAATAGAGAGGGAGGAGGTAGCCTTGGCTCAAGCTAAACTTAGCATGGCCCAAGCTAAACTTGCCTTGGCAAGAGAGCAGAAATTGTGTGGCTTAGATGCCACTGGTGGCAGCAATATTCCCAAAGAGAAACCCAGGTCCTATGATAGTAGAAACCTGACAAAGATTGTGCCCCCCTTCAAAGAAGGGGATGACATCCACAAATGGATGACTGCTCTTGAGAGAGCCTGCATGGTACAGCAGGTTCCTGAGGAACAGTGGGCAGCAATCTTATGGTACTCCTTTTCAGAGAAAGGGAGACAAGCTCCTCACTGTTAGACATGAGGATGCAAACAAATACAAAGTCCTGAAGAGTGTTCTAATAGATGGGTTTGGCTTAACCACTGAACAGTACAGGTTGAAGTTCAGAGATACCCAGAAGACACAGACTCAGGACTGGACTGATTTTGTAGATTGTGCTACTAAGGCTCTGGAGGGTTGGCTACATGGCAGCAAAGTACATGACTTTACAGGATTGTATAATTTGATTATGAGGGAGCAGATCCTAAGTAATTGTCAGAACCAGCTCTTACACCAGCACCTGGTAGACTCTGATCTGACCTCTCCCCAAGAATTGGGAAAGAAGGCAGACAAATGGGTCAGAACCAGGATTAGGCCTAAGAATCAGGACAGTAACCAGAAGAAGGAGTCTACCAAGCCTCAAGATAAGGGTGGGGATAAAAGTAAAGAAAAGACTTCCCCAGGGCCCCAAAACTCCAAGGATGGGGGTGGGTCCCAAGACACTTCTTCAACTGAGAAAAAACCCTATTGTTATCCCTGTAAACAGGTGGGGCATTACAAAACAGACAGCTGTTGTCCCAAGAATAACAATAAAGAGAATATACCTCCAAAGCCAGCTTCAACACCTCCTGTTACTGTCAGCAGTAATCCCCCAGGAAGTGGAAGCACACCCAGGAATCTGGGTGGGTTTACTTTTGGAAATCAGGTGGACCCTGGCCTATCCAGGTCCCCATCACCCAATGATCTTGTTTATGAGGCTGGCATGGGGTTTGCCAACTTCTCTGCTTGCCCAAATACTTTGAGCAAGTATAGACAAGAACCCATCATCAATGGTTTAAGAGTTGAAGCTTTTAGAGACACAGGGGCTAGCATCACCATGGTGGCTGATGGCATAGTCCCCTCTAAGCAACTTTTACCTGGTGCCACATACCAGGTAATAAACATTGATGGCATCCAAACAAATCATCCCATGGCAGTAGTAAGTCTCAGCTGGGGAGGTGTCACTGGCCCAAAGAGAGTGGCAGTGTCCCCAAACTTGCCTGTAGACTGTCTACTGGGTAATGATTTAGAAATCTCAGCCTGGGCTGGGGTTGAACAGGAAATCCATTCTAGAATGGTAAATTCCAATGGAAAGGTTAGTGGGGCTGTAATGGCTACAGCCCCAATTCAAGATGTCCTTCCTGAAAAGGTTGGTAGGGCGGAGATACTCCCTGCCCCATCTTTAGCAAAAGCTCTTCCTGAACAGAATAGCAAAGCTGTTATGATAACAGCAGAAACCCAAACTGAGTCTCCTCCTGAAAAGGTTGGTGGGGCTGTGATGGCCACAGCCCAAACTCAAACTGACACGTGTGTTGTGAAACCTGAAATGATGGATAACTCCACACAAACTGAGAGCATGGAGGAGGAAGAGAAATCTCCCCCTCACCAGACTTTAGGACAGGATCAGCCTCCTCAGGGAACTGATCTTACCCCTGATGAAGGAACTGCCCCAGAGGTGGTTGGGCCTAGCCTGACAGAACCTCTGATGTCAGTGGACCCTTCTCAGGTGGGACCCAGTCTGGAGCAGGTAACCTGCCCCTCTCTCCCTTGCCTTAGCCAGCCCAGGGCTGCAGAGGACAAGAAGGACAGTGAGACCCAGAGGGCCCCCTGTCAAATAAAGCACCCCCATCGAAAGATTAGGTGCACCAAAACTAGTAGCCCTAGTAAGGTGAAAACTTTAAAAACTCCTGAGGGAGCCCCCTTAAAAACAGTTAGGGACCTCCCCCAGATGGATTCTGTTGGGCACAGCCAAACCTGGGACCCAAAGGGCCCAAACCTGAACTGTCCCTCCAGCAAGCCAAACAGAGGGACCCAGCCTCCAGCTTTAGGTAGCCAGAGGTTGACCCTGAGAGCACAGTGCAACTCAGTTAAAGAAAGAAAGGCACACCTGGTGGAAGATAATTGGAGGAAGCCAAGCCCTAACTTAGTAGAGCCTAACTTCAATACTCCATATCCAAACCAGCCTTTAACTTTGCATAAACACACCCAAGGTAGTGATTCCCTATGGTGGAGACCCTCTAGTACCCAAAGGGTGAGGGACTGCTTAGTGGACCATGAGACAGGGGGTACCCATGCTAGTGCAGGTACTTCCTTATATGGCCACTCAGGCAATATAGGCTTACCTGGCCAAGGATAGCCTTATCTCCTTTCGTTTGGGGGGGGGGTTATGTAGGAAGGTGGCTACCTGACTATGGTTACCCCAGATTTTTTGCCTGTGTTTAGCTGGTTTTTTGACTTAGTTGACCTGGTTCCCTGCTAATCAGGGCCCCAGGCCATCTGCTCTCTCTGTAAAATGGATTCCATGTACCCTAGGTACATACCAATTGGAAATGGACTCCTTGTCAGCCCCTGTAGAATGCACTATAGGTGCACAGGGCATAGGGGCCACTAAGGCCTACCAGGGGCTGCAGCATATCTTTTGCCACCCCTGGCTGGTTCTTAAATTGACACAACTGGCTGATCACTCAGCTGGGGTAAGGTGGTGTACACACCCCTTGCTTAGATATAGTATACCTATGTCTAAACCTATATCTGGACACATGTAAACCTGTGAGCCACTCCTATAGACAGGCCTCACCAATCCTGGAGGCTGGGTGCATGGTTTTTATGTGAGATGGAGCTCTAGCATGAGCTGAGCCTGTCTGCAGCCGTCGGGAACAAATCCCTAAGCTGTTTCAGGATAATGCCATACCATATACTATTAAGTGCCTTATAATCCTCGCGGTTATTTAGCAACTCTGGTTTGGCTTTATCAAAACATGTCGTGTAAGGTGTCATACGCTTTGGAATACCATCCCCTCGCCAGTTCTGGCGACGGGGATGGCATTCCACCCCTCTAGAGGGGTAAGACATGTTACTTCACTTTAATGCGGTTGATTTCTCCAAAGGCCTTAAGATCCACAAAATGGATGCCTCTGCCACAGACAAATGTCTGGACCCCTGGAGCTGACCGAAACCCAGTCAAGGGGGTCCTGGACAAAGGGTTTCCCGTCACAGGAGGGTGTCACCGCCCTCCAGACAGGAGATAGTGTATTGTAGCAGGGAGGTTTGAAAGAAACCAGACACTGCCTGGGGCGCACAAGGCTGCCCCTTGCATAATCCGGCCAAACCGGTTCTGGGGCACTCCAGCCCTCGTGCCAGGGCGGCCTGGATCAAAGGAAGGGGGTGTATCCACCCACTTCCTGGGTCCCACCCATAGGAGGGGACCTAGCAGGTAATCACGCCCACCAGATTCGAATAAGAGTGGGAGCAGTGCCAATGCACATCAGATTTCCTGGAAGAAACATTTGAAACGATATTCTGGACCCTTCGCCCTCCATCTCAACGTGGAAGCCCGAAGAATCTCCCTTGTGGTCAAGGAGTGACCACCCTGCAGCAGCAGGCACCATCCAGCCCTCGACGTCTACTTGGTTGCAGTTCCCGCCGGAACTCGAGCGACTGAGATCGACGAGATCAAGCCTGCCCAGCTTCTAACAGCCCGATCCACAGTCCCTGCAAAGCTGAGACCCGTGGAGGCGACCGGAAGCGTGGGGCACGCCATCTTGAAGTGACCACGAGACGCTGACCGTGCAGCCCACGAGTGACCCTCGAAGCTGTACACCGGGGTTTGAGAAGCCCCCACCCTGAGCTACTCCTGAGCCGAAGTTCAGCCCTCCACACTCGACGAGTGCTGCGTGGGGCCCTTTGGCACGATTTGGCTCAACGCGTTGGCCCGGTCACTTGCCAGCTGGCTTGTGGTCCCTGTGCCGACGAACTACAAAAGAAGACTCGTGATTCTGGTTGCTCCAGATCCACACCAGCTCCCCTGAAAGGGAGCTCCGACTCTGACCTTCCTGGTCCGAGTGAGACGCCATCTTCCAATCCCGCGTGGATTGCTCTTACCAAGGCTTGTTTGCTCCAAACCGGAAGCCGACTGCACCGACGGTGAGAGCCTGCGTGGGACAGATCGTGACCTGCTCCTGGACGTCGCAGATGCCCCAGAGCCCACGTGACAGCGAAGAGAAGCGCCTCGACGACCACCTGATTGCGCCCGACATTGCCTGGTTCCGTCCTGGTTCCACCCTGGTCACTGCTGAGTGACCCAGACTCTGTCCCCTCTGCTTTCAGGTACTCTACAACTTGAGTCCACCCTTGGACTCCACCGGACACTTCGTCTTCACCCTGCCTGCAGCCCTTTCAGCTTCAAGCACCAAGAGCCTGCGTGTCAAAACCCGACGCCACTTCGACCCTGTGCACCCACTTCCTGTGGGTGAGGTAACTTTGCTCCGCCGGTGTTCCCACACTGGTGCACACCTCTAGGGTCTGTGTGTTAAGTTTTGTCCCTCTAGGTTCAGCGGAAGTGTCCTTAAACTTTAACTATTTGACTTTTACGCACCATTGGTTAACATTGGTGCATGCGTGCGCTTTCCGCACATCTCCCGAATCCCGAGGGCCATTCCCGACTTCAGCATTGCTTGTCCTGACTGCTCCCAGCGATTCCCTAGGCCCTAGGCCTAACCACTGTTCGAGTGGCCTCTCTTATACCACTTGTTTAGTATATGGTTTGAGTGGCCCCC
Source organism: Lissotriton helveticus (assembly GCF_964261635.1). Classification (NCBI taxonomy): domain Eukaryota; kingdom Metazoa; phylum Chordata; class Amphibia; order Caudata; family Salamandridae; genus Lissotriton; species Lissotriton helveticus. The sequence goes on from NW_027611676.1 coordinate 2,073,238, forward strand.
TGCCCTCATCCATAATTGTGCAACTTTGTATGTTTAAACAGTGCTTTTGATTTAACGCTTGTGCCCCTTTATTCATAAAGAATACTGGGGATTGTTTTTAGTAATAAACACATATATTTTTATAATATATACTTGTGTGGTGTCCTTTCATTTGGTATTACAGGATTGTATGTGGTAAAACAGCTCGCTTAACACGACCTCTTAAGTTAAGCCTTTAGGCTGCTTAGTCCATGCTACCCCTAGGATAGCTTGTCTAATAAGGTTGACTTACAACCAGACACCATAAGGGGATTGTTTGGTCAGGTAGTAGGTGGTTCCAGAATTGGAAACATCCCCTACCAGGCCAACTTCTCACAACAGGCAGTTCTCCTGTATGATGTGGACATTGAGTTGCCCACTGCAGTAAGCCCCAGTAACCTGGGCAAATACAGACAGACTCCCTTAATTAATGAGAAACTGGCTCAAGCTTACAGGGACACATGTGCCAGTGTCACAATGGTGACACCTGACTTTGTGGACCCTGGACAGATTGTACTAGGTGAGAGCTACCTAGTAACCAATTGTGAGAAGTTGGCCTGGTAGGGGATGTTTCCAATTCTGGAACCACCTACTACCTGACCAAACAATCCCCTTATGGTGTCTGGTTGTAAGTCAACCTTATTAGACAAGCTATCCTAGTGGTAGCATGGACTAAGCGGCCTAAAGGCTTAACTTAAGAGGTCGTGTTAAGCGAGCTGTTTTACCACATACAATCCTGTAATACCAAATGAAAGGACACCACACAAGTATATATTATAAAAATATATGTGTTTATTACTAAAAACAATCCCCAGTATTCTTTATGAATAAAGGGGCACAAGCGTTAAATCAAAAGCACTGTTTAAACATACAAAGTTGCACAATTATGGATGAGGGCAGGGGGCCACTCAAACCATATACTAAACAAGTGGTATAAGAGAGGCCACTCGAACAGTGGTTAGGCCTAGGGCCTAGGGAATCGCTGGGAGCAGTCAGGACAAGCAATGCTGAAGTCGGGAATGGCCCTCGGGATTCGGGAGATGTGCGGAAAGCGCACGCATGCACCAATGTTAACCAATGGTGCGTAAAAGTCAAATAGTTAAAGTTTAAGGACACTTCCGCTGAACCTAGAGGAACAAAACTTAACACACAGACCCTAGAGGTGTGCACCAGTGTGGGAACACCGGCGGAGCAAAGTTACCTCACCCACAGGAAGTGGGTGCACAGGGTCGAAGTGGCGTCGGGTTTTGACACGCAGGCTCTTGGTGCTTGGAGCTGAAAGGGCTGCAGGCAGGGTGAAGACGAAGTGTCCGGTGGAGTCCAAGGGTGGACTCAAGTTGTAGAGTACCTGAAAGCAGAGGGGACAGAGTCTGGGTCACTCAGCAGTGACCAGGGTGGAACCAGGACGGAACCAGGCAATGTCGGGCGCAATCAGGTGGTCGTCGAGGCGCTTCTCTTCGCTGTCACGTGGGCTCTGGGGCATCTGCGACGTCCAGGAGCAGGTCACGATCTGTCCCACGCAGGCTCTCACCGTCGGTGCAGTCGGCTTCCGGTTTGGAGCAAACAAGCCTTGGTAAGAGCAATCCACGCGGGATTGGAAGATGGCGTCTCACTCGGACCAGGAAGGTCAGAGTCGGGGCTCCCTTTCAGGGGAGCTGGTGTGGATCTAGAGCAACTAGAATCACGAGTCTTCTTTTGTAGTTCGTCGGCACAGGGACCACAAGCCAGCTGGCAAGTGACCGGGCCAACGCGTTGAGCCAAATCGTGCCAAAGGGCCCCACGCAGCACTCGTCGAGTGTGGAGGGCTGAACTTCGGCTCAGGAGTAGCTCAGGGTGGGGGCTTCTCAAACCCCGGTGTACAGCTTCGAGGGTCACTCGTGGGCTGCACGGTCAGCGTCTCGTGGTCACTTCAAGATGGCGTGCCCCACGCTTCCGGTCGCCTCCACGGGTCTCAGCTTTGCAGGGACTGTGGATCGGGCTGTTAGAAGCTGGGCAGGCTTGATCTCGTCGATCTCAGTCGCTCGAGTTCCGGCGGGAACTGCAACCAAGTAGACGTCGAGGGCTGGATGGTGCCTGCTGCTGCAGGGTGGTCACTCCTTGACCACAAGGGAGATTCTTCGGGCTTCCACGTTGAGATGGAGGGCAAAGGGTCCAGAATATCGTTTCAAATGTTTCTTCCAGGAAATCTGATGTGCATTGGCACTGCTCCCACTCTTATTCGAATCTGGTGGGCGTGATTACCTGCTAGGTCCCCTCCTATGGGTGGGACCCAGGAAGTGGGTGGATACACCCCCTTCCTTTGATCCAGGCCGCCCTGGCACGAGGGCTGGAGTGCCCCAGAACCGGTTTGGCCGGATTATGCAAGGGGCAGCCTTGTGCGCCCCAGGCAGTGTCTGGTTTCTTTCAAACCTCCCTGCTACAATACACTATCTCCTGTCTGGAGGGCGGTGACACCCTCCTGTGACAGGAAACCCTTTGTCCAGGACCCCCTTGACTGGGTTTCGGTCAGCTCCAGGGGTCCAGACATTTGTCTGTGGCAGAGGCATCCATTTTGGGGATCTTAAGGCCTTTGGAGAAATCAACCGCATTAAAGTGAAGTAACATGTCTTACCCCTCTAGAGGGGTGGAATGCCATCCCCGTCGCCAGAACTGGCGAGGGGATGGTATTCCAAAGCGTATGACACCTTACACGACATGTTTTGATAAAGCCAAACCAGAGTTGCTAAATAACCGCGAGGATTATAAGGCACTTAATAGTATATGGTATGGCATTATCCTGAAACAGCTTAGGGATTTGTTCCCGACGGCTGCAGACAGGCTCAGCTCATGCTAGAGCTCCATCTCACATAAAAACCAAGCACCCAGCCTCCAGGATTGGTGAGGCCTGTCTATAGGAGTGGCTCACAGGTTTACATGTGTCCAGATATAGGTTTTAGACATAGGTATACTATATCTAAGCAAGGGGTGTGTACACCACCTTACCCCAGCTGAGTGATCAGCCAGTTGTGTCAATTTAAGAACCAGCCAGGGGTGGCAAAAGATATGCTGCAGCCCCTGGTAGGCCTTAGTGGCTCCTGTGCCCTGTGCACCTATAGTGCATTCTACAGGGGCTGACAAGGAGTCCATTTCCAATTGGTATGTGCCTATAGCACATGTGTCATTAATTTAGTGAGAGAACAGCAGGCTGGGGGTCTGATCAGCAGGCCCACAGCCTCAGTAGTCGAAAACCAGTGAAGCAAAAAGCAAAAATTTGGGGTGACCATAGGATAGCAGACCCTACTCTCCTACACAACCCCCCCCCAAACGCAGGGACATTAAACTAACCTTGACCAGATAAGTCTTCATGTTCTAAGTGGAAGTACCTGGAGAGACCATCTGCATTACCATGGTCAGTCCCTGGGCGGTGCTCCACTGTAAAGTCCATCCCCTGTAGGGAAATGGACCACCTGAGCAGTTTGGGATTTTCACCCTTCATCTGATTAAGCCATAAGAGGGGCTTATGGTCTGTTTGCACCAGGAAGTGAGTTCCAAACAAGTAGGACCTCAACTTCTTTAATGCCCAAACCACAGCAAAGGCCTCCCTCTCAATGGCTGACCAACGTTTTTCTCTTGGGGTTAGCCTCCTGCTAATGAAAGCAATTGGCTGGTCTTGACCATCTTGATTAAGTTGTGAGAGTACAGCTCCCACCCCCAACTCAGAAGCATCTGTCTGAACAATGAACTGTTTGGAGTAGTCAGGACTCTTTAGGATAGGTGCAGAGCACATGGCCTTCTTCAGGTCTTCAAATGCCTTCTGACAGCTAACTGTCCACTGAACCTTTTTTGGCATCTTCTTGGATGTCAAGTCATTTAATGGTGTCACTATAGACCCATAGTTTTTCACAAACTTTCTGTAATACCCAGTCAGGCCCAAGAAGGCTCTGACTTGTGTCTGGGTAACTGGAGGAGCCCAGTCCTGTATGGCCTGGATTTTGCTTTCCAGTGGCTGAACCTGGCCTCCACCTACTAGGTGGCCCAGGTATACAACCTTACTCTGCCCTATCTGGCACTTTGTGGCCTTGATAGTTAGGCCTGCCTTTTGCAGGGCCTCCAAAACTTTCTTCAGGTGGATCAGGTGATCCTCCCAGGTGGAGCTAAAGACAGCAATATCATCCAGATAAGCTGCACAAAAGTCATCCAACCCAGTAAGGACTTGGTTCACCAACCTTTGGAAAGTGGCAGGTGCATTCTTCAAACCAAAGGGCATTACCACAAACTGATAATGTCCACTAGGGGTAGAGAATGCTGTTTTGGCTTTTGACTCCTCAGCTAGTCTGATTTGCCAGTAGCCAGCTGTCAGATCAAATGTGCTCAGAAACTTGGCAGAAGCCAATCTGTCAATGAGCTCATCTGCTCTTGGAATGGGGTGAGCATCTGTCCTAGTGACAGCATTGAGACCCCTGTAATCCACGCAAAACCTCATTTCTCTCTTACCATCTTGGGTATGAGGTTTTGGCACCAGGACTACTGGGCTGGCCCATGGGCTCTCTGATGGCTCAATCACTCCAAGCTCCAACATCTTTTGCACCTCAGCCTTGATGCAATCCCTGACATGATCAGGTTGCCTGTAGATCTTATTCTTGACAGGCAGACTGTCACCAGTGTCCACAACATGGGTACACCAGTCAGTTTGGCTGGGTGTGAGTGAAAACATTTGCCTGTGAGCCTGCAAAACTTGTCTGCAGTCCCTCTGTTGCTGGTCAGTGAGGCTGCCTGCCAAGGCTACTCCATCAACTGAACCATCATCAGGGTTCTGGGAAAGCAGGTCTGGGAGAGGGTCACTCTCTTCCTCCTGTTCCCCATCTGTGGCCATGAGCAAGCTCATGTCCTCCCTGTCTACAAATGCTTTCAAGCGATTCACATGGATTACCCTGTGAGGGCTCCTGGGTGTTCCAAAGTCTACCAAGTAGGTGACTTCCCCTTTCTTCTCAATAATAGGATAGGGTCCACTCCATTTGTCTTGGAGTGCTGCTGGAGCCACTGGCTCCAGTACCCATACCTTCTGTCCTGGTTGGAACTCTACCAGTACAGCCTTTTGGTCATGCCAAGCTTTCTGCAATTCTTGGCTGGCCTCCAGGTTTTTGGATGCTCTTTCCATGTACTCAGCCATCCTGGAGCGGAGACCAAGTACATAGTCCACTATGTCTAGTTTGGGCTTTTTGAGAGGTAACTCCCATCCTTCCTTCACCAAACACAATGGACCTCTCACAGGGTGGCCAAACAAAAGTTCAAAAGGGCTGTAGCCAACCCCCTTCTGTGGGACCTCTCTGTAAGCAAAGAGCAGGCAGGGTAAAAGAATGTCCCATTTCCGCCTGAGCTTCTCTGGTAATCCTTTTATCATGCCTTTAAGGGTCTTGTTAAATCTCTCCACAAGCCCATTGCATTGTGGATGATATGGGGTGGTAAACTTGTAGTTTACTCCACATTCCTTCCACATTGCTTTTAGATAGCTGGACATAAAATTTGTCCCTCTATCTGATAGTACCTCCTTAGGAAAGCCCACTCTTGAGAAAACTGCAATGAGGGCTTTTGCCACCACAGGTGCTGTGGTGGTCCTTAGGGGAATAGCCTCTGGGTACCTGGTGGCATGATCCACTACCACCAGTATGAATCTGTTCCCAGATGCTGTTTGGGGGTCCATTGGACCCACAATATCAATTCCAACTCTCTCAAAGGGGACCCCCACCACAGGTAGTGGTATTAGGGGGGCCTTTGTTGTGCCACCTGACTTACCACTGGCTTGGCAAGTGACACAGGAGCGACAAAACTCCTTGACATCCTCTGACATGTGAGGCCAGTGAAAGTGTGGAACAAGCCTGTCCCACGTCTTGTTCTGGCCTAAGTGTCCTGCAAGGGGAATATCATGGGCCAAGGTAAGGAGGAATCCCCTAAACTGCAGAGGTATCACCAACCTCCTGGTCATGCCAGGCTTGGGGGCTCTAGCCTCTGAGTAAAGGAGTCCCTCATCCCAATACACAGTATGGGTACCTTGGGCATCCCCAGCAGCCTCAGCAGCAGCCTGCTGTCTGAGGGGTTCAAGGGAAGGGCAATCTAATTGAGCCTGCCTCAGGTCTGCCCTTGAGGGTCCCCCTGTCCCCAGAAACTCAACCTGGTCAGGTTCAAGCTCCTCAGAGACAGTCTCCTCTTGGACTGCAGAATCAGTTTCCTCTGAAACCTGATCCTCAACCTGGGGCAAGGTGGAAGGCGAGGCCTTTCCTCTCTTGCTCCTTCTCTTGGGTTGTGGCTGGTCTATTGTCTCAAGATCCACCACTGGTTCAGGAAGGCACTTCTTAGCCTGAGCCCTTGTCATGGCAAGGACATGCTCTGAAATCCCTAGCATTTCTGCATGAGTCCTGTACTCCACTTCTGACCATGCTGAGCTTTCAAGGTCATTGCCTAACAGACAGTCTACTGGTAGGTCTGCACTCACCACAACCTTCTTTAGGCCATCAACCCCTCCCCAGGAGAAGTTCACAACTGCCACACTATGGGAGGTAGTGGAGTTGCTTGCATTGGTTACTAGGTAGCTCTCTCCTAGTACAATCTGTCCAGGGTCCACAAAGCCAGGGGTCACCATGGTGACACTAGCACATGTGTCCCTGTAAGCTTGAGCCAGTTTCTCATTTATTAAGGGAGTCTGCCTGTATTTGCCCAGGTTAGTGGGGCTTACTGCAGTGGGCAACTCAATGTCCACATCATACAGGAGAACTGCCTGTGTAGGGACTCTGACTAGGCCAGATCCTACTTCAATACCCAGGGTCAACCCAGCTACACCCTTGGACTGTGTTCCACCACTGCTTACTGTACTTGGGGTTGCAGTTGCTTTAGGAGCTGTAGTGGTGGGAACTGGATTTGCCTTGGTGCACTCACTGCCCCAGTGTGAAACTGATTTGCAGGTATTACACCAAGGTGTCTTTGGACCTTTGTTCTTCTTCTTCTTGTTACCATTTTGGGAACCACCCTCCTTACTATTAGTTTGGGGGCCTGAAGACTTCTGGTCTTTTTCTTTATCTTTCTGATTCTGATTACCACCCTTCTGGTCTGTTTTCTTCTGGTCACCACCTTGGTTCTGGGGTTTCTGCTTAATCCTTGTTCTGACCCATTTGTCTGCCTTCTTTCCCAATTCTTGGGGAGAGGTCAGATCAGAGTCAATAAGGTATTGATGCAACAGCTGGTTTGTACAGTTATTAAGGATCTGTTCTCTCATCATAAGATTGTACAATCCTGTATAGTCTGAAACTTTACTTCCCTGTAACCAACCCTCCAAAGCCTTAGTGGCACACTCCACAAAATCAGTCCAGTCTTGAGTCTGTGCTTTCTGGGTGTCTCTGAACAACAACCTGTATTGCTCAGTGGTTAGGCCATACCCTTCAATGAGAGCACTCTTCAAAACAGAGTAGTTTTTGGCATCCTCAGGTCTAACTGTGAGGAGCCTGTCTCTCCCTTTCTCAGAAAAGGAGTACCACAAAATTGCAGCCCACTGGTTCTCAGGAACCTGCTGTACCATGCAGGCTCTCTCAAGAGCAGTCATCCATTTGTGGATGTCATCCCCTTCTTTGAAGGGGGGCACAATCTTGGTCAGGTTTCTATTGTCATAGGCCCTGTCTTTTTCTCTTGGAAAATTGCTGCCACCAGTGACATCTAAGCCACTTAATTTCTGCTCTCTTGCCAAGGCAAGTCTAGCTTGAGCCAAGGCTACCTCCTCCCTCTCTATCTGGAGTTTGACAGCCCTCATTCTGGCCCTATGCTCTAACTTTTGAGAAGCACTCATGCCTCTCTGTGATTCTCTGGAGGCACTAGAAAGATGAGAGTCTCCTGAGGGAGATCTCACTCTTCTGTTGCCTGGGAGAATCATTTGTTGGGATCTGGGGAGGTGCTGGCCCTCTCCATTTCCCAGTAGGTCCAAGTTGGCCTGGCTAAGCCTACCAACTGGAACCTGGCTACCCTGATCCTGTACTTCTAAGTCCCCAGCATCTGAGTCCTCATCCAAGTCATCATCATCCTCCTCTTCAGGGGGATCAACTGCAGGGGGGTTCCCTCCAGTTCCTGTATCTAGGGAAGCTGCTTTTGCCCTCTCTAAGTCATCCTGTTCTAGGAGTTCTATCAGGGTCAGGCAGGTGGGGCTTCTGCCCCTTTTTAACCCTCTTGCTTTGCACAAGACAATCAAGTCTCTGCGGGTTAGTTTGTCATATCCAGAAGTTGCCTGGGTAGGGTCAACTGTCACAGGACTAGACCCTGAGGCCTTTCCTGTGTCGGACATGGTTACTAGTGAGGTGTAAGTGGTGCACTTACCTACACTAAGTGTTTTCCTACTGGACCTTGCTAGTGAGCTGTAGTCAGGGGTGTGCTACTCCCTTCAACCTACAACTACTAAGTTCAGTAGAACTTAATATGCTAAGCTTTTGATTTTATATGTACCTAGAGGTACTTGATGTGATCTTTCAATTTGATATAAAGATTGCAATGGTAAAACAACAGCAAGCTCAAATCCGCACCGCTGCTCACCAATGTGAGAAGTTGGCCTGGTAGGGGATGTTTCCAATTCTGGAACCACCTACTACCTGACCAAACAATCCCCTTATGGTGTCTGGTTGTAAGTCAACCTTATTAGACAAGCTATCCTAGTGGTAGCATGGACTAAGCGGCCTAAAGGCTTAACTTAAGAGGTCGTGTTAAGCGAGCTGTTTTACCACATACAATCCTGTAATACCAAATGAAAGGACACCACACAAGTATATATTATAAAAATATATGTGTTTATTACTAAAAACAATCCCCAGTATTCTTTATGAATAAAGGGGCACAAGCGTTAAATCAAAAGCACTGTTTAAACATACAAAGTTGCACAATTATGGATGAGGGCAGGGGGCCACTCAAACCATATACTAAACAAGTGGTATAAGAGAGGCCACTCGAACAGTGGTTAGGCCTAGGGCCTAGGGAATCGCTGGGAGCAGTCAGGACAAGCAATGCTGAAGTCGGGAATGGCCCTCGGGATTCGGGAGATGTGCGGAAAGCGCACGCATGCACCAATGTTAACCAATGGTGCGTAAAAGTCAAATAGTTAAAGTTTAAGGACACTTCCGCTGAACCTAGAGGAACAAAACTTAACACACAGACCCTAGAGGTGTGCACCAGTGTGGGAACACCGGCGGAGCAAAGTTACCTCACCCACAGGAAGTGGGTGCACAGGGTCGAAGTGGCGTCGGGTTTTGACACGCAGGCTCTTGGTGCTTGGAGCTGAAAGGGCTGCAGGCAGGGTGAAGACGAAGTGTCCGGTGGAGTCCAAGGGTGGACTCAAGTTGTAGAGTACCTGAAAGCAGAGGGGACAGAGTCTGGGTCACTCAGCAGTGACCAGGGTGGAACCAGGACGGAACCAGGCAATGTCGGGCGCAATCAGGTGGTCGTCGAGGCGCTTCTCTTCGCTGTCACGTGGGCTCTGGGGCATCTGCGACGTCCAGGAGCAGGTCACGATCTGTCCCACGCAGGCTCTCACCGTCGGTGCAGTCGGCTTCCGGTTTGGAGCAAACAAGCCTTGGTAAGAGCAATCCACGCGGGATTGGAAGATGGCGTCTCACTCGGACCAGGAAGGTCAGAGTCGGGGCTCCCTTTCAGGGGAGCTGGTGTGGATCTAGAGCAACTAGAATCACGAGTCTTCTTTTGTAGTTCGTCGGCACAGGGACCACAAGCCAGCTGGCAAGTGACCGGGCCAACGCGTTGAGCCAAATCGTGCCAAAGGGCCCCACGCAGCACTCGTCGAGTGTGGAGGGCTGAACTTCGGCTCAGGAGTAGCTCAGGGTGGGGGCTTCTCAAACCGAGAGTAGGGTCTGCTATCCTATGGTCACCCCAAATTTTTGCTTTTTGCTTCACTGGTTTTCGACTACTGAGGCTGTGGGCCTGCTGATCAGACCCCCAGCCTGCTGTTCTCTCACTAAATTAATGACACATGTGCTATAGGCACATACCAATTGGAAATGGACTCCTTGTCAGCCCCTGTAGAATGCACTATAGGTGCACAGGGCACAGGAGCCACTAAGGCCTACCAGGGGCTGCAGCATATCTTTTGCCACCCCTGGCTGGTTCTTAAATTGACACAACTGGCTGATCACTCAGCTGGGGTAAGGTGGTGTACACACCCCTTGCTTAGATATAGTATACCTATGTCTAAACCTATATCTGGACACATGTAAACCTGTGAGCCACTCCTATAGACAGGCCTCACCAATCCTGGAGGCTGGGTGCATGGTTTTTATGTGAGATGGAGCTCTAGCATGAGCTGAGCCTGTCTGCAGCCGTCGGGAACAAATCCCTAAGCTGTTTCAGGATAATGCCATACCATATACTATTAAGTGCCTTATAATCCTCGCGGTTATTTAGCAACTCTGGTTTGGCTTTATCAAAACATGTCGTGTAAGGTGTCATACGCTTTGGAATACCATCCCCTCGCCAGTTCTGGCGACGGGGATGGCATTCCACCCCTCTAGAGGGGTAAGACATGTTACTTCACTTTAAAACGGTTGATTTCTCCAAAGGCCTTAAGATCCACAAAATGGATGCCTCTGCCACAGACAAATGTCTGGACCCCTGGAGCTGACCGAAACCCAGTCAAGGGGGTCCTGGACAAAGGGTTTCCTGTCACAGGAGGGTGTCACCGCCCTCCAGACAGGAGATAGTGTATTGTAGCAGGGAGGTTTGAAAGAAACCAGACACTGCCTGGGGCGCACAAGGCTGCCCCTTGCATAATCCGGCCAAACCGGTTCTGGGGCACTCCAGCCCTCGTGCCAGGGCGGCCTGGATCAAAGGAAGGGGGTGTATCCACCCACTTCCTGGGTCCCACCCATAGGAGGGGACCTAGCAGGTAATCACGCCCACCAGATTCGAATAAGAGTGGGAGCAGTGCCAATGCACATCAGATTTCCTGGAAGAAACATTTGAAACGATATTCTGGACCCTTCGCCCTCCATCTCAACGTGGAAGCCCGAAGAATCTCCCTTGTGGTCAAGGAGTGACCACCCTGCAGCAGCAGGCACCATCCAGCCCTCGACGTCTACTTAGTTGCAGTTCCCGCCGGAACTCGAGCGACTGAGATCGACGAGATCAAGCCTGCCCAGCTTCTAACAGCCCGATCCACAGTCCCTGCAAAGCTGAGACCCGTGGAGGCGACCGGAAGCGTGGGGCACGCCATCTTGAAGTGACCACGAGACGCTGACCGTGCAGCCCACGAGTGACCCTCGAAGCTGCACACCGGGGTTTGAGAAGCCCCCACCCTGAGCTACTCCTGAGCCGAAGTTCAGCCCTCCACACTCGACGAGTGCTGCGTGGGGCCCTTTGGCACGATTTGGCTCAACGCGTTGGCCCGGTCACTTGCCAGCTGGCTTGTGGTCCCTGTGCCGACGAACTACAAAAGAAGACTCGTGATTCTGGTTGCTCCAGATCCACACCAGCTCCCCTGAAAGGGAGCCCCGACTCTGACCTTCCTGGTCCGAGTGAGACGCCATCTTCCAATCCCGCGTGGATTGCTCTTACCAAGGCTTGTTTGCTCCAAACCGGAAGCCGACTGCACCGACGGTGAGAGCCTGCGTGGGACAGACCGTGACCTGCTCCTGGACGTCGCAGATGCCCCAGAGCCCACGTGACAGCGAAGAGAAGCGCCTTGACGACCACCTGATTGCGCCCGACATTGCCTGGTTCCGTCCTGGTTCCACCCTGGTCACTGCTGAGTGACCCAGACTCTGTCCCCTCTGCTTTCAGGTACTCTACAACTTGAGTCCACCCTTGGACTCCACCGGACACTTCGTCTTCACCCTGCCTGCAGCCCTTTCAGCTTCAAGCACCAAGAGCCTGCGTGTCAAAACCCGACGCCACTTCGACCCTGTGCACCCACTTCCTGTGGGTGAGGTAACTTTGCTCCGCCGGTGTTCCCACACTGGTGCACACCTCTAGGGTCTGTGTGTTAAGTTTTGTTCCTCTAGGTTCAGCGGAAGTGTCCTTAAACTTTAACTATTTGACTTTTACGCACCATTGGTTAACATTGGTGCATGCGTGCGCTTTCCGCACATCTCCCGAATCCCGAGGGCCATTCCCGACTTCAGCATTGCTTGTCCTGACTGCTCCCAGCGATTCCCTAGGCCCTAGGCCTAACCACTGTTCGAGTGGCCTCTCTTATACCACTTGTTTAGTATATGGTTTGAGTGGCCCCCTGCCCTCATCCATAATTGTGCAACTTGTATGTTTAAACAGTGCTTTTGATTTAACGCTTGTGCCCCTTTATTCATAAAGAATACTGGGGATTGTTTTTAGTAATAAACACATATATTTTTATAATATATACTTGTGTGGTGTCCTTTCATTTGGTATTACAGGATTGTATGTGGTAAAACAGCTCGCTTAACACGACCTCTTAAGTTAAGCCTTTAGGCTGCTTAGTCCATGCTACCCCTAGGATAGCTTGTCTAATAAGGTTGACTTACAACCAGACACCATAAGGGGATTGTTTGGTCAGGTAGTAGGTGGTTCCAGAATTGGAAACATCCCCTACCAGGCCAACTTCTCACATTGGTGAGCAGCGGTGCGGATTTGAGCTTGCTGTTGTTTTACCATTGCAATCTTTATATCAAATTGAAAGATCACATCAAGTACCTCTAGGTACATATAAAATCAAAAGCTTAGCATATTAAGTTCTACTGAACTTAGTAGTTGTAGGTTGAAGGGAGTAGCACACCCCTGACTACAACTCACTAGCAAGGTCCAGTAGGAAAACACTTAGTGTAGGTAAGTGCACCACTTACACCTCACTAGTAACCATGTCTGACACAGGAAAGGCCTCAGGGTCTAGTCCTGTGACAGTTGACCCTACCCAGGCAACTTTTGGATATGACAAACTAACCCGCAGAGACTTGATTGCCTTGTGCAAAGCAAGAGGGTTAAAAAGGGGCAGAAGCCCCACCTGCCTAATCCTGGTAGAAATCCTAGAACAGGATGACTTAGAGAAGGCAAAAGCAGCTTCCCTAGATACAGGAACTGGAGAGAACCCCCCTGTAGTTGATCCCCCTGAAGAGGAGGATGATGATGACTTGGATGAGGACTCAGATGTTGGGGACTTAGAAGTACAGGATCAGGGTAGCCAGGTTCCAGTTGGTAGGCTTAGCCAGGCCAACTTGGACCTACTGGGGAATGGAGAGGGCCAGCACCTCCCCAGAACCCAACAGATGATTCTCCCAGGCAACAGAAGAGTGAGATCTCCCTCAGGGGACTCTCATCTTTCTAGTGCCTCCAGAGAATCAGAGAGAGGCATGAGTGCTTCTCAGAAAGCTGAGCATAGGGCTAGAATGAGGGCTGTCAGACTCCAGATAGAGAGAGAGGAGGTAGCCCTGAGTCAAGCTAAGCTTACCTTAGCTCAAGCTAAACTTGCCTTGGCAAGAGAGCAGAAATTAAGTGGCTTAGATGTCACTGGTGGCAGCAATTTTCCAAGAGAAAAAGACAGGGCCTATGACAATAGAAACCTGACCAAGATTGTGCCCCCCTTTAAAGAAGGGGATGACATCCACAAATGGATGACTGCTCTTGAGAGAGCCTGCATGGTACAGCAGGTTCCTGAGAATCAGTGGGCTGCAATTTTGTGGTACTCCTTTTCTGAGAAAGGGAGGGACAGGCTCCTCACAGTTAGACCTGAGGATGCCAAAAACTACTCTGTTTTGAAGAGTGCTCTCATTGAAGGGTATGGCCTAACCACTGAGCAATACAGGTTGTTGTTCAGAGACACCCAGAAAGCACAGACTCAAGACTGGACTGATTTTGTGGAGTGTGCCACTAAGGCTTTGGAGGGTTGGTTACAGGGAAGTAAAGTTTCAGACTATACAGGATTGTACAATCTTATGATGAGAGAACAGATCCTTAATAACTGTACAAACCAGCTGTTGCATCAATACCTTATTGACTCTGATCTGACCTCTCCCCAAGAATTGGGAAAGAAGGCAGACAAATGGGTCAGAACAAGGATTAAGCAGAAACCCCAGAACCAAGGTGGTGACCAGAAGAAAACAGACCAGAAGGGTGGTAATCAGAATCAGAAAGATAAAGAAAAAGACCAGAAGTCTTCAGGCCCCCAAACTAATAGTAAGGAGGGTGGTTCCCAAAATGGTAACAAGAAGAAGAAGAACAAAGGTCCAAAGACACCTTGGTGTAATACCTGCAAATCAGTTTCACACTGGGGCAGTGAGTGCACCAAGGCAAATCCAGTTCCCACCACTACAGCTCCTAAAGCAACTGCAACCCCAAGTACAGTAAGCAGTGGTGGAACACAGTCCAAGGGTGTAGCTGGGTTGACCCTGGGTATTGAAGTAGGATCTGGCCTAGTCAGAGTCCCTACACAGGCAGTTCTCCTGTATGATGTGGACATTGAGTTGCCCACTGCAGTAAGCCCCACTAACCTGGGCAAATACAGGCAGACTCCCTTAATAAATGAGAAACTGGCTCAAGCTTACAGGGACACATGTGCTAGTGTCACCATGGTGACCCCTGGCTTTGTGGACCCTGGACAGATTGTACTAGGAGAGAGCTACCTAGTAACTAATGCAAGCAACTCCACTACCTCCCATAGTGTGGCAGTTGTGAACTTCTCCTGGGGAGGGGTTGATGGCCTAAAGAAAGTTGTGGTGAGTGCAGACCTACCAGTAGACTGTCTGTTAGGCAATGACCTTGAAAGCTCAGCATGGTCAGAAGTGGAGTACAGGACTCATGCAGAAATGCTAGGGATTTCAGAGCATGTCCTTGCCATGACAAGGGCTCAGGCTAAGAAGTGCCTTCCTGAACCAGTGGTGGATCTTGAGACAATAGACCAGCCACAACCCAAGAGAAGGAGCAAGAGAGGAAAGGCCTCGCCTTCCACCTTGCCCCAGGTTGAGGATCAGGTTTCAGAGGAAACTGATTCTGCAGTCCAAGAGGAGACTGTCTCTGAGGAGCTTGAACCTGACCAGGTTGAGTTTCTGGGGACAGGGGGACCCTCAAGGGCAGACCTGAGGCAGGCTCAATTAGATTGCCCTTCCCTTGAACCCCTCAGACAGCAGGCTGCTGCTGAGGCTGCTGGGGATGCCCAAGGTACCCATACTGTGTATTGGGATGAGGGACTCCTTTACTCAGAGGCTAGAGCCCCCAAGCCTGGCATGACCAGGAGGTTGGTGATACCTCTGCAGTTTAGGGGATTCCTCCTTACCTTGGCCCATGATATTCCCCTTGCAGGACACTTAGGCCAGAACAAGACGTGGGACAGGCTTGTTCCACACTTTCACTGGCCTCACATGTCAGAGGATGTCAAGGAGTTTTGTCGCTCCTGTGTCACTTGCCAAGCCAGTGGTAAGTCAGGTGGCACAACAAAGGCCCCCCTAATACCACTACCTGTGGTGGGGGTCCCCTTTGAGAGAGTTGGAATTGATATTGTGGGTCCAATGGACCCCCAAACAGCATCTGGGAACAGATTCATACTGGTGGTAGTGGATCATGCCACCAGGTACCCAGAGGCTATTCCCCTAAGGACCACCACAGCACCTGTGGTGGCAAAAGCCCTCATTGCAGTTTTCTCAAGAGTGGGCTTTCCTAAGGAGGTACTATCAGATAGAGGGACAAATTTTATGTCCAGCTATCTAAAAGCAATGTGGAAGGAATGTGGAGTAAACTATAAGTTTACCACCCCATATCATCCACAATGCAATGGGCTTGTGGAGAGATTTAACAAGACCCTTAAAGGCATGATAAAAGGATTACCAGAGAAGCTCAGGCGGAAATGGGACATTCTTTTACCCTGCCTGCTCTTTGCTTACAGAGAGGTCCCACAGAAGGGGGTTGGCTACAGCCCTTTTGAACTTTTGTTTGGCCACCCTGTGAGAGGTCCATTGTGTTTGGTGAAGGAAGGATGGGAGTTACCTCTCAAAAAGCCCAAACTAGACATAGTGGACTATGTACTTGGTCTCCGCTCCAGGATGGCTGAGTACATGGAAAGAGCATCCAAAAACCTGGAGGCCAGCCAAGAATTGCAGAAAGCTTGGCATGACCAAAAGGCTGTACTGGTAGAGTTCCAACCAGGACAGAAGGTATGGGTACTGGAGCCAGTGGCTCCAGCAGCACTCCAAGACAAATGGAGTGGACCCTATCCTATTATTGAGAAGAAAGGGGAAGTCACCTACTTGGTAGACTTTGGAACACCCAGGAGCCCTCACAGGGTAATCCATGTGAATCGCTTGAAAGCATTTGTAGACAGGGAGGACATGAGCTTGCTCATGGCCACAGATGGGGAACAGGAGGAAGAGAGTGACCCTCTCCCAGACCTGCTTTCCCAGAACCCTGATGATGGTTCAGTTGATGGAGTAGCCTTGGCAGGCAGCCTCACTGACCAGCAACAGAGGGACTGCAGACAAGTTTTGCAGGCTCACAGGCAAATGTTTTCACTCACACCCAGCCAAACTGACTGGTGTACCCATGTTGTGGACACTGGTGACAGTCTGCCTGTCAAGAATAAGATCTACAGGCAACCTGATCATGTCAGGGATTGCATCAAGGCTGAGGTGCAAAAGATGTTGGAGCTTGGAGTGATTGAGCCATCAGAGAGCCCATGGGCCAGCCCAGTAGTCCTGGTGCCAAAACCTCATACCCAAGATGGTAAGAGAGAAATGAGGTTTTGCGTGGATTACAGGGGTCTCAATGCTGTCACTAGGACAGATGCTCACCCCATTCCAAGAGCAGATGAGCTCATTGACAGATTGGCTTCTGCCAAGTTTCTGAGCACATTTGATCTGACAGCTGGCTACTGGCAAATCAGACTAGCTGAGGAGTCAAAAGCCAAAACAGCATTCTCTACCCCTAGTGGACATTATCAGTTTGTGGTAATGCCCTTTGGTTTGAAGAATGCACCTGCCACTTTCCAAAGGTTGGTGAACCAAGTCCTTACTGGGTTGGATGACTTTTGTGCAGCTTATCTGGATGATATTGCTGTCTTTAGCTCCACCTGGGAGGATCACCTGATCCACCTGAAGAAAGTTTTGGAGGCCCTGCAAAAGGCAGGCCTAACTATCAAGGCCACAAAGTGCCAGATAGGGCAGAGTAAGGTTGTATACCTGGGCCACCTAGTAGGTGGAGGCCAGGTTCAGCCACTGGAAAGCAAAATCCAGGCCATACAGGACTGGGCTCCTCCAGTTACCCAGACACAAGTCAGAGCCTTCTTGGGCCTGACTGGGTATTACAGAAAGTTTGTGAAAAACTATGGGTCTATAGTGACACCATTAAATGACTTGACATCCAAGAAGATGCCAAAAAAGGTTCAGTGGACAGTTAGCTGTCAGAAGGCATTTGAAGACCTGAAGAAGGCCATGTGCTCTGCACCTATCCTAAAGAGTCCTGACTACTCCAAACAGTTCATTGTTCAGACAGATGCTTCTGAGTTGGGGGTGGGAGCTGTACTCTCACAACTTAATCAAGATGGTCAAGACCAGCCAATTGCTTTCATTAGCAGGAGGCTAACCCCAAGAGAAAAACGTTGGTCAGCCATTGAGAGGGAGGCCTTTGCTGTGGTTTGGGCATTAAAGAAGTTGAGGTCCTACTTGTTTGGAACTCACTTCCTGGTGCAAACAGACCATAAGCCCCTCTTATGGCTTAATCAGATGAAGGGTGAAAATCCCAAACTGCTCAGGTGGTCCATTTCCCTACAGGGGATGGACTTTACAGTGGAGCACCGCCCAGGGACTGACCATGGTAATGCAGATGGTCTCTCCAGGTACTTCCACTTAGAACATGAAGACTTATCTGGTCAAGGTTAGTTTAATGTCCCTGCGTTTGGGGGGGGGTTGTGTAGGAGAGTAGGGTCTGCTATCCTATGGTCACCCCAAATTTTTGCTTTTTGCTTCACTGGTTTTCGACTACTGAGGCTGTGGGCCTGCTGATCAGACCCCCAGCCTGCTGTTCTCTCACTAAATTAATGACACATGTGCTATAGGCACATACCAATTGGAAATGGACTCCTTGTCAGCCCCTGTAGAATGCACTATAGGTGCACAGGGCACAGGAGCCACTAAGGCCTACCAGGGGCTGCAGCATATCTTTTGCCACCCCTGGCTGGTTCTTAAATTGACACAACTGGCTGATCACTCAGCTGGGGTAAGGTGGTGTACACACCCCTTGCTTAGATATAGTATACCTATGTCTAAACCTATATCTGGACACATGTAAACCTGTGAGCCACTCCTATAGACAGGCCTCACCAATCCTGGAGGCTGGGTGCATGGTTTTTATGTGAGATGGAGCTCTAGCATGAGCTGAGCCTGTCTGCAGCCGTCGGGAACAAATCCCTAAGCTGTTTCAGGATAATGCCATACCATATACTATTAAGTGCCTTA
The DNA here is from genome assembly GCF_964261635.1 of Lissotriton helveticus. Classification (NCBI taxonomy): domain Eukaryota; kingdom Metazoa; phylum Chordata; class Amphibia; order Caudata; family Salamandridae; genus Lissotriton; species Lissotriton helveticus. The sequence continues at coordinate 2,091,675 of NW_027611676.1, forward strand.
TAATCCTCGCGGTTATTTAGCAACTCTGGTTTGGCTTTATCAAAACATGTCGTGTAAGGTGTCATACGCTTTGGAATACCATCCCCTCGCCAGTTCTGGCGACGGGGATGGCATTCCACCCCTCTAGAGGGGTAAGACATGTTACTTCACTTTAAAACGGTTGATTTCTCCAAAGGCCTTAAGATCCACAAAATGGATGCCTCTGCCACAGACAAATGTCTGGACCCCTGGAGCTGACCGAAACCCAGTCAAGGGGGTCCTGGACAAAGGGTTTCCTGTCACAGGAGGGTGTCACCGCCCTCCAGACAGGAGATAGTGTATTGTAGCAGGGAGGTTTGAAAGAAACCAGACACTGCCTGGGGCGCACAAGGCTGCCCCTTGCATAATCCGGCCAAACCGGTTCTGGGGCACTCCAGCCCTCGTGCCAGGGCGGCCTGGATCAAAGGAAGGGGGTGTATCCACCCACTTCCTGGGTCCCACCCATAGGAGGGGACCTAGCAGGTAATCACGCCCACCAGATTCGAATAAGAGTGGGAGCAGTGCCAATGCACATCAGATTTCCTGGAAGAAACATTTGAAACGATATTCTGGACCCTTCGCCCTCCATCTCAACGTGGAAGCCCGAAGAATCTCCCTTGTGGTCAAGGAGTGACCACCCTGCAGCAGCAGGCACCATCCAGCCCTCGACGTCTACTTAGTTGCAGTTCCCGCCGGAACTCGAGCGACTGAGATCGACGAGATCAAGCCTGCCCAGCTTCTAACAGCCCGATCCACAGTCCCTGCAAAGCTGAGACCCGTGGAGGCGACCGGAAGCGTGGGGCACGCCATCTTGAAGTGACCACGAGACGCTGACCGTGCAGCCCACGAGTGACCCTCGAAGCTGCACACCGGGGTTTGAGAAGCCCCCACCCTGAGCTACTCCTGAGCCGAAGTTCAGCCCTCCACACTCGACGAGTGCTGCGTGGGGCCCTTTGGCACGATTTGGCTCAACGCGTTGGCCCGGTCACTTGCCAGCTGGCTTGTGGTCCCTGTGCCGACGAACTACAAAAGAAGACTCGTGATTCTGGTTGCTCCAGATCCACACCAGCTCCCCTGAAAGGGAGCCCCGACTCTGACCTTCCTGGTCCGAGTGAGACGCCATCTTCCAATCCCGCGTGGATTGCTCTTACCAAGGCTTGTTTGCTCCAAACCGGAAGCCGACTGCACCGACGGTGAGAGCCTGCGTGGGACAGACCGTGACCTGCTCCTGGACGTCGCAGATGCCCCAGAGCCCACGTGACAGCGAAGAGAAGCGCCTTGACGACCACCTGATTGCGCCCGACATTGCCTGGTTCCGTCCTGGTTCCACCCTGGTCACTGCTGAGTGACCCAGACTCTGTCCCCTCTGCTTTCAGGTACTCTACAACTTGAGTCCACCCTTGGACTCCACCGGACACTTCGTCTTCACCCTGCCTGCAGCCCTTTCAGCTTCAAGCACCAAGAGCCTGCGTGTCAAAACCCGACGCCACTTCGACCCTGTGCACCCACTTCCTGTGGGTGAGGTAACTTTGCTCCGCCGGTGTTCCCACACTGGTGCACACCTCTAGGGTCTGTGTGTTAAGTTTTGTTCCTCTAGGTTCAGCGGAAGTGTCCTTAAACTTTAACTATTTGACTTTTACGCACCATTGGTTAACATTGGTGCATGCGTGCGCTTTCCGCACATCTCCCGAATCCCGAGGGCCATTCCCGACTTCAGCATTGCTTGTCCTGACTGCTCCCAGCGATTCCCTAGGCCCTAGGCCTAACCACTGTTCGAGTGGCCTCTCTTATACCACTTGTTTAGTATATGGTTTGAGTGGCCCCCTGCCCTCATCCATAATTGTGCAACTTGTATGTTTAAACAGTGCTTTTGATTTAACGCTTGTGCCCCTTTATTCATAAAGAATACTGGGGATTGTTTTTAGTAATAAACACATATATTTTTATAATATATACTTGTGTGGTGTCCTTTCATTTGGTATTACAGGATTGTATGTGGTAAAACAGCTCGCTTAACACGACCTCTTAAGTTAAGCCTTTAGGCTGCTTAGTCCATGCTACCCCTAGGATAGCTTGTCTAATAAGGTTGACTTACAACCAGACACCATAAGGGGATTGTTTGGTCAGGTAGTAGGTGGTTCCAGAATTGGAAACATCCCCTACCAGGCCAACTTCTCACACCGGTGTACAGCTTCGAGGGTCACTCGTGGGCTGCACGGTCAGCGTCTCGTGGTCACTTCAAGATGGCGTGCCCCACGCTTCCGGTCGCCTCCACGGGTCTCAGCTTTGCAGGGACTGTGGATCGGGCTGTTAGAAGCTGGGCAGGCTTGATCTCGTCGATCTCAGTCGCTCGAGTTCCGGCGGGAACTGCAACCAAGTAGACGTCGAGGGCTGGATGGTGCCTGCTGCTGCAGGGTGGTCACTCCTTGACCACAAGGGAGATTCTTCGGGCTTCCACGTTGAGATGGAGGGCGAAGGGTCCAGAATATCGTTTCAAATGTTTCTTCCAGGAAATCTGATGTGCATTGGCACTGCTCCCACTCTTATTCGAATCTGGTGGGCGTGATTACCTGCTAGGTCCCCTCCTATGGGTGGGACCCAGGAAGTGGGTGGATACACCCCCTTCCTTTGATCCAGGCCGCCCTGGCACGAGGGCTGGAGTGCCCCAGAACCGGTTTGGCCGGATTATGCAAGGGGCAGCCTTGTGCGCCCCAGGCAGTGTCTGGTTTCTTTCAAACCTCCCTGCTACAATACACTATCTCCTGTCTGGAGGGCGGTGACACCCTCCTGTGACAGGAAACCCTTTGTCCAGGACCCCCTTGACTGGGTTTCGGTCAGCTCCAGGGGTCCAGACATTTGTCTGTGGCAGAGGCATCCATTTTGGGGATCTTAAGGCCTTTGGAGAAATCAACCGCATTAAAGTGAAGTAACATGTCTTACCCCTCTAGAGGGGTGGAATGCCATCCCCGTCGCCAGAACTGGCGAGGGGATGGTATTCCAAAGCGTATGACACCTTACACGACATGTTTTGATAAAGCCAAACCAGAGTTGCTAAATAACCGCGAGGATTATAAGGCACTTAATAGTATATGGTATGGCATTATCCTGAAACAGCTTAGGGATTTGTTCCCGACGGCTGCAGACAGGCTCAGCTCATGCTAGAGCTCCATCTCACATAAAAACCAAGCACCCAGCCTCCAGGATTGGTGAGGCCTGTCTATAGGAGTGGCTCACAGGTTTACATGTGTCCAGATATAGGTTTTAGACATAGGTATACTATATCTAAGCAAGGGGTGTGTACACCACCTTACCCCAGCTGAGTGATCAGCCAGTTGTGTCAATTTAAGAACCAGCCAGGGGTGGCAAAAGATATGCTGCAGCCCCTGGTAGGCCTTAGTGGCTCCTGTGCCCTGTGCACCTATAGTGCATTCTACAGGGGCTGACAAGGAGTCCATTTCCAATTGGTATGTGCCTATAGCACATGTGTCATTAATTTAGTGAGAGAACAGCAGGCTGGGGGTCTGATCAGCAGGCCCACAGCCTCAGTAGTCGAAAACCAGTGAAGCAAAAAGCAAAAATTTGGGGTGACCATAGGATAGCAGACCCTACTCTCCTACACCAATGCAAGCAACTCCACTACTTCCCATAGTGTGGCAGTTGTGAACTTCTCCTGGGGAGGGGTTGATGGCCTAAAGAAGGTTGTGGTGAGTGCAGACCTACCAGTAGACTGTCTGTTAGGCAATGACCTTGAAAGCTCAGCATGGTCAGAAGTGGAGTACAGGACTCATGCAGAAATGCTAGGGATTTCAGAGCATGTCCTTGCCATGACAAGGGCTCAGGCTAAGAAGTGCCTTCCTGAACCAGTGGTGGATCTTGAAACAATAGACCAGCCACAACCCAAGAGAAGGAGCAAGAGAGGAAAGGCTCAGCCTTCCACCTTGCCCCAGGTTGAGGATCAGGTTTCAGAGGAAACTGATTCTGCAGTCCAAGAGGAGACTGTCTCTGAGGAGCTTGAACCTGACCAGGTTGAGTTTCTGGGGACAGAGGGACCCTCAAGGGCAGACCTGAGGCAGGCTCAATTAGATTGCCCTTCCCTTGAACCCCTCAGACAGCAGGCTGCTGCTGAGGCTGCTGGGGATGCCCAAGGTACCCATACTGTGTATTGGGATGATGGACTCCTTTACTCAGAGGCTAGAGCCCCCAAGCCTGGCATGACCAGGAGGTTGGTTATACCTCTGCAGTTTTGGGGGTTCCTCCTTACCTTGGCCCATGATATTCCCCTTGCAGGACACTTAGGCCAGAACAAGACGTGGGACAGGCTTGTTTCACACTTTCACTGGCCTCACATGTCAGAGGATGTCAAGGAGTTTTGTCGCTCCTGTGTCACTTGCCAAGCCAGTGGTAAGTCAGGTGGCACAACAAAGGCCCCCCTAATACCACTACCTGTGGTGGGAGTTCCCTTTGAAAGAGTTGGAATTGATATTGTGGGTCCAATGGACCCCCAAACAGCATCTGGGAACAGATTCATACTGGTGGTAGTGGATCATGCCACCAGGTATCCAGAGGCTATTCCCCTAAGGACCACCACAGCCCCTGTGGTGGCAAAGGCCCTCATTGCAGTTTTCTCAAGAGTGGGCTTTCCTAAGGAGGTACTATCAGATAGAGGCACGAATTTTATGTCTAGCTATCTGAAAGCAATGTGGAAGGAATGTGGAGTAAACTATAAGTTTACCACCCCATATCATCCCCAATGCAATGGGCTTGTGGAGAGATTTAACAAGACCCTAAAAGGCATGATAAAAGGATTACCAGAGAAGCTCAGGCGGAAATGGGACATTCTTTTACCCTGCCTGCTCTTTGCTTACAGAGAGTGTGAGAAGTTGGCCTGGTAGGGGATGTTTCCAATTCTGGAACCACCTACTACCTGACCAAACAATCCCCTTATGGTGTCTGGTTGTAAGTCAACCTTATTAGACAAGCTATCCTAGTGGTAGCATGGACTAAGCAGCCTAAAGGCTTAACTTAAGAGGTCGTGTTAAGCGAGCTGTTTTACCACATACAATCCTGTAATACCAAATGAAAGGACACCACACAAGTATATATTATAAAAATATATGTGTTTATTACTAAAAACAATCCCCAGTATTCTTTATGAATAAAGGGGCACAAGCGTTAAATCAAAAGCACTGTTTAAACATACAAAGTTGCACAATTATGGATGAGGGCAGGGGGCCACTCAAACCATATACTAAACAAGTGGTATAAGAGAGGCCACTCGAACAGTGGTTAGGCCTAGGGCCTAGGGAATCGCTGGGAGCAGTCAGGACAAGCAATGCTGAAGTCGGGAATGGCCCTCGGGATTCGGGAGATGTGCGGAAAGCGCACGCATGCACCAATGTTAACCAATGGTGCGTAAAAGTCAAATAGTTAAAGTTTAAGGACACTTCCGCTGAACCTAGAGGAACAAAACTTAACACACAGACCCTAGAGGTGTGCACCAGTGTGGGAACACCGGCGGAGCAAAGTTACCTCACCCACAGGAAGTGGGTGCACAGGGTCGAAGTGGCGTCGGGTTTTGACACGCAGGCTCTTGGTGCTTGAAGCTGAAAGGGCTGCAGGCAGGGTGAAGACGAAGTGTCCGGTGGAGTCCAAGGGTGGACTCAAGTTGTAGAGTACCTGAAAGCAGAGGGGACAGAGTCTGGGTCACTCAGCAGTGACCAGGGTGGAACCAGGACGGAACCAGGCAATGTCGGGCGCAATCAGGTGGTCGTCGAGGCGCTTCTCTTCGCTGTCACGTGGGCTCTGGGGCATCTGCGACGTCCAGGAGCAGGTCACGATCTGTCCCACGCAGGCTCTCACCGTCGGTGCAGTCGGCTTCCGGTTTGGAGCAAACAAGCCTTGGTAAGAGCAATCCACGCGGGATTGGAAGATGGCGTCTTACTCGGACCAGGAAGGTCAGAGTCGGGGCTCCCTTTCAGGGGAGCTGGTGTGGGTCTGGAGCAACCAGAATCACGAGTCTTCTTTTGTAGTTCGTCGGCACAGGGACCACAAGCCAGCTGGCAAGTGACCGGGCCAACGCGTTGAGCCAAATCGTGCCAAAGGGCCCCACGCAGCACTCGTCGAGTGTGGAGGGCTGAACTTCGGCTCAGGAGTAGCTCAGGGTGGGGGCTTCTCAAACCCCGGTGTACAGCTTCGAGGGTCACTCGTGGGCTGCACGGTCAGCGTCTCGTGGTCACTTCAAGATGGCGTGCCCCACGCTTCCGGTCGCCTCCACGGGTCTCAGCTTTGCAGGGACTGTGGATCGGGCTGTTAGAAGCTGGGCAGGCTTGATCTCGTCGATCTCAGTCGCTCGAGTTCCGGCGGGAACTGCAACCAAGTAGACGTCGAGGGCTGGATGGTGCCTGCTGCTGCAGGGTGGTCACTCCTTGACCACAAGGGAGATTCTTCGGGCTTCCACGTTGAGATGGAGGGCGAAGGGTCCAGAATATCGTTTCAAATGTTTTCTTCCAGGAAATCTGATGTGCATTGGCACTGCTCCCACTCTTATTCGAATCTGGTGGGCGTGATTACCTGCTAGGTCCCCTCCTATGGGTGGGACCCAGGAAGTGGGTGGATACACCCCCTTCCTTTGATCCAGGCCGCCCTGGCACGAGGGCTGGAGTGCCCCAGAACCGGTTTGGCCGGATTATGCAAGGGGCAGCCTTGTGCGCCCCAGGCAGTGTCTGGTTTCTTTCAAACCTCCCTGCTACAATACACTATCTCCTGTCTGGAGGGCGGTGACACCCTCCTGTGACAGGAAACCCTTTGTCCAGGACCCCCTTGACTGGGTTTCGGTCAGCTCCAGGGGTCCAGACATTTGTCTGTGGCAGAGGCATCCATTTTGTGGATCTTAAGGCCTTTGGAGAAATCAACCGCATTAAAGTGAAGTAACATGTCTTACCCCTCTAGAGGGGTGGAATGCCATCCCCGTCGCCAGAACTGGCGAGGGGATGGTATTCCAAAGCGTATGACACCTTACACGACATGTTTTGATAAAGCCAAACCAGAGTTGCTAAATAACCGCGAGGATTATAAGGCACTTAATAGTATATGGTATGGCATTATCCTGAAACAGCTTAGGGATTTGTTCCCGACGGCTGCAGACAGGCTCAGCTCATGCTAGAGCTCCATCTCACATAAAGACCAAGCACCCAGCCTCCAGGATTGGTGAGGCCTGTCTATAGGAGTGGCTCACAGGTTTACATGTGTCCAGATATAGGTTTAGACATAGGTATACTATATCTAAGCAAGGGGTGTGTACACCACCTTACCCCAGCTGAGTGATCAGCCAGTTGTGTCAATTTAAGAACCAGCCAGGGGTGGCAAAAGATATGCTGCAGCCCCTGGTAGGCCTTAGTGGCTCCTGTGCCCTGTGCACCTATAGTGCATTCTACAGGGGCTGACAAGGAGTCCCTTTCCAATTGGTATGTACCTAGGGTACATGGAATCCATTTTACAGAGAGAGCAGATGGCCTGGGGCCCTGATTAGCAGGGAACCAGGTCAACTAAGTCAAAAAACCAGCTAAACACAGGCAAAAAATCTGGGGTAACCATAGTCAGGTAGCCACCTTCCTACATAACCCCCCCCCAAACGAAAGGAGATAAGGCTATCCTTGGCCAGGTAAGCCTATATTGCCTGAGTGGCCATATAAGGAAGTACCTGCACTAGCATGGGTACCCCCTGTCTCATGGTCCACTAAGCAGTCCCTCACCCTTTGGGTATTAGAGGGTCTCCACCATAGGGAATCACTACCTTGGGTGTGTTTATGCAAAGTTAAAGGCTGGTTTGGATATGGAGTATTGAAGTGAGGCTCTACTAATTTAGGGCTTCGCTTCCTCCAATTATCTTCCACCATGTGTGCCTTTCTTTCTTTAACTGAGTTGCACTGTGCTCTCAGGGTCAACCTCTGGCTACCTAAAGCTGGAGGCTGGGTCCCTCTGTTTGGCTTGCTGGAGGGACAGTTCAGGTTTGGGCCCTTTGGGTCCCAGGTTTGGCTGTGCCCAACAGAATCCATCTGTGGGAGGTCCCTAACTGTTTTTAAGGGGGCTCCCTTAGGAGTTTTTAAAGTTTTCACCTTACTAGGGCTACTAGTTTTGGTGCACCTAATCTTTTGATGGGGGTGCTTTATTTGACAGGGGGCCCTCTGGGTCTCACTGTCCTTCTTGTCCTCTGCAGCCCTGGGCTGGCTAAGGCAAGGTAGAGAGGGGCAGGTTACCTGCTCCAGACTGGGTCCCACCTGAGAAGGGTCCACTGACATCAGAGGTTCTGTCAGGCTAGGCCCAACCACCTCTGGGGCAGTTCCTTCATCAGGGGTAAGATCAGTTCCCTGAGGAGGCTGATCCTGTCCTAAAGTCTGGTGAGGGGGAGATTTCTCTTCCTCCTCCATGCTCTCAGTTTGTGTGGAGTTATCCATCATTTCAGGTTTCACAACACACGTGTCAGTTTGAGTTTGGGCTGTGGCCATCACAGCCCCACCAACCTTTTCAGGAGGAGACTCAGTTTGGGTTTCTGCTGTTATCATAACAGCTTTGCTATTCTGTTCAGGAAGAGCTTTTGCTAAAGATGGGGCAGGGAGTATCTCCGCCCTACCAACCTTTTCAGGAAGGACATCTTGAATTGGGGCTGTAGCCATTACAGCCCCACTAACCTTTCCATGGGAATTTACCATTCTAGAATGGATTTCCTGTTCAACCCCAGCCCAGGCTGAGATTTCTAAATCATTACCCAGTAGACAGTCTACAGGCAAGTTTGGGGACACTGCCACTCTCTTTGGGCCAGTGACACCTCCCCAGCTGAGACTTACTACTGCCATGGGATGATTTGTTTGGATGCCATCAATGTTTATTACCTGGTATGTGGCACCAGGTAAAAGTTGCTTAGAGGGGACTATGCCATCAGCCACCATGGTGATGCTAGCCCCTGTGTCTCTAAAAGCTTCAACTCTTAAACCATTGATGATGGGTTCTTGTCTATACTTGCTCAAAGTATTTGGGCAAGCAGAGAAGTTGGCAAACCCCATGCCAGTCTCATAAACAAGATCATTGGGTGATGGGGACCTGGATAGGCCAGGGTCCACCTGATTTCCAAAAGTAAACCCACCCAGATTCCTGGATGTGCTCCCACTTCCTGGGGGATTACTGCTGACAGTAACAGGAGGTGTTGAAGCTGGCTTTGGAGGTATATTTTCTTTATTGTTATTCTTGGGACAACAGTTATCTGTTTTGTAATGCCCCACCTGTTTACAGGCATAACAATAAGGCTTTTTCTCAGTTGAAGAAGTGTCTTGGGACCCACCCCCATCCTTGGAGTTTTGGGGCCCTGGGGAAGTCTTTTCTTTACTTTTATCCCCACCCTTATCTTGAGGCTTGGTAGACTCCTTCTTCTGGTTACTGTCCTGATTCTTAGGCCTAATCCTGGTTCTGACCCATTTGTCTGCCTTCTTTCCCAATTCTTGGGGAGAGGTCAGATCAGAGTCTACCAGGTGCTGGTGTAAGAGCTGGTTCTGACAATTACTTAGGATCTGCTCCCTCATAATCAAATTATACAATCCTGTAAAGTCATGTACTTTGCTGCCATGTAGCCAACCCTCCAGAGCCTTAGTAGCACAATCTACAAAATCAGTCCAGTCCTGAGTCTGTGTCTTCTGGGTGTCTCTGAACTTGAACCTGTACTGTTCAGTGGTTAAGCCAAACCCATCTATCAGAACACTCTTCAGGACTTTGTAATTGTTTGCATCCTCATGTCTGACAGTGAGGAGCTTGTCCCTCCCTTTCTCTGAAAAGGAGTACCATAAGATTGCTGCCCACTGTTCCTCAGGAACCTGCTGTACCATGCAGGCTCTCTCAAGAGCAGTCATCCATTTGTGGATGTCATCCCCTTCTTTGAAGGGGGGCACAATCTTTGTCAGGTTTCTACTATCATAGGACCTGGGTTTCTCTTTAGGAATATTGCTGCCACCAGTGGCATCTAAGCCACACAATTTCTGCTCTCTTGCCAAGGCAAGTTTAGCTTGAGCTAAGGTAAGCTTAGCTTGACTCAGGGCTACCTCCTCTCTCTCTATCTGGAGTCTGACAGCCCTCATTCTAGCCCTATGCTCAGCTTTCTGAGAAGCACTCATGCCTCTCTCTGATTCTCTGGAGGCACTAGAAAGATGAGAGTCCCCTGAGGGAGATCTCACTCTTCTGTTGCCTGGGAGAATCACATGTTGGGTTCTGGGGAGGTGCTGGCCCTCTCCATTCCCCAGTAGGTCCAAGTTGGCCTGGCTAAGCCTACCAACTGGAACCTGGCTACCCTGATCCTGTACTTCTAAGTCCTCAACCTCTGAGTCCTCATCCAAGTCATCATCATCCTCCTCTTCAGGGGGATCAACTGCAGGGGGGTTCCCTCCAGTTCCTGTATCTAGGGAAGCTGCTTTTGCCTTCTCTAAGTCATCCTGTTCTAGGAGTTCTACCAGGATTAGGCAGGTGGGGCTTCTGCCCCTTTTTAACCCTCTTGCTTTGCACAAGACAATCAAGTCTCTGCGGGTTAGTTTGTCATATCCAGAAGTTGCCTGAGTAGGGTCAACTGTCACAGGACTAGACCCTGAGGCCTTTCCTGTGTCGGACATGGTTACTAGTGAGGTGTAAGTGGTGCACTTACCTACACTAAGTGTTTTCCTACTGGACCTTGCTAGTGAGTTGTAGTCAGGGGTGTGCTACTCCCTTCAACCTACAACTACTAAGTTCAGTAGAACTTAATATGCTAAGCTTTTGATTTTATATGTACCTAGAGGTACTTGATGTGATCTTTCAATTTGATATAAAGATTGCAATGGTAAAACAACAGCAAGCTCAAATCCGCACCGCTGCTCACCAATGTGAGAAGTTGGCCTGGTAGGGGATGTTTCCAATTCTGGAACCACCTACTACCTGACCAAACAATCCCCTTATGGTGTCTGGTTGTAAGTCAACCTTATTAGACAAGCTATCCTAGTGGTAGCATGGACTAAGCAGCCTAAAGGCTTAACTTAAGAGGTCGTGTTAAGCGAGCTGTTTTACCACATACAATCCTGTAATACCAAATGAAAGGACACCACACAAGTATATATTATAAAAATATATGTGTTTATTACTAAAAACAATCCCCAGTATTCTTTATGAATAAAGGGGCACAAGCGTTAAATCAAAAGCACTGTTTAAACATACAAAGTTGCACAATTATGGATGAGGGCAGGGGGCCACTCAAACCATATACTAAACAAGTGGTATAAGAGAGGCCACTCGAACAGTGGTTAGGCCTAGGGCCTAGGGAATCGCTGGGAGCAGTCAGGACAAGCAATGCTGAAGTCGGGAATGGCCCTCGGGATTCGGGAGATGTGCGGAAAGCGCACGCATGCACCAATGTTAACCAATGGTGCGTAAAAGTCAAATAGTTAAAGTTTAAGGACACTTCCGCTGAACCTAGAGGAACAAAACTTAACACACAGACCCTAGAGGTGTGCACCAGTGTGGGAACACCGGCGGAGCAAAGTTACCTCACCCACAGGAAGTGGGTGCACAGGGTCGAAGTGGCGTCGGGTTTTGACACGCAGGCTCTTGGTGCTTGAAGCTGAAAGGGCTGCAGGCAGGGTGAAGACGAAGTGTCCGGTGGAGTCCAAGGGTGGACTCAAGTTGTAGAGTACCTGAAAGCAGAGGGGACAGAGTCTGGGTCACTCAGCAGTGACCAGGGTGGAACCAGGACGGAACCAGGCAATGTCGGGCGCAATCAGGTGGTCGTCGAGGCGCTTCTCTTCGCTGTCACGTGGGCTCTGGGGCATCTGCGACGTCCAGGAGCAGGTCACGATCTGTCCCACGCAGGCTCTCACCGTCGGTGCAGTCGGCTTCCGGTTTGGAGCAAACAAGCCTTGGTAAGAGCAATCCACGCGGGATTGGAAGATGGCGTCTTACTCGGACCAGGAAGGTCAGAGTCGGGGCTCCCTTTCAGGGGAGCTGGTGTGGGTCTGGAGCAACCAGAATCACGAGTCTTCTTTTGTAGTTCGTCGGCACAGGGACCACAAGCCAGCTGGCAAGTGACCGGGCCAACGCGTTGAGCCAAATCGTGCCAAAGGGCCCCACGCAGCACTCGTCGAGTGTGGAGGGCTGAACTTCGGCTCAGGAGTAGCTCAGGGTGGGGGCTTCTCAAACCCCGGTGTACAGCTTCGAGGGTCACTCGTGGGCTGCACGGTCAGCGTCTCGTGGTCACTTCAAGATGGCGTGCCCCACGCTTCCGGTCGCCTCCACGGGTCTCAGCTTTGCAGGGACTGTGGATCGGGCTGTTAGAAGCTGGGCAGGCTTGATCTCGTCGATCTCAGTCGCTCGAGTTCCGGCGGGAACTGCAACCAAGTAGACGTCGAGGGCTGGATGGTGCCTGCTGCTGCAGGGTGGTCACTCCTTGACCACAAGGGAGATTCTTCGGGCTTCCACGTTGAGATGGAGGGCGAAGGGTCCAGAATATCGTTTCAAATGTTTCTTCCAGGAAATCTGATGTGCATTGGCACTGCTCCCACTCTTATTCGAATCTGGTGGGCGTGATTACCTGCTAGGTCCCCTCCTATGGGTGGGACCCAGGAAGTGGGTGGATACACCCCCTTCCTTTGATCCAGGCCGCCCTGGCACGAGGGCTGGAGTGCCCCAGAACCGGTTTGGCCGGATTATGCAAGGGGCAGCCTTGTGCGCCCCAGGCAGTGTCTGGTTTCTTTCAAACCTCCCTGCTACAATACACTATCTCCTGTCTGGAGGGCGGTGACACCCTCCTGTGACAGGAAACCCTTTGTCCAGGACCCCCTTGACTGGGTTTCGGTCAGCTCCAGGGGTCCAGACATTTGTCTGTGGCAGAGGCATCCATTTTGTGGATCTTAAGGCCTTTGGAGAAATCAACCGCATTAAAGTGAAGTAACATGTCTTACCCCTCTAGAGGGGTGGAATGCCATCCCCGTCGCCAGAACTGGCGAGGGGATGGTATTCCAAAGCGTATGACACCTTACACGACATGTTTTGATAAAGCCAAACCAGAGTTGCTAAATAACCGCGAGGATTATAAGGCACTTAATAGTATATGGTATGGCATTATCCTGAAACAGCTTAGGGATTTGTTCCCGACGGCTGCAGACAGGCTCAGCTCATGCTAGAGCTCCATCTCACATAAAGACCAAGCACCCAGCCTCCAGGATTGGTGAGGCCTGTCTATAGGAGTGGCTCACAGGTTTACATGTGTCCAGATATAGGTTTAGACATAGGTATACTATATCTAAGCAAGGGGTGTGTACACCACCTTACCCCAGCTGAGTGATCAGCCAGTTGTGTCAATTTAAGAACCAGCCAGGGGTGGCAAAAGATATGCTGCAGCCCCTGGTAGGCCTTAGTGGCTCCTGTGCCCTGTGCACCTATAGTGCATTCTACAGGGGCTGACAAGGAGTCCCTTTCCAATTGGTATGTACCTAGGGTACATGGAATCCATTTTACAGAGAGAGCAGATGGCCTGGGGCCCTGATTAGCAGGGAACCAGGTCAACTAAGTCAAAAAACCAGCTAAACACAGGCAAAAAATCTGGGGTAACCATAGTCAGGTAGCCACCTTCCTACAGAGAGGTCCCACAGAAGGGGGTTGGCTACAGCCCTTTTGAACTTTTGTTTGGCCACCCTGTGAGGGGTCCATTGTGTTTGGTGAAGGAAGGATGGGAGTTACCTCTCAAAAAGCCCAAACTAGACATAGTGGACTATGTACTTGGTCTCCGCTCCAGGATGGCTGAGTACATGGAAAGAGCATCCAAAAACCTGGAGGCCAGCCAAGAATTACAGAAAGCTTGGCATGACCAAAAGGCTGTGCTGGTAGAGTTCCAACCAGGACAGAAGGTGTGGGTACTGGAGCCAGTGGCCCCAGCAGCACTCCAAGACAAATGGAGTGGACCCTATCCTATTATTGAGAAGAAGGGGGAAGTCACCTACTTGGTGGACTTTGGAACACCCAGGAGCCCTCACAGGGTAATCCATGTGAATCGCTTGAAAGCATTTGTGGACAGGGAGGACATGAGCTTGCTCATGGCCACAGATGGGGAACAGGAGGAAGAGAGTGACCCTCTCCCAGACCTGCTTTCTCAGAACCCTGATGATGGTTCAGTGGATGGAGTAGCCTTGGCAGGCAGCCTCACTGACCAGCAACAGATGGACTGCAGACAAGTTTTGCAGGCCCACAGGCATTTGTTTTCACTCACACCCAGCCAGACTGACTGGTGTACCCATGTAGTGGACACTGGTGACAGTCTGCCTGTCAAGAATAAGATCTACAGGCAACCTGACCATGTCAGGGATTGCATCAAGGCTGAGGTGCAAAAGATGTTGGAGCTTGGAGTGATTGAGCCATCAGAGAGCCCATGGGCCAGCCCAGTAGTCCTGGTGCCAAAACCTCATACCCAATATGGAAAGAGAGAAATGAGGTTTTGCGTGGATTACAGGGGTCTCAATGCTGTCACTAGGACAGATGCTCACCCCATTCCAAGAGCAGATGAGCTCATTGACAGATTGGCTTCTGCCAAGTTTCTGAGCACATTCGATCTGACAGCTGGCTACTGGCAAATCAGACTAGCTGAGGAGTCAAAAGCCAAAACAGCATTCTCTACCCCTAGTGGTCATTATCAGTTTGTGGTAATGCCCTTTGGTTTGAAGAATGCACCTGCCACTTTCCAAAGGTTGGTGAACCAAGTCCTTACTGGGTTGGATGACTTTTGCGCAGCATATCTAGATGATATTGCTGTCTTTAGCTCCACCTGGGAGGATCACCTGATCCACCTGAAGAAAGTTTTGGAGGCCCTGCAGAAGGCAGGTGTAGGAGAGTAGGGTCTGCTATCCTATGGTCACCCCAAATTTTTGCTTTTTGCTTCACTGGTTTTCGACTACTGAGGCTGTGGGCCTGCTGATCAGACCCCCAGCCTGCTGTTCTCTCACTAAATTACTGACACATTGTAGGAAGGTGGCTACCTGACTATGGTTACCCCAGATTTTTTTGCCTGTGTTTAGCTGGTTTTTTGACTTAGTTGACCTGGTTCCCTGCTAATCAGGGCCCCAGGCCATCTGCTCTCTCTGTAAAATGGATTCCATGTACCCTAGGTACATACCAATTGGAAATGGACTCCTTGTCAGCCCCTGTAGAATGCACTATAGGTGCACAGGGCACATGAGCCACTAAGGCCTACCAGGGGCTGCAGCATATCTTTTGCCACCCCTGGCTGGTTCTTAAATTGACACAACTGGCTGATCACTCAGCTGGGGTAAGGTGGTGTACACACCCCTTGCTTAGATATAGTATACCTATGTCTAAACCTATATCTGGACACATGTAAACCTGTGAGCCACTCCTATAGACAGGCCTCACCAATCCTGGAGGCTGGGTGCATGGTTTTTATGTGAGATGGAGCTCTAGCATGAGCTGAGCCTGTCTGCAGCCGTCGGGAACAAATCCCTAAGCTGTTTCAGGATAATGCCATACCATATACTATTAAGTGCCTTATAATCCTCGCGGTTATTTAGCAACTCTGGTTTGGCTTTATCAAAACATGTCGTGTAAGGTGTCATACGCTTTGGAATACCATCCCCTCGCCAGTTCTGGCGACGGGGATGGCATTCCACCCCTCTAGAGGGGTAAGACATGTTACTTCACTTTAATGCGGTTGATTTCTCCAAAGGCCTTAAGATCCACAAAATGGATGCCTCTGCCACAGACAAATGTCTGGACCCCTGGAGCTGACCGAAACCCAGTCAAGGGGGTCCTGGACAAAGGGTTTCGTGTCACAGGAGGGTGTCACCGCCCTCCAGACAGGAGATAGTGTATTGTAGCAGGGAGGTTTGAAAGAAACCAGACACTGCCTGGGGCGCACAAGGCTGCCCCTTGCATAATCCGGCCAAACCGGTTCTGGGGCACTCCAGCCCTCGTGCCAGGGCGGCCTGGATCAAAGGAAGGGGGTGTATCCACCCACTTCCTGGGTCCCACCCATAGGAGGGGACCTAGCAGGGAATCACGCCCACCAGATTCGAATAAGAGTGGGAGCAGTGCCAATGCACATCAGATTTTCCTGGAAGAAACATTTGAAACGATATTCTGGACCCTTCGCCCTCCATCTCAACGTGGAAGCCCGAAGAATCTCCCTTGTGGTCAAGGAGTGACCACCCTGCAGCAGCAGGCACCATCCAGCCCTCGACGTCTACTTAGTTGCAGTTCCCGCCGGAACTCGAGCGACTGAGATCGACGAGATCAAGCCTGCCCAGCTTCTAACAGCCCGATCCACAGTCCCTGCAAAGCTGAGACCCGTGGAGGCGACCGGAAGCGTGGGGCACGCCATCTTGAAGTGACCACGAGACGCTGACCGTGCAGCCCACGAGTGACCCTCGAAGCTGTACACCGGGGTTTGAGAAGCCCCCACCCTGAGCTACTCCTGAGCCGAAGTTCAGCCCTCCACACTCGACGAGTGCTGCGTGGGGCCCTTTGGCACGATTTGGCTCAACGCGTTGGCCCGGTCACTTGCCAGCTGGCTTGTGGTCCCTGTGCCGACGAACTACAAAAGAAGACTCGTGATTCTGGTTGCTCCAGATCCACACCAGCTCCCCTGAAAGGGAGCCCCGACTCTGACCTTCCTGGTCCGAGTGAGACGCCATCTTCCAATCCCGCGTGGATTGCTCTTACCAAGGCTTGTTTGCTCCAAACCGGAAGCCGACTGCACCGACGGTGAGAGCCTGCGTGGGACAGATCGTGACCTGCTCCTGGACGTCGCAGATGCCCCAGAGCCCACGTGACAGCGAAGAGAAGCGCCTCGACGACCAACTGATTGCGCCCGACATTGCCTGGTTCCGTCCTGGTTCCACCCTGGTCACTGCTGAGTGACCCAGACTCTGTCCCCTCTGCTTTCAGGTACTCTACAACTTGAGTCCACCCTTGGACTCCACCGGACACTTCGTCTTCACCCTGCCTGCAGCCCTTTCAGCTTCAAGCACCAAGAGCCTGCGTGTCAAAACCCGACGCCACTTCGACCCTGTGCACCCACTTCCTGTGGGTGAGGTAACTTTGCTCCGCCGGTGTTCCCACACTGGTGCACACCTCTAGGGTCTGTGTGTTAAGTTTTGTTCCTCTAGGTTCAGCGGAAGTGTCCTTAAACTTTAACTATTTGACTTTTACGCACCATTGGTTAACATTGGTGCATGCGTGCGATTTCCGCACATCTCCCGAATCCCGAGGGCCATTCCCGACTTCAGCATTGCTTGTCCTGACTGCTCCCAGCGATTCCCTAGGCCCTAGGCCTAACCACTGCTCGAGTGGCCTTTCTTATACCACTTGTTTAGTATATGGTTTGAGTGGCCACCCGCCCTCATCCATAATTGTGCAACTTGTATGTTTAAACAGTGCTTTTTTTTTAACGCTTGTGCCCCTTTATTCATAAAGAATACTGGGGATTGTTTTTAGTAATAAACACATATATTTTTATAATATATACTTGTGTGGTGTCCTTTCATTTGGTATTACAGGATTGTATGTGGTAAAACAGCTCGCTTAACACGACCTCTTAAGTTAAGCCTTTAGGCTGCTTAGTCCATGCTACCCCTAGGATAGCTTGTCTAATAAGGTTGACTTACAACCAGACACCATAAGGGGATTGTTTGGTCAGGTAGTAGGTGGTTCCAGAATTGGAAACATCCCCTACCAGGCCAACTTCTCACACACATGTGCTATAGGCACATACCAATTGGAAATGGACTCCTTGTCAGCCCCTGTATAATGCACTATAGGTGCCCAGGGCATAGGGGCCACCAAGGCCTACCAGGGGCTGCAGCCTATCTTTTGCCACCCCTGGCTGGTTCTTAAATTGACACAACTGGCTGATCACTCAGCTGGGGTAAGGTGGTGTACACACCCCTTGCTTAGATATAGTATACCTATGTCTAAACCTATATCTGGACACATGTAAACCTGTGAGCCACTCCTATGGAAGGCCTCATCAATCCTGGAGGCAGAGTGCGTGGTTTTATGTGAGATGGAGCTCTAGCATGAGCTGAGCCTGTCTGCAGCTGTCGGGAACAACTCCCTAAGCTGTTTCAGGATAATGCCATACCATATACTCTTAAGTGCCTTATAATCCTCGCGGTTAAATAGCAACTTTGGTTTGGCTTTATCAAAATATGTCGTGTAAGGTGTCATACGATTTGGAATACCATCCCCTCGCCAGTTCTGGCGACGGGGATGGCATTCCACCCCTCTAGAGGGGTAAGACATGTTACTTCACTTAAATGCGGTTAATTTCTCCAAAGACCTTAAGATCCACAAAATGGATGCCTCTGCCACAGACAAATGTCTGGACCCCTGCAGTTGACCGAAACTCAACCAAATGGGTCCTGGACAAAGGGTTTCCTGTCACAGGAGGGTGTCACCGCCCTCCAGACAGGAGATAGTGGATTGTAGCAGGGAGGTTTGAAAGAAACCAGACACTGCTTGGGGCGCACAAGGCTGCCCCTTGCATAATCCGGCCAAACCGGTTCTGGGGCACTCCAGCCCTCGTGCCAGGGCGGCCTGGATCAAAGGAAGGGGGTGTATCCACCCACTTCCTGGGTCCCACCCATAGGAGGGGACCTAGCAGGTAATCACGCCCCCCAGATTCGAATAAGAGTGGGAGCAGTGCCAATGCACATCAGATTTCCTGGAAGAAACATTTGAAACGAAATTCTGGACCCTTCGCCCTCCATCTCAACGTGGAAGCCCGAAGAATCTCCCTTGTGGTCAAGGAGTGACCACCCTGCAGCAGCAGGCACCATCCAGCCCTCGACGTCTACTTAGTTGCAGTTCCCGCCGGAACTCGAGCGACTGAGATTGACGAGATCAAGCCTGCCTGCCTTCTAACAGCCCGATCCACAGTCCCTGCAAAGCTGAGACCCGTGGAGGCGACCGGAAGCGTGGGGCACGCCATCTTGAATTGACCACGAGACGCTGACCGTGCAGCCCACGAGTGATCCTCGAAGCTGTGCACCGGGGTTTGAGAAGCCCCCACCCTGAGCTGCTCCTGAGCCGAAGTTCAGCCCTCCACACTCGACGAGTGCTGCGTGGGGCCCTTTGGCTCTATTTGGCTCAACGCGTTGGCCCGGTCACTTGCCAGCTGGCTAGTGGTCCCTGTGCCGACGAAACGACTAAGAAGACTCGTGAATCTGGTTGCTCCAGATCCACACCAGCTCCCCTGAAAAGGAGCCCCGACTCTGACCTTCCTGGTCCGAGTGAGAAGCAATCTTCTGATCCCGCGTGGATCGCTCTTGCCAAGGCTTGTTTGCTCCAAACTTGAAGCTGACTGCACCGACGGTGAGAGCCTGCGTGGGACAGATCGTGACCTGCTCCTGGACGTCGCAGATGCCCCAGAGCCCACGTAACAGCGGAGAGAAGCTCCTCGATGACCACCTGATTGCGCCCGACATTGCCTGGTTCCGTCCTGGTTCCACCCTGGTCACTGCTGAGTGACCCAGACTCTGTCCCCTCTGCTTTCAGGTACTCTTCGACTTGAGTCCACCCTTGGACTCCACCGGACACTTCATCTTTAACCCGCCTGCAGCCCTTTCAGCTCCAAGCACCAAGAGCCTGCGTGTCAGAACCCGACGCCACTTCGACCCTGTGCACCCACTTCCTGTGGGTGAGGTAACTTTGCTCCGCCGGTGTTCCCACACTGGTGCACACCTCTAGGGTCTGTGTGTTAAGTTTTGTTCCTCTAGGTTCAGCGGAAGTGTCCTTTAACTTTAACTTTACAACTTTTACGCACCATTGGTTAACATTGGTGCGTGCGTGCGCTTCCCGCACCTCTCCCGAATCCCGAGGGCCATTCCCGACTTCAGCATTGCTTGTCCTGACTGCTCCCAGCGATTCCCTAGGCCCTAGGCCTAACCACTGCTCGAGTGGCCTCTCTTATACCACTTGTTTAGTATATGGTTTGAGTGGCCCCCTGCCCTCATCCATAATTGTGCAACTTTGTATGTTTAAACAGTGCTTTTGATTTAACGCTTGTGCCCCTTTATTCATAAAGAATACTGGGGATTGTTTTTAGTAATAAACACATATATTTTTATAATATATACTTGTGTGGTGTCCTTTCATTTGATATTACAGGATTGTATGTGGTAAAACAGCTCGCTTAACACGACCTCTTAAGTTAAGCCTTTAGGCTGCTTAGTCCATGCTACCCCTAGGATAGCTTGTCTAATAAGGTTGACTTACAACCAGACACCATAAGGGATTGTTTGGTCAGGTAGTAGGTGGTTCCAGAATTGGAAACATCCCCTACCAGGCCAACTTCTCACATTGGTGAGCATCGGTGCGGATTTGAGCTTGCTGTTGTTTTACCATTGCAATCTTTGTATCAAATTGAAAGATCACATCAAGTACCTCTAGGTACATATAAAATCAAAAGCTTAGCATATTAAGTTCTACTGAACTTAGTAGTTGTAGGTTGAAGGGATTAGCACACCCTGACTACAACTCACTAGTAAGGTACAGTAGGAAAACACTTAGTGTAGGTAGGTGCATCACTTACACCACACTAGAGTCATGTCTGACACAGGAAAAGCCTCAGGGTCTGCTCCTGTGACAGTTGACCTTACCCAGGCAACTTCCAGCTATGACAAACTAACCCGAAGGGACTTGATTGCCTTGTGCAAATCAAGAGGGTTAAAAAGGGGCAGAAGTCCCACCTGCCAAATCCTGATAGACATCCTAGAACAGGATGACTTAGAGAAGATGAATGGAATTCCCTTACAGTCAGGAAGTGGAGAGAAACCCCCTGTAACTGACACCCCTCAGGAGGAAGATGGAGAGGAGGGGGAGGATGACTCAGATGTTGAGGACACCGAAGATCAGGATCAGAGGGGTAGCCAGGAACTAGTTGCCAGGCTTAACCAGGCCAACCTAGACCTACTGGGAAATGGAGAGGGCCAGCACCTCCCCAGATCCCATAGTCTTATTCTCCCAGGCAACAGAAGAGTGAGATCTCCCTCAGGGGACTCTCATATTTCTAGTGCCTCCAGAGAATCTGAGAGAGGTATGACTGCCTCTCAAAAGACTGAGCATAGGGCCAGAATGAGGGCTGTCAGACTCCAAATAGAGAGGGAGGAGGTAGCCCTGGCTCAAGCTAAACTTACCTTGGCTCAAGCTAGATTTACCTTGGCAAGAGAGCAGAAATTAAGTGGCTTAGATGCCACTGGTGGCAGCAATTTTCCAAGAGAAAAAGACAGGGGCTATGACAATAGAAACCTGACAAAAATTGTGCCCCCCTTTAAAGAAGGGGATGACATCCACAAATGGATGACTGCTCTGGAGAGAGCCTGCATGGTACAGCAGGTTCCTCAAGATCAGTGGGCTGCAATTTTATGGTACTCCTTTTCTGAGAAAGGGAGGGACAGGCTCCTCACAGTTAGACCTGAGGATGACAAAAACGACTATGTTTTGAAGAGTGCTCTTATTGAAGGGTTTGGCCTAACCACTGAGCAATACAGGTTGTTGTTCAGAGACACCCAAAAAGCACAGACTCAAGACTGGACTGATTTCGTTGAGTGTGCCACTAAGGCTTTGGAGGGTTGGTTGCAGGGAAGTAAAGTTTCAGACTATACAGGATTGTACAATCTTATAATGAGAGAACAGATCCTTAATAACTGTACAAACCAGCTGTAGGAGAGTAGGGTCTGCTATCCTATGGTCACCCCAAATTTTTGCTTTTTGCTTCACTGGTTTTCGACTACTGAGGCTGTGGGCCTGCTGATCAGACCCCCAGCCTGCTGTTCTCTCACTAAATTAATGACACATGTGCTATAGGCACATACCAATTGGAAATGGACTCCTTGTCAGCCCCTGTAGAAGGCACTATAGGTGCACAGGGCACAGGAGCCACTAAGGCCTACCAGGGGCTGCAGCATATCTTTTGCCACCCCTGGCTGGTTCTTAAATTGACACAACTGGCTGATCACTCAGCTGGGGTAAGGTGGTGTACACACCCCTTGCTTAGATATAGTATACCTATGTCTAAACCTATATCTGGACACATGTAAACCTGTGAGCCACTCCTATAGACAGGCCTCACCAATCCTGGAGGCTGGGTGCATGGTTTTTATGTGAGATGGAGCTCTAGCATGAGCTGAGCCTGTCTGCAGCCGTCGGGAACAAATCCCTAAGCTGTTTCAGGATAATGCCATACCATATACTATTAAGTGCCTTATAATCCTCGCGGTTATTTAGCAACTCTGGTTTGGCTTTATCAAAACATGTCGTGTAAGGTGTCATACGCTTTGGAATACCATCCCCTCGCCAGTTCTGGCGACGGGGATGGCATTCCACCCCTCTAGAGGGGTAAGACATGTTACTTCACTTTAATGCGGTTGATTTCTCCAAAGGCCTTAAGATCCACAAAATGGATGCCTCTGCCACAGACAAATGTCTGGACCCCTGGAGCTGACCGAAACCCAGTCAAGGGGGTCCTGGACAAAGGGTTTCCTGTCACAGGAGGGTGTCACCGCCCTCCAGACAGGAGATAGTGTATTGTAGCAGGGAGGTTTGAAAGAAACCAGACACTGCCTGGGGCGCACAAGGCTGCCCCTTGCATAATCCGGCCAAACCGGTTCTGGGGCACCCCAGCCCTCGTGCCAGGGCGGCCTGGATCAAAGGAAGGGGGTGTATCCACCCACTTCCTGGGTCCCACCCATAGGAGGGGACCTAGCAGGTAATCACGCCCACCAGATTCGAATAAGAGTGGGAGCAGTGCCAATGCACATCAGATTTCCTGGAAGAAACATTTGAAACGATATTCTGGACCCTTCGCCCTCCATCTCAACGTGGAAGCCCGAAGAATCTCCCTTGTGGTCAAGGAGTGACCACCCTGCAGCAGCAGGCACCATCCAGCCCTCGACGTCTACTTAGTTGCAGTTCCCGCCGGAACTCGAGCGACTGAGATCGACGAGATCAAGCCTGCCCAGCTTCTAACAGCCCGATCCACAGTCCCTGCAAAGCTGAGACCCGTGGAGGCGACCGGAAGCGTGGGGCACGCCATCTTGAAGTGACCACGAGACGCTGACCGTGCAGCCCACGAGTGACCCTCGAAGCTGTACACCGGGGTTTGAGAAGCCCCCACCCTGAGCTACTCCTGAGCCGAAGTTCAGCCCTCCACACTCGACGAGTGCTGCGTGGGGCCCTTTGGCACGATTTGGCTCAACGCGTTGGCCCGGTCACTTGCCAGCTGGCTTGTGGTCCCTGTGCCGACGAACTACAAAAGAAGACTCGTGATTCTGGTTGCTCCAGATCCACACCAGCTCCCCTGAAAGGGAGCCCCGACTCTGACCTTCCTGGTCCGAGTGAGACGCCATCTTCCAATCCCGCGTGGATTGCTCTTACCAAGGCTTGTTTGCTCCAAACCGGAAGCCGACTGCACCGACGGTGAGAGCCTGCGTGGGACAGATCGTGACCTGCTCCTGGACGTCGCAGATGCCCCAGAGCCCACGTGACAGCGAAGAGAAGCGCCTCGACGACCACCTGATTGCGCCCGACATTGCCTGGTTCCGTCCTGGTTCCACCCTGGTCACTGCTGAGTGACCCAGACTCTGTCCCCTCTGCTTTCAGGTACTCTACAACTTGAGTCCACCCTTGGACTCCACCGGACACTTCGTCTTCACCCTGCCTGCAGCCCTTTCAGCTTCAAGCACCAAGAGCCTGCGTGTCAAAACCCGACGCCACTTCGACCCTGTGCACCCACTTCCTGTGGGTGAGGTAACTTTGCTCCGCCGGTGTTCCCACACTGGTGCACACCTCTAGGGTCTGTGTGTTAAGTTTTGTTCCTCTAGGTTCAGCGGAAGTGTCCTTAAACTTTAACTATTTGACTTTTACGCACCATTGGTTAACATTGGTGCATGCGTGCGCTTTCCGCACATCTCCCGAATCCCGAGGGCCATTCCCGACTTCAGCATTGCTTGTCCTGACTGCTCCCAGCGATTCCCTAGGCCCTAGGCCTAACCACTGTTCGAGTGGCCTCTCTTATACCACTTGTTTAGTATATGGTTTGAGTGGCCCCCTGCCCTCATCCATAATTGTGCAACTTGTATGTTTAAACAGTGCTTTTTGATTTAACGCTTGTGCCCCTTTATTCATAAAGAATACTGGGGATTGTTTTTAGTAATAAACACATATATTTTTATAATATATACTTGTGTGGTGTCCTTTCATTTGGTATTACAGGATTGTATGTGGTAAAACAGCTCGCTTAACACGACCTCTTAAGTTAAGCCTTTAGGCTGCTTAGTCCATGCTACCCCTAGGATAGCTTGTCTAATAAGGTTGACTTACAACCAGACACCATAAGGGGATTGTTTGGTCAGGTAGTAGGTGGTTCCAGAATTGGAAACATCCCCTACCAGGCCAACTTCTCACATTGGTGAGCAGCGGTGCGGATTTGAGCTTGCTGTTGTTTTACCATTGCAATCTTTATATCAAATTGAAAGATCACATCAAGTACCTCTAGGTACATATAAAATCAAAAGCTTAGCATATTAAGTTCTACTGAACTTAGTAGTTGTAGGTTGAAGGGAGTAGCACACCCCTGACTACAACTCACTAGCAAGGTCCAGTAGGAAAACACTTAGTGTAGGTAAGTGCACCACTTACACCTCACTAGTAACCATGTCTGACACAGGAAAGGCCTCAGGGTCTAGTCCTGTGACAGTTGACCCTACCCAGGCAACTTTTGGATATGACAAACTAACCCGCAGAGACTTGATTGCCTTGTGCAAAGCAAGAGGGTTAAAAAGGGGCAGAAGCCCCACCTGCCTAACCCTGGTAGAAATCCTAGAACAGGATGACTTAGAGAAGGCTAAAGCAGCTTCCCTAGACACAGGAAATGGAGAGAACCCCCCTGTAGTTGATCCCCCTGAAGAGGAGGATGATGATGACTTGGATGAGGACTCAGATGCTGGGGACTTAGAAGTACAGGATCAGGGTAGCCAGGTTCCAGTTGGTAGGCTTAGCCAGGCCAACTTGGACCTACTGGGGAATGGAGAGGGCCAGCACCTCCCCAGAACCCAACATACGATTCTCCCAGGCAACAGAAGAGTGAGATCTCCCTCAGGGGACTCTCATCTTTCTAGTGCCTCCAGAGAATCAGAGAGAGGCATGAGTGCTTCTCAGAAAGCTGAGCATAGGGCTAGAATGAGGGCTGTCAGACTCCAGATAGAGAGAGAGGAGGTAGCCCTGAGTCAAGCTAAGCTTACCTTAGCTCAAGCTAAACTTGCCTTGGCAAGAGAGCAGAAATTAAGTGGCTTAGATGTCACTGGTGGCAGCAATTTTCCAAGAGAAAAAGACAGGGCCTATGATAATAGAAACCTGACCAAAATTGTGCCCCCCTTTAAAGAAGGGGATGACATCCACAAATGGATGACTGCTCTTGAGAGAGCCTGCATGGTACAGCAGGTTCCTGAGAATCAGTGGGCTGCAATTTTGTGGTACTCCTTTTCTGAGAAAGGGAGGGACAGGCTCCTCACAGTTAGACCTGAGGATGCCAAAAACTACTCTGTTTTGAAGAGTGCTCTCATTGAAGGGTATGGCCTAACCACTGAGCAATACAGGTTGTTGTTCAGAGACACCCAGAAAGCACAGACTCAAGACTGGACTGATTTTGTGGAGTGTGCCACTAAGGCTTTGGAGGGTTGGTTACAGGGAAGTAAAGTTTCAGACTATACAGGATTGTACAATCTTATGATGAGAGAACAGATCCTTAATAACTGTACAAACCAGCTGTTGCATCAATACCTTATTGACTCTGATCTGACCTCTCCCCAAGAATTGGGAAAGAAGGCAGACAAATGGGTCAGAACAAGGATTAAGCAGAAACCCCAGAACCAAGGTGGTGACCAGAAGAAAACAGACCAGAAGGGTGGTAATCAGAATCAGAAAGATAAAGAAAAAGACCAGAAGTCTTCAGGCCCCCAAACTAATAGTAAGGAGGGTGGTTCCCAAAATGGTAACAAGAAGAAGAAGAACAAAGGTCCAAAGACACCTTGGTGTAATACCTGCAAATCAGTTTCACACTGGGGCAGTGAGTGCACCAAGGCAAATCCAGTTCCCACCACTACAGCTCCTAAAGCAACTGCAACCCCAAGTACAGTAAGCAGTGGTGGAACACAGTCCAAGGGTGTAGCTGGGTTGACCCTGGGTATTGAAGTAGGATCTGGCCTAGTCAGAGTCCCTACACAGGCAGTTCTCCTGTATGATGTGGACATTGAGTTGCCCACTGCAGTAAGCCCCACTAACCTGGGCAAATACAGGCAGACTCCCTTAATAAATGAGAAACTGGCTCAAGCTTACAGGGACACATGTGCTAGTGTCACCATGGTGACCCCTGGCTTTGTGGACCCTGGACAGATTGTACTAGGAGAGAGCTACCTAGTAACCAATGCAAGCAACTCCGCTACCTCCCATAGTGTGGCAGTTGTGAACTTCTCCTGGGGAGGGGTTGATGGCCTAAAGAAAGTTGTGGTGAGTGCAGACCTACCAGTAGACTGTCTGTTAGGCAATGACCTTGAAAGCTCAGCATGGTCAGAAGTGGAGTACAGGACTCATGCAGAAATGCTAGGGATTTCAGAGCATGTCCTTGCCATGACAAGGGCTCAGGCTAAGAAGTGCCTTCCTGAACCAGTGGTGGATCTTGAGACAATAGACCAGCCACAACCCAAGAGAAGGAGCAAGAGAGGAAAGGCCTCGCCTTCCACCTTGCCCCAGGTTGAGGATCAGGTTTCAGAGGAAACTGATTCTGCAGTCCAAGAGGAGACTGTCTCTGAGGAGCTTGAACCTGACCAGGTTGAGTTTCTGGGGACAGGGGGACCCTCAAGGGCAGACCTGAGGCAGGCTCAATTAGATTGCCCTTCCCTTGAACCCCTCAGACAGCAGGCTGCTGCTGAGGCTGCTGGGGATGCCCAAGGTACCCATACTGTGTATTGGGATGAGGGACTCCTTTACTCAGAGGCTAGAGCCCCCAAGCCTGGCATGACCAGGAGGTTGGTGATACCTCTGCAGTTTAGGGGATTCCTCCTTACCTTGGCCCATGATATTCCCCTTGCAGGACACTTAGGCCAGAACAAGACGTGGGACAGGCTTGTTCCACACTTTCACTGGCCCCACATGTCAGAGGATGTCAAGGAGTTTTGTCGCTCCTGTGTCACTTGCCAAGCCAGTGGTAAGTCAGGTGGCACAACAAAGGCCCCCCTAATACCACTACCTGTGGTGGGGGTCCCCTTTGAGAGAGTTGGAATTGATATTGTGGGTCCAATGGACCCCCAAACAGCATCTTGGAACAGATTCATACTGGTGGTAGTGGATCATGCCACCAGGTACCCAGAGGCTATTCCCCTAAGGACCACCACAGCACCTGTGGTGGCAAAAGCCCTCATTGCAGTTTTCTCAAGAGTGGGCTTTCCTAAGGAGGTACTATCAGATAGAGGGACAAATTTTATGTCCAGCTATCTAAAAGCAATGTGGAAGGAATGTGGAGTAAACTATAAGTTTACCACCCCATATCATCCACAATGCAATGGGCTTGTGGAGAGATTTAACAAGACCCTTAAAGGCATGATAAAAGGATTACCAGAGAAGCTCAGGCGGAAATGGGACATTCTTTTACCCTGCCTGCTCTTTGCTTACAGAGAGGTCCCACAGAAGGGGGTTGGCTACAGCCCTTTTGAACTTTTGTTTGGCCACCCTGTGAGAGGTCCATTGTGTTTGGTGAAGGAAGGATGGGAGTTACCTCTCAAAAAGCCCAAACTAGACATAGTGGACTATGTACTTGGTCTCCGCTCCAGGATGGCTGAGTACATGGAAAGAGCATCCAAAAACCTGGAGGCCAGCCAAGAATTGCAGAAAGCTTGGCATGACCAAAAGGCTGTACTGGTAGAGTTCCAACCAGGACAGAAGGTATGGGTACTGGAGCCAGTGGCTCCAGCAGCACTCCAAGACAAATGGAGTGGACCCTATCCTATTATTGAGAAGAAAGGGGAAGTCACCTACTTGGTAGACTTTGGAACACCCAGGAGCCCTCACAGGGTAATCCATGTGAATCGCTTGAAAGCATTTGTAGACAGGGAGGACATGAGCTTGCTCATGGCCACAGATGGGGAACAGGAGGAAGAGAGTGACCCTCTCCCAGACCTGCTTTCCCAGAACCCTGATGATGGTTCAGTTGATGGAGTAGCCTTGGCAGGCAGCCTCACTGACCAGCAACAGAGGGACTGCAGACAAGTTTTGCAGGCTCACAGGCAAATGTTTTCACTCACACCCAGCCAAACTGACTGGTGTACCCATGTTGTGGACACTGGTGACAGTCTGCCTGTCAAGAATAAGATCTACAGGCAACCTGATCATGTCAGGGATTGCATCAAGGCTGAGGTGCAAAAGATGTTGGAGCTTGGAGTGATTGAGCCATCAGAGAGCCCATGGGCCAGCCCAGTAGTCCTGGTGCCAAAACCTCATACCCAAGATGGTAAGAGAGAAATGAGGTTTTGCGTGGATTACAGGGGTCTCAATGCTGTCACTAGGACAGATGCTCACCCCATTCCAAGAGCAGATGAGCTCATTGACAGATTGGCTTCTGCCAAGTTTCTGAGCACATTTGATCTGACAGCTGGCTACTGGCAAATCAGACTAGCTGAGGAGTCAAAGGCCAAGACAGCATTCTCTACCCCTAGTGGGCATTATCAGTTTGTGGTAATGCCCTTTGGTTTGAAGAATGCACCTGCCACTTTTCAAAGGTTGGTGAACCAAGTCCTTACTGGGTTGGATGACTTTTGTGCAGCTTATCTGGATGATATTGCTGTCTTTAGCTCCACCTGGGAGGATCACCTGATCCACCTGAAGAAAGTTTTGGAGGCCCTGCAAAAGGCAGGCCTAACTATCAAGGCCACAAAGTGCCAGATAGGGCAGAGTAAGGTTGTATACCTGGGCCACCTAGTAGGTGGAGGCCAGGTTCAGCCACTGGAAAGCAAAATCCAGGCCATACAGGACTGGGCTCCTCCAGTTACCCAGACACAAGTCAGAGCCTTCTTGGGCCTGACTGGGTATTACAGAAAGTTTGTGAAAAACTATGGGTCTATAGTGACACCATTAAATGACTTGACATCCAAGAAGATGCCAAAAAAGGTTCAGTGGACAGTTAGCTGTCAGAAGGCATTTGAAGACCTGAAGAAGGCCATGTGCTCTGCACCTATCCTAAAGAGTCCTGACTACTCCAAACAGTTCATTGTTCAGACAGATGCTTCTGAGTTGGGGGTGGGAGCTGTACTCTCACAACTTAATCAAGATGGTCAAGACCAGCCAATTGCTTTCATTAGCAGGAGGCTAACCCCAAGAGAAAAACGTTGGTCAGCCATTGAGAGGGAGGCCTTTGCTGTGGTTTGGGCATTAAAGAAGTTGAGGTCCTACTTGTTTGGAACTCACTTCCTGGTGCAAACAGACCATAAGCCCCTCTTATGGCTTAATCAGATGAAGGGTGAAAATCCCAAACTGCTCAGGTGGTCCATTTCCCTACAGGGGATGGACTTTACAGTGGAGCACCGCCCAGGGACTGACCATGGTAATGCAGATGGTCTCTCCAGGTACTTCCACTTAGAACATGAAGACTTATCTGGTCAAGGTTAGTTTAATGTCCCTGCGTTTGGGGGGGGGTTGTGTAGGAGAGTAGGGTCTGCTATCCTATGGTCACCCCAAATTTTTGCTTTTTGCTTCACTGGTTTTCGACTACTGAGGCTGTGGGCCTGCTGATCAGACCCCCAGCCTGCTGTTCTCTCACTAAATTAATGACACATGTGCTATAGGCACATACCAATTGGAAATGGACTCCTTGTCAGCCCCTGTAGAAGGCACTATAGGTGCACAGGGCACAGGAGCCACTAAGGCCTACCAGGGGCTGCAGCATATCTTTTGCCACCCCTGGCTGGTTCTTAAATTGACACAACTGGCTGATCACTCAGCTGGGGTAAGGTGGTGTACACACCCCTTGCTTAGATATAGTATACCTATGTCTAAACCTATATCTGGACACATGTAAACCTGTGAGCCACTCCTATAGACAGGCCTCACCAATCCTGGAGGCTGGGTGCATGGTTTTTATGTGAGATGGAGCTCTAGCATGAGCTGAGCCTGTCTGCAGCCGTCGGGAACAAATCCCTAAGCTGTTTCAGGATAATGCCATACCATATACTATTAAGTGCCTTATAATCCTCGCGGTTATTTAGCAACTCTGGTTTGGCTTTATCAAAACATGTCGTGTAAGGTGTCATACGCTTTGGAATACCATCCCCTCGCCAGTTCTGGCGACGGGGATGGCATTCCACCCCTCTGGAGGGGTAAGACATGTTACTTCACTTTAATGCGGTTGATTTCTCCAAAGGCCTTAAGATCCACAAAATGGATGCCTCTGCCACAGACAAATGTCTGGACCCCTGGAGCTGACCGAAACCCAGTCAAGGGGGTCCTGGACAAAGGGTTTCCTGTCACAGGAGGGTGTCACCGCCCTCCAGACAGGAGATAGTGTATTGTAGCAGGGAGGTTTGAAAGAAACCAGACACTGCCTGGGGCGCACAAGGCTGCCCCTTGCATAATCCGGCCAAACCGGTTCTGGGGCACCCCAGCCCTCGTGCCAGGGCGGCCTGGATCAAAGGAAGGGGGTGTATCCACCCACTTCCTGGGTCCCACCCATAGGAGGGGACCTAGCAGGTAATCACGCCCACCAGATTCGAATAAGAGTGGGAGCAGTGCCAATGCACATCAGATTTCCTGGAAGAAACATTTGAAACGATATTCTGGACCCTTCGCCCTCCATCTCAACGTGGAAGCCCGAAGAATCTCCCTTGTGGTCAAGGAGTGACCACCCTGCAGCAGCAGGCACCATCCAGCCCTCGACGTCTACTTAGTTGCAGTTCCCGCCGGAACTCGAGCGACTGAGATCGACGAGATCAAGCCTGCCCAGCTTCTAACAGCCCGATCCACAGTCCCTGCAAAGCTGAGACCCGTGGAGGCGACCGGAAGCGTGGGGCACGCCATCTTGAAGTGACCACGAGACGCTGACCGTGCAGCCCACGAGTGACCCTCGAAGCTGTACACCGGAGTTTGAGAAGCCCCCACCCTGAGCTACTCCTGAGCCGAAGTTCAGCCCTCCACACTCGACGAGTGCTGCGTGGGGCCCTTTGGCACGATTTGGCTCAACGCGTTGGCCCGGTCACTTGCCAGCTGGCTTGTGGTCCCTGTGCCGACGAACTACAAAAGAAGACTCGTGATTCTGGTTGCTCCAGATCCACACCAGCTCCCCTGAAAGGGAGCCCCGACTCTGACCTTCCTGGTCCGAGTGAGACGCCATCTTCCAATCCCGCGTGGATTGCTCTTACCAAGGCTTGTTTGCTCCAAACCGGAAGCCGACTGCACCGACGGTGAGAGCCTGCGTGGGACAGATCGTGACCTGCTCCTGGACGTCGCAGATGCCCCAGAGCCCACGTGACAGCGAAGAGAAGCGCCTCGACGACCACCTGATTGCGCCCGACATTGCCTGGTTCCGTCCTGGTTCCACCCTGGTCACTGCTGAGTGACCCAGACTCTGTCCCCTCTGCTTTCAGGTACTCTACAACTTGAGTCCACCCTTGGACTCCACCGGACACTTCGTCTTCACCCTGCCTGCAGCCCTTTCAGCTTCAAGCACCAAGAGCCTGCGTGTCAAAACCCGACGCCACTTCGACCCTGTGCACCCACTTCCTGTGGGTGAGGTAACTTTGCTCCGCCGGTGTTCCCACACTGGTGCACACCTCTAGGGTCTGTGTGTTAAGTTTTGTTCCTCTAGGTTCAGCGGAAGTGTCCTTAAACTTTAACTATTTGACTTTTACGCACCATTGGTTAACATTGGTGCATGCGTGCGCTTTCCGCACATCTCCCGAATCCCGAGGGCCATTCCCGACTTCAGCATTGCTTGTCCTGACTGCTCCCAGCGATTCCCTAGGCCCTAGGCCTAACCACTGTTCGAGTGGCCTCTCTTATACCACTTGTTTAGTATATGGTTTGAGTGGCCCCCTGCCCTCATCCATAATTGTGCAACTTGTATGTTTAAACAGTGCTTTTTGATTTAACGCTTGTGCCCCTTTATTCATAAAGAATACTGGGGATTGTTTTTAGTAATAAACACATATATGTTTATAATATATACTTGTGTGGTGTCCTTTCATTTGGTATTACAGGATTGTATGTGGTAAAACAGCTCGCTTAACACGACCTCTTAAGTTAAGCCTTTAGGCTGCTTAGTCCATGCTACCCCTAGGATAGCTTGTCTAATAAGGTTGACTTACAACCAGACACCATAAGGGGATTGTTTGGTCAGGTAGTAGGTGGTTCCAGAATTGGAAACATCCCCTACCAGGCCAACTTCTCACACCAGCTGTTGCATCAATACCTTATTGACTCTGATCTGACCTCTCCCCAAGAATTGGGAAAGAAGGCGGACAAATGGGTCAGAACAAGGATTAAGCAGAAACCCCAGAACCAAGGTGGTGACCAGAAGAAAACAGACCAGAAGGGTGGTAATCAGAAAGATAAAGAAAAAGACCAGAAGTCTTCAGGCCCCCAAACTAATAGTAAGGAGGGTGGTTCCCAAAATGGAAACAAGAAGAAGAAGAACAAAGGTCCAAAGACACCTTGGTGTAATACCTGCAAATCAGTTTCACACTGGGGCAGTGAATGCACCAAGGCAAATCCAGTCCCCACCACTCCAGCTCCTAAAGCAACTGCAACCCCAAGTACAGTAAGCAGTGGTGGAACACAGTCCAAGGGTGTAGCTGGGTTGACCCTGGGTATTGAAGTAGGATCTGGCCTAGTCAGAATCCCTACACAGGCAGTTCTCCTGTATGATGTGGACATTGAGTTGCCCACTGCAGTAAGCCCCAGTAACCTGGGCAAATACAGACAGACTCCCTTAATTAATGAGAAACTGGCTCAAGCTTACAGGGACACATGTGCCAGTGTCACAATGGTGACACCTGACTTTGTGGACCCTGGACAGATTGTACTAGGTGAGAGCTACCTAGTAACCAATGCAAGCAACTCCACTACTTCCCATAGTGTGGCAGTTGTGAACTTCTCCTGGGGAGGGGTTGATGGCCTAAAGAAGGTTGTGGTGAGTGCAGACCTACCAGTAGACTGTCTGTTAGGAAATGACCTTGAAAGCTCAGCATGGTCAGAAGTGGAGTACAGGACTCATGCAGAAATGCTAGGGATTTCAGAGCATGTCCTTGCCATGACAAGGGCTCAGGCTAAGAAGTGCCTTCCTGAACCAGTGGTGGATCTTGAAACAATAGACCAGCCACAACCCAAGAGAAGGAGCAAGAGAGGAAAGGCTCAGCCTTCCACCTTGCCCCAGGTTGAGGATCAGGTTTCAGAGGAAACTGATTCTGCAGTCCAAGAGGAGACTGTCTCTGAGGAGCTTGAACCTGACCAGGTTGAGTTTCTGGGGACAGGGGGACCCTCAAGGGCAGACCTGAGGCAGGCTCAATTAGATTGCCCTTCCCTTGAACCCCTCAGACAGCAGGCTGCTGCTGAGGCTGCTGGGGATGCCCAAGGTACCCATACTGTGTATTGGGATGATGGACTCCTTTACTCAGAGGCTAGAGCCCCCAAGCCTGGCATGACCAGGAGGTTGGTTATACCTCTGCAGTTTAGGGGGTTCCTCCTTACCTTGGCCCATGATATTCCCCTTGCAGGACACTTAGGCCAGAACAAGACGTGGGACAGGCTTGTTTCACACTTTCACTGGCCTCACATGTCAGAGGATGTCAAGGAGTTTTGTCGCTCCTGTGTCACTTGCCAAGCCAGTGGTAAGTCAGGTGGCACAACAAAGGCCCCCCTAATACCACTACCTGTGGTGGGAGTTCCCTTTGAAAGAGTTGGAATTGATATTGTGGGTCCAATGGACCCCCAAACAGCATCTGGGAACAGATTCATACTGGTGGTAGTGGATCATGCCACCAGGTATCCAGAGGCTATTCCCCTAAGGACCACCACAGCACCTGTGGTGGCAAAAGCCCTCATTGCAGTTTTCTCAAGAGTGGGCTTTCCTAAGGAGGTATGTAGGAGAGTAGGGTCTGCTATCCTATGGTCACCCCAAATTTTTGCTTTTTGCTTCACTGGTTTTCGACTACTGAGGCTGTGGGCCTGCTGATCAGACCCCCAGCCTGCTGTTCTCTCACTAAATTAATGACACATGTGCTATAGGCACATACCAATTGGAAATGGACTCCTTGTCAGCCCCTGTAGAATGCACTATAGGTGCACAGGGCACAGGAGCCACTAAGGCCTACCAGGGGCTGCAGCATATCTTTTGCCACCCCTGGCTGGTTCTTAAATTGACACAACTGGCTGATCACTCAGCTGGGGTAAGGTGGTGTACACACCCCTTGCTTAGATATAGTATACCTATGTCTAAACCTATATCTGGACACATGTAAACCTGTGAGCCACTCCTATAGGCAGGCCTCACCAATCCTGGAGGCTGGGTGCATGGTTTTTATGTGAGATGGAGCTCTAGCATGAGCTGAGCCTGTCTGCAGCCGTCGGGAACAAATCCCTAAGCTGTTTCAGGATAATGCCATACCATATACTATTAAGTGCCTTATAATCCTCGCGGTTATTTAGCAACTCTGGTTTGGCTTTATCAAAACATGTCGTGTAAGGTGTCATACGCTTTGGAATACCATCCCCTCGCCAGTTCTGGCGACGGGGATGGCATTCCACCCCTCTAGAGGGGTAAGACATGTTACTTCACTTTAATGCGGTTGATTTCTCCAAAGGCCTTAAGATCCACAAAATGGATGCCTCTGCCACAGACAAATGTCTGGACCCCTGGAGCTGACCGAAACCCAGTCAAGGGGGTCCTGGACAAAGGGTTTCCTGTCACAGGAGGGTGTCACCGCCCTCCAGACAGGAGATAGTGGATTGTAGCAGGGAGGTTTGAAAGAAACCAGACACTGCCTGGGGCGCACAAGGCTGCCCCTTGCATAATCCGGCCAAACCGGTTCTGGGGCACTCCAGCCCTCGTGCCAGGGCGGGCTGGATCAAAGGAAGGGGGTGTATCCACCCACTTCCTGGGTCCCACCCATAGGAGGGGACCTAGCAGGTAATCACGCCCACCAGATTCGAATAAGAGTGGGAGCAGTGCCAATGCACATCAGATTTCCTGGAAGAAACATTTGAAACGATATTCTGGACCCTTCGCCCTCCATCTCAACGTGGAAGCCCGAAGAATCTCCCTTGTGGTCAAGGAGTGACCACCCTGCAGCAGCAGGCACCATCCAGCCCTCGACGTCTACTTAGTTGCAGTTCCCGCCGGAACTCGAGCGACTGAGATCGACGAGATCAAGCCTGCCCAGCTTCTAACAGCCCGATCCACAGTCCCTACAAAGCTGAGACCCGTGGAGGCGACCGGAAGCGTGGGGCACGCCATCTTGAAGTGACCACGAGACGCTGACCGTGCAGCCCACGAGTGACCCTCGAAGCTGTACACCGGGGTTTGAGAAGCCCCCACCCTGAGCTACTCCTGAGCCGAAGTTCAGCCCTCCACACTCGACGAGTGCTGCGTGGGGCCCTTTTGCACGATTTGGCTCAACGCGTTGGCCCGGTCACTTGCCAGCTGGCTTGTGGTCCCTGTGCCGACGAACTACCTAAAAAGACTTGTGATTCTGGTTGCTCCAGATCCACACCAGCTCCCCTGAAAAGGAGCTCCGACTCTGACCTTCCTGGTCCGAGTGAGAAGCAATCTTCCGATCCTGCGTGGATTGCTCTTACCAAGGCTTGTTTGCTCCAAACTTGAAGCCGACTGCACCGACGGTGAGAGCCTGCGTGGTACAGATCGTGACCTGCTCCTGGACGTCGCAGATGCCCCAGAGCCCACGTGACAGCGGAGAGAAGCTCCTCGACGACCACCTGATTGCGCCCGACATTGCCTGGTTCCGTCCTGGTTCCACCCTGGTCACTGCTGAGTGACCCAGACTCTGTCCCCTCTGCTTTCAGGTACTCTACAACTCGAGTCCACCCTTGGACTCCACCGGACACTTCGTCTTCACCCTGCCTGCAGCCCTTTCAGCTTCAAGCACCAAGAGCCTGCGTGTCAAAACCCGACGCCACTTCGACCCTGTGCACCCACTTCCTGTGGGTGAGGTAACTTTGCTCCGCCGGTGTTCCCACACTGGTGCACACCTCTAGGGTCTGTGTGTTAAGTTTTGTTCCTCTAGGTTCAGCGGAAGTGTCCTTAAACTTTAACTCTTTGACTTTTACGCACCATTGGTTAACATTGGTGCATGCGTGCGCTTTCCGCACATCTCCCGAATCCCGAGGGCCATTCCCGACTTCAGCATTGCTTGTCCTGACTGCTCCCAGCGATTCCCTAGGCCCTAGGCCTAACCACTGCTCGAGTGGCCTTTCTTATACCACTTGTTTAGTATATGGTTTGAGTGGCCACCCGCCCTCATCCATAATTGTGCAACTTGTATGTTTAAACAGTGCTTTTGATTTAACGCTTGTGCCCCTTTATTCATAAAGAATACTGGGGATTGTTTTTAGTAATAAACACATATATTTTTATAATATATACTTGTGTGGTGTCCTTTCATTTGGTATTACAGGATTGTATGTGGTAAAACAGCTCGCTTAACACGACCTCTTAAGTTAAGCCTTTAGGCTGCTTAGTCCATGCTACCCCTAGGATAGCTTGTCTAATAAGGTTGACTTACAACCAGACACCATAAGGGATTGTTTGGTCAGGTAGTAGGTGGTTCCAGAATTGGAAACATCCCCTACCAGGCCAACTTCTCACATTGGTGAGCAGCGGTGCGGATTTGAGCTTGCTGTTGTTTTACCATTGCAATCTTTATATCAAATTGAAAGATCACATCAAGTACCTCTAGGTACATATAAAATCAAAAGCTTAGCATATTAAGTTCTACTGAACTTAGTAGTTGTAGGTTGAAGGGAGTAGCACACCCCTGACTACAACTCACTAGCAAGGTCCAGTAGGAAAACACTTAGTGTAGGTAAGTGCACCACTTACACCTCACTAGTAACCATGTCTGACACAGGAAAGGCCTCAGGGTCTAGTCCTGTGACAGTTGACCCTACCCAGGCAACTTTTGGATATGACAAACTAACCCGCAGAGACTTGATTGCCTTGTGCAAAGCAAGAGGGTTAAAAAGGGGCAGAAGCCCCACCTGCCTAATCCTGGTAGAAATCCTAGAACAGGATGACTTAGAGAAGGCAAAAGCAGCTTCCCTAGATACAGGAACTGGAGGGAACCCCCCTGCAGTTGATCCCCTTGAAGAGGAGGATGATGATGACTTGGATGAGGACTCAGATGTTGAGGACTTAGGAGTACAGGATCAGGGTAGCCAGGTTCCAGTTGGTAGGCTTAGCCAGGCCAACTTGGACCTACTGGGGAATGGAGAGGGCCAGCACCTCCCCAGAACCCAACATATGATTCCCCCAGGCAACAGAAGAGTGAGATCTCCCTCAGGGGACTCTCATCTTTCTAGTGCCTCCAGAGAATCACAGAGAGGCATGAATGCTTCTCAAAAGTTAGAGCATAGGGCCAGAATGAGGGCTGTCAAACTCCAGATAGAGAGGGAGGAGGTAGCCTTGGCTCAAGCTAGACTTGCCTTGGCAAGAGAGCAGAAATTAAGTGGCTTAGATGTCACTGGTGGCAGCAATTTTCCAAGAGAAAAAGACAGGGCCTATGATAATAGAAACCTGACCAAAATTGTGCCCCCCTTTAAAGAAGGGGATGACATCCACAAATGGATGACTGCTCTTGAGAGAGCCTGCATGGTACAGCAGGTTCCCGAGAATCAGTGGGCTGCAATTTTGTGGTACTCCTTTTCTGAGAAAGGGAGGGACAGGCTCCTCACAGTTAGACCTGAGGATGCCAAAAACTACTCTGTTTTGAAGAGTGCTCTCATTGAAGGGTATGGCCTAACCACTGAGCAATACAGGTTGTTGTTCAGAGACACCCAGAAAGCACAGACTCAAGACTGGACTGATTTTGTGGAGTGTGCCACTAAGGCTTTGGAGGGTTGGTTACAGGGAAGTAAAGTTTCAGACTATACAGGATTGTACAATCTTATGATGAGAGAACAGATCCTTAATAACTGTACAAACCAGCTGTTGCATCAATACCTTATTGACTCTGATCGGACCTCTCCCCAAGAATTGGGAAAGAAGGCAGACAAATGGGTCAGAACAAGGATTAAGCAGAAACCCCAGAACCAAGGTGGTGACCAGAAGAAAACAGACCAGAAGGGTGGTAATCAGAATCAGAAAGATAAAGAAAAAGACCAGAAGTCTTCAGGCCCCCAAACTAATAGTAAGGAGGGTGGTTCCCAAACCGGTAACAAGAAGAAGAAGAACAAAGGTCCAAAGACACCTTGGTGCAATACCTGCAAATCAGTTTCACACTGGGGCAGTGAGTGCACCAAGGCAAATCCAGTTCCCACCACTACAGCTCCTAAAGCAACTGCAACCCCAAGTACAGTAAGCAGTGGTGGAACACAGTCCAAGGGTGTAGCTGGGTTGACCCTGGGTATTGAAGTAGGATCTGGCCTAGTCAGAGTCCCTACACAGGCAGTTCTCCTGTATGATGTGGACATTGAGTTGCCCACTGCAGTAAGCCCCACTAACCTGGGCAAATACAGGCAGACTCCCTTAATAAATGAGAAACTGGCTCAAGCTTACAGGGACACATGTGCTAGTGTCACCATGGTGACCCCTGGCTTTGTGGACCCTGGGCAGATTGTACTAGGAGAGAGCTACCTAGTAACCAATGCAAGCAACTCCACTACCTCCCATAGTGTGGCAGTTGTGAACTTCTCCTGGGGAGGGGTTGATGGCCTAAAGAAAGTTGTGGTGAGTGCAGACCTACCAGTAGACTGTCTGTTAGGCAATGACCTTGAAAGCTCAGCATGGTCAGAAGTGGAGTACAGGACTCATGCAGAAATGCTAGGGATTTCAGAGCATGTCCTTGCCATGACAAGGGCTCAGGCTAAGAAGTGCCTTCCTGAACCAGTGGTGGATCTTGAGACAATAGACCAGCCACAACCCAAGAGAAGGAGCAAGAGAGGAAAGGCCTCGCCTTCCACCTTGCCCCAGGTTGAGGATCAGGTTTCAGAGGAAACTGATTCTGCAGTCCAAGAGGAGACTGTCTCTGAGGAGCTTGAACCTGACCAGGTTGAGTTTCTGGGGACAGGGGGACCCTCAAGGGCAGACCTGAGGCAGGCTCAATTAGATTGCCCTTCCCTTGAACCCCTCAGACAGCAGGCTGCTGCTGAGGCTGCTGGGGATGCCCAAGGTACCCATAATGTGTATTGGGATGAGGGACTCCTTTACTCAGAGGCTAGAGCCCCCAAGCCTGGCATGACCAGGAGGTTGGTGATACCTCTGCAGTTTAGGGGATTCCTCCTTACCTTGGCCCATGATATTCCCCTTGCAGGACACTTAGGCCAGAACAAGACGTGGGACAGGCTTGTTCCACACTTTCACTGGCCTCACATGTCAGAGGATGTCAAGGAGTTTTGTCGCTCCTGTGTCACTTGCCAAGCCAGTGGTAAGTCAGGTGGCACAACAAAGGCCCCCCTAATACCACTACCTGTGGTGGGGGTCCCCTTTGAGAGAGTTGGAATTGATATTGTGGGTCCAATGGATCCCCAAACAGCATCTGGGAACAGATTCATACTGGTGGTAGTGGATCATGCCACCAGGTACCCAGAGGCTATTCCCCTAAGGACCACCACAGCACCTGTGGTGGCAAAAGCCCTCATTGCAGTTTTCTCAAGAGTGGGCTTTCCTAAGGAGGTACTATCAGATTGAGGGACAAATTTGATGTCCAGCTATCTAAAAGCAATGTGGAAGGAATGTGGAGTAAACTATAAGTTTACCACCCCATATCATCCACAATGCAATGGGCTTGTGGAGAGATTTAACAAGACCCTTAAAGGCATGATAAAAGGATTACCAGAGAAGCTCAGGCGGAAATGGGACATTCTTTTACCCTGCCTGCTCTTTGCTTACAGGGAGGTCCCACAGAAGGGGGTTGGCTACAGCCCTTTTGAACTTTTGTTTGGCCACCCTGTGAGAGGTCCATTGTGTTTGGTGAAGGAAGGATGGGAGTTACCTCTCAAAAAGCCCAAACTAGACATAGTGGACTATGTACTTGGTCTCCGCTCCAGGATGGCTGAGTACATGGAAAGAGCATCCAAAAACCTGGAGGCCAGCCAAGAATTGCAGAAAGCTTGGCATGACCAAAAGGCTGTGCTGGTAGAGTTCCAACCAGGACAGAAGGTATGGGTACTGGAGCCAGTGGCTCCAGCAGCACTCCAAACAAATGGAGTGGACCCTATCCTATTATTGAGAAGAAAGGGGAAGTCACCTACTTGGTAGACTTTGGAACACCCAGGAGCCCTCACAGGGTAATCCATGTGAATCGCTTGAAAGCATTTGTAGACAGGGAGGACATGAGCTTGCTCATGGCCACAGATGGGGAACAGGAGGAAGAGAGTGACCCTCTCCCAGACCTGCTTTCTCAGAACCCTGATGATGGTTCAGTTGATGGAGTAGCCTTGGCAGGCAGCCTCACTGACCAGCAACAGAGGGACTGCAGACAAGTTTTGCAGGCTCACAGGCAAATGTTTTCACTCACACCCAGCCAAACTGACTGGTGTACCCATGTTGTGGACACTGGTGACAGTCTGCCAGTCAAGAATAAGATCTACAGGCAACCTGATCATGTCAGGGATTGCATCAAGGCTGAGGTGCAAAAGATGTTGGAGCTTGGAGTGATTGAGCCATCAGAGAGCCCATGGGCCAGCCCAGTAGTCCTGGTGCCAAAACCTCATACCCAAGATGGTAAGAGAGAAATGAGGTTTTGCGTGGATTACAGGGGTCTCAATGCTGTCACTAGGACAGATGCTCACCCCATTCCAAGAGCAGATGAGCTCATTGACAGATTGGCTTCTGCCAAGTTTCTGAGCACATTTGATCTGACAGCTGGCTACTGGCAAATCAGACTAGCTGAGGAGTCAAAAGCCAAAACAGCATTCTCTACCCCTAGTGGACATTATCAGTTTGTGGTAATGCCCTTTGGTTTGAAGAATGCACCTGCCACTTTCCAAAGGTTGGTGAACCAAGTCCTTACTGGGTTGGATGACTTTTGTGCAGCTTATCTAGATGATATTGCTGTCTTTAGCTCCACCTGGGAGGATCACCTGATCCACCTGAAGAAAGTTTTGGAGGCCCTGCAAAAGGCAGGCCTAACTATCA
This sequence comes from Lissotriton helveticus, assembly GCF_964261635.1. Classification (NCBI taxonomy): domain Eukaryota; kingdom Metazoa; phylum Chordata; class Amphibia; order Caudata; family Salamandridae; genus Lissotriton; species Lissotriton helveticus. The sequence continues at coordinate 2,133,106 of NW_027611676.1, forward strand.
AGGCCACCAAGTGCCAGATAGGGCAGAGTAAGGTTGTATACCTGGGCCACCTAGTAGGTGGAGGCCAGGTTCAGCCACTGGAAAGCAAAATCCAGGCCATACAGGACTGGGCTCCTCCAGTTACCCAGACACAAGTCAGAGCCTTCTTGGGCCTGACTGGGTATTACAGAAAGTTTGTGAAAAACTATGGGTCTATAGTGACACCATTAAATGACTTGACATCCAAGAAGATGCCAAAAAAGGTTCAGTGGACAGTTAGCTGTCAGAAGGCATTTGAAGACCTGAAGAAGGCCATGTGCTCTGCACCTATCCTAAAGAGTCCTGACTACTCCAAACAGTTCATTGTTCAGACAGATGCTTCTGAGTTGGGGGTGGGAGCTGTACTCTCACAACTTAATCAAGATGGTCAAGACCAGCCAATTGCTTTCATTAGCAGGAGGCTAACCCCAAGAGAAAAACGTTGGTCAGCCATTGAGAGGGAGGCCTTTGCTGTGGTTTGGGCATTAAAGAAGTTGAGGTCCTACTTGTTTGGAACTCACTTCCTGGTGCAAACAGACCATAAGCCCCTCTTATGGCTTAATCAGATGAAGGGTGAAAATCCCAAACTGCTCAGGTGGTCCATTTCCCTACAGGGGATGGACTTTACAGTGGAGCACCGCCCAGGGACTGACCATGGTAATGCAGATGGTCTCTCCAGGTACTTCCACTTAGAACATGAAGACTTATCTGGTCAAGGTTAGTTTAATGTCCCTGCGTTTGGGGGGGGGGGTTGTGTAGGAGAGTAGGGTCTGCTATCCTATGGTCACCCCAAATTTTTGCTTTTTGCTTCACTGGTTTTCGACTACTGAGGCTGTGGGCCTGCTGATCAGACCCCCAGCCTGCTGTTCTCTCACTAAATTAATGACACATGTGCTATAGGCACATACCAATTGGAAATGGACTCCTTGTCAGCCCCTGTAGAATGCACTATAGGTGCACAGGGCACAGGAGCCACTAAGGCCTACCAGGGGCTGCAGCATATCTTTTGCCACCCCTGGCTGGTTCTTAAATTGACACAACTGGCTGATCACTCAGCTGGGGTAAGGTGGTGTACACACCCCTTGCTTAGATATAGTATACCTATGTCTAAACCTATATCTGGACACATGTAAACCTGTGAGCCACTCCTATAGGCAGGCCTCACCAATCCTGGAGGCTGGGTGCATGGTTTTTATGTGAGATGGAGCTCTAGCATGAGCTGAGCCTGTCTGCAGCCGTCGGGAACAAATCCCTAAGCTGTTGCAGGATAATGCCATACCATATACTATTAAGTGCCTTATAATCCTCGCGGTTATTTAGCAACTCTGGTTTGGCTTTATCAAAATATGTCGTGTAAGGTGTCATACGCTTTGGAATACCATCCCCTCGCCAGTTCTGGCGACGGGGATGGCATTCCACCCCTCTAGAGGGGTAAGACATGTTACTTCACTTTAATGCGGTTGATTTCTCCAAAGGCCTTAAGATCCACAAAATGGATGCCTCTGCCACAGACAAATGTCTGGACCCCTGGAGCTGACCGAAACCCAGTCAAGGGGGTCCTGGACAAAGGGTTTCCTGTCACAGGAGGGTGTCACCGCCCTCCAGACAGGAGATAGTGTATTGTAGCAGGGAGGTTTGAAAGAAACCAGACACTGCCTGGGGCGCACAAGGCTGCCCCTTGCATAATCCGGCCAAACCGGTTCTGGGGCACTCCAGCCCTCGTGCCAGGGCGGCCTGGATCAAAGGAAGGGGGTGTATCCACCCACTTCCTGGGTCCCACCCATAGGAGGGGACCTAGCAGGTAATCACGCCCACCAGATTCGAATAAGAGTGGGAGCAGTGCCAATGCACATCAGATTTCCTGGAAGAAACATTTGAAACGATATTCTGGACCCTTCGCCCTCCATTTCAACGTGGAAGCCCGAAGAATCTCCCTTGTGGTCAAGGAGTGACCACCCTGCAGCAGCAGGCACCATCCAGCCCTCGACATCTACTTAGTTGCAGTTCCCGCCGGAACTCGAGCGACTGAGATCGACGAGATCAAGCCTGCCCAGCTTCTAACAGCCCGATCCACAGTCCCTGCAAAGCTGAGACCCGTGGAGGCGACCGGAAGCGTGGGGCACGCCATCTTGAAGTGACCACGAGACGCTGACCGTGCAGCCCACGAGTGACCCTCGAAGCTGTACACCGGGGTTTGAGAAGCCCCCACCCTGAGCTACTCCTGAGCCGAAGTTCAGCCCTCCACACTCGACGAGTGCTGCGTGGGGCCCTTTGGCACGATTTGGCTCAACGCGTTGGCCCGGTCACTTGCCAGCTGGCTTGTGGTCCCTGTGCCGACGAACTACCTAAAAAGACTTGTGATTCTGGTTGCTCCAGATCCACACCAGCTCCCCTGAAAAGGAGCCCCGACTCTGACCTTCCTGGTCCGAGTGAGAAGCAATCTTCCGATCCTGCGTGGATTGCTCTTACCAAGGCTTGTTTGCTCCAAACTTGAAGCCGACTGCACCGACGGTGAGAGCCTGCGTGGGACAGATCGTGACCTGCTCCTGGACGTCGCAGATGCCCCAGAGCCCACGTGACAGCGGAGAGAAGCTCCTCAACGACCACCTGATTGCGCCCGACATTGCCTGGTTCCGTCCTGGTTCCACCCTGGTCACTGCTGAGTGACCCAGACTCTGTCCCCTCTGCTTTCAGGTACTCTACAACTCGAGTCCACCCTTGGACTCCACCGGACACTTCGTATTCACCCTGCCTGCAGCCCTTTCAGCTTCAAGCACCAAGAGCCTGCGTGTCAAAACCCGACGCCACTTCGACCCTGTGCACCCACTTCCTGTGGGTGAGGTAACTTTGCTCCGCCGGTGTTCCCACACTGGTGCACACCTCTAGGGTCTGTGTGTTAAGTTTTGTTCCTCTAGGTTCAGCGGAAGTGTCCTTAAACTTTAACTCTTTGACTTTTACGCACCATTGGTTAACATTGGTGCATGCGTGCGCTTTCCGCACATCTCCCGAATCCCGAGGGCCATTCCCGACTTCAGCATTGCTTGTCCTGACTGCTCCCAGCGATTCCCTAGGCCCTAGGCCTAACCACTGCTCGAGTGGCCTTTCTTATACCACTTGTTTAGTATATGGTTTGAGTGGCCACCCGCCCTCATCCATAATTGTGCAACTTGTATGTTTAAACAGTGCTTTTGATTTAACGCTTGTGCCGCTTTATTCATAAAGAATACTGGGGATTGTTTTTAGTAATAAACACATATATTTTTATAATATATACTTGTGTGGTGTCCTTTCATTTGGTATTACAGGATTGTATGTGGTAAAACAGCTCGCTTAACACGACCTCTTAAGTTAAGCCTTTAGGCTGCTTAGTCCATGCTACCCCTAGGATAGCTTGTCTAATAAGGTTGACTTACAACCAGACACCATAAGGGATTGTTTGGTCAGGTAGTAGGTGGTTCCAGAATTGGAAACATCCCCTACCAGGCCAACTTCTCACAAGGTACTATCAGATAGAGGCACGAATTTTATGTCTAGCTATCTGAAAGCAATGTGGAAGGAATGTGGAGTAAACTATAAGTTTACCACCCCATATCATTCACAATGCAATGGGCTTGTGGAGAGATTTAACAAGACCCTAAAAGGCATGATAAAAGGATTACCAGAGAAGCTCAGGCGGAAATGGGAAATTCTTTTACCCTGCCTGGTCTTTGCTTACAGAGAGGTCCCACAGAAGGGGGTTGGCTACAGCCCTTTTGAACTTGTTGAACCTGTTTACAGACATGACAATAAGGCTTTTTCTCTGTTGAAGAAGTGTCTTGGGACCCACCCCCATTCTTGGAGTTTTGGGGCCCTGTGGAAGTCTTTTCTTTATTTTTATCCCCACCCTTATCTTGAGGCTTGGTAGACTCCTTCTTCTGGTTACTGTCCTGATTCTTATGCCTAATCCTGGTTCTGACCCACTTGTCTGCCTTCTTTCCCAATTCTTGGGGAGAGGTCAGATCAGAGTCCACCAGGTGCTGGTGTAAGAGCTGGTTCTGACAATTACTTAGGATCTGCTCCCTCATAATCAAATTATACAATCCTGTAAAGTCATGTTCTTTGCTGCCATGTAGCCAACCCTCCAGAGCCTTAGTTGAACAATCAACAAAATCAGTCCAGTCCTGAGTCTGTGTCTTCTGGGTGTCTCTGAACTTCAACCTGTACTGTTCAGTGGTTAAGCCAAACCCATCTATTAGGACACTCTTCAGGACTGTGAGAAGTTGGCCTGATAGGTGATGTTTCCAATTCTGGAACCACCGGTTATCAGACCAAACAATCCCTTATGGTGTCTGGTTGCAAGTCAACCTTATTAGACAAGCTATCCTAGGGGTAGCATGGACTAAGCAGCCTAAAGGCTTAACTTAAGAGGTCGTGTTAAGCGAGCTGTTTTACCACATACAATCCTGTAATATCAAATGAAAGGACACCACACAAGTATATATTATAAAAATATATGTATTTATTACTAAAAACAATCCCCAGTATTCTTTATGAATAAAGGGGCACAAGCGTTAAATCAAAAGCACAGTTTAAACATACAAAGTTGACAATTATGGATGAGGGCGGGGGGCCACTCAAACCATATACTAAACAAGTGGTATAAGAGATACCAATCGAACAGTGGTTAGGCCTAGGGCCTAGGGAATCGCTGGGAGCAGTCGGGACAAGCAGTGCTGAAGTCGGGAAAAGCCCGCGGGATTCGGGTGCAGTGCGGAAAGCGCACGCATGCACCAATGTTAACCAATGGTGCGTAAAAGTTGTAGAGTTAAAGTTTAAGGACACTTCCGCTGAACCTAGAGGAACAAAACTTAAGACACAGACCCTAGAGATGTGTACCAGTGTGGGAACACCGGCGGAGCAAAGTTACCTCTCCCACAGGAAGCGGGTGCACAGGGTCGAAGTTGAGTCGGGTTTCGTCACGCAGGCTCTTGGTGCTTGAAGCTGAAAGGGCTGCAGGCGGGGTGAAAGAGAAGTGTCCGGTGGAGTCCAAGGGTGGACTCGAGTCGAAAAGTACCTGAAAGCAGAGGGGACAGAGTCTGGGTCACTCAGCAGTGACCAGGGTGGAACCAGGACGGAACCAGGCAATGTCGGGCGCAATCAGGTGGTCGTCGAGGAGCTTCTCTCCGCTGTCACGTGGGCTCTGGGGCATCTGTGACGTCCAGGAGCGGGTCACGATCTGTCCCACGAGGGCTCTCACCGTCGGCACAGTCGGCTTCAAGTTTGGAGCAAACAACACTTGGCAAGAGCAATCCACGCGGAACCGGGAGATTGCTTCTCACTCGAACCAGGAGGGTCAGAGTGGGGGCTCCTTTTCAGGGGAGCTGGTGCAGATCTGGAGCAACCAGAGTTGCAGGTCGAATTTCAAAGTTCGTCGGTACAGGGGCCACTAGCCGGCTGGCAAGTGACCGGGCCAACGTGTTGAGCCAAATGGAGCAGAAGGGCCCCACGCAGCACTCGTCGAGTGTGGAGGGCTGAACTTCGGTGCAAGAGTGGCTCAGGGTTGGGGCTTCTCAAACCCCGGTGTACAGCTTCGAGGGTCACTCGTGGGCTGCACGGTCAGCGTCTTGTGGTCAATTCAAGATGGCATGCCCCACGCTTCTGGTCGCCTCCACGGGTCTCAGCTCTGCAGGGACTGTGGATCGGGCTGTTGGAAGGCAGGCAAGCTTGATCTCGTCGATCTCTGTCGCTTGAGTTCCGGCAGGAACTGCGACAAATCAGACGTCGATGGCTGGATGGTGCCTGTTTGCACAGGGTGGTCACTCCTTGACCACAAGGGAGATTCTTCAGTCTTCTACGTTGAGTAGGATGTCGAAGGGTCCAGAGTTTCGTTTCTTATGTTTCATCAGGAAATCTGAAGTGCATTGGCACTGCTCCCAGTCTTATACTAATTTTGGGGGCTGGATTACCTGCTAGGTCCCCTCCTATGGGTGGGACCCAGGAAGTGGGTGGATACACCCCCTTCCTTTGATCCAGGCCGCCCTGGCATGAGGGCTGGAGTGCCCCAGAACCGGTTTGGCCTGATTATACAAGGGGCAGCCTTGTGCGCCCCAGGCAGTGTCTGGTTTCTTTCAGACCTCCCTGCTACAATCCACTATCTCCTGTCTGGAGGGTGGTAACACCCCCCTGCGACAGGAAACCCTTTGTCCAGGCCCCATTTGGCTGAGTTTCGGTCAGCTTCAGGGGGTCAGACTCTTGTCTGTGGCAGAGGCATCCATTTTGTGGATCTAAGGTCCTTTTAGAAATTAACCGCATTTAAGTAAAGTAACATGTCTTACCCCTCTAGAGGGGTGGAATGCTATCCCCATCGCCAGAACTGGCGAGGGGATAGTATTCCAAATCGTATTACACCTTACACGACATGTTTTGATAAAGCCAAACCAGAGTTGCTATATAACCGCAAGGATTATAATGCACTTAAGAGTATATGGTATGGCATTATCCTGAAACAGCTTAGGGAGTTGTTCCCGACAGCTGCAGACAGGCTCAGCTCATGCTAGAGCTCCATCTCACATTAAACCACGCACTCTGCCTCCAGGATTGATGAGGCCTTCCATAGGAGTGGCTCACAGGTTTATATGTGTCCAGATATAGGTTTAGATATAGGTATACTATATCTAAGTAAGGGGTGATTACACCACCTTACCCCAGCTGAGTGATCAGCCAGTTGTGTCAATTTAAGAACCAGCCAGGGGTGGCAAAATATATGCTGCAGCCCCTGGTAGGCCTTGGTGGCCCCTATGCCCTGGGCACCTATAGTGCATTATACAGGGGCTGACAAGGAGTCCATTTCCAATTGTGGTATGTACCTAGGGTACATGGAATCCATTTTACAGAGAGAGCAGATGGCCTGGGGCCCTGATTAGCAGGGAACCAGGTCAACTAAGTCAAAAAACCAGCTAAACACAGGCAAAAAATCTGGGGTAACCATAGTCAGGTAGCCACCTTCCTACAAGGACTTTGTAATTGTTTGCATCCTCATGTCTAACAGTGAGGAGCTTATCTCTCCCTTTCTCTGAAAAGGAGTACCATAAGATTGCTGCCCACTGTTCCTCAGGAACCTGCTGTACCATGCAGGCTCTCTCAAGAGCAGTTATCCACTTGTGGATGTCATCCCCTTCCTTGTAGGGGGGCACACTCTTTGTCAGGTTTCTACTATCATAGGACCTGGGTTTCTCTTTAGGAATATTGCTGCCACCAGTGGCATCTAAGCCACACAATTTTTGCTCTCTTGCCAAGGCAAGTCTAGCTTGAGCCAAGGCTACCTCCTCCCTCTCTATTTGGAGTTTGACAGCCCTCATTCTGGACCTATGCTCTATCTTCTGAGAGGCAGTCATACCTCTCTGAGATTCTCTTGAGGCACTAGAAATATGAGAGTCCCCTGAGGGAGATCTCACTCTTCTGTTCCCTGGGAGAATGATATGGTGGGATCTGGGGAGGTGCTGGCCCTCTCCATTTCCCAGTAGGTCTAAGTTGGCCTGGTTAAGCCTGGCAACTAGGACCTGGCTACCCCTCTGATCCTGATCTTCTGGGTCCTCTACATCTGAGTCCTCCTCCTCCTCTTCTTCCTCCTCTTCTCCTTCCTCTGGAGGGGTATCAGTTACAGGGGGGTTCACTCCATCTCCTGACTCTAAGGGAACTTCATTCGCCTTCTCTAAGTCATCCTGTTCTAGAATGGCTATCAGGATAGGACATGTGGGACTTCTGCCCCTTTTTAACCCTCTTGATATGCACAAGGCAATCAAGTCCTTTCGGGTTAATTTGTCATAGCTGGAAGTTGCCTTGGTAAGGTCAACTGTCACAGGAGCAGACCCTGAGGCTTTTCCTGTGTCAGACATGACTACTAGTGAGGTGTAAGTGGTGCACTTACCTACACTAAGTGTTTTCCTACTGTACCTTGCTAGTGAGTTGTAGTCAGGGTGTGCTAATCCCTTTAATCTACAACTACTAAGTTCAGTAGAACTTAAATATGCTAAGCTTTTGATTTATATGTACCTTGAGGTACTTGATGTGATCTTTCAATTTGATAAAAGATTGCAATGGTAAAACAACAGCAAGCTCAAATCCCACCGCTGCCACCAATGTGAGAAGTTGGCCTGATAGGTGATGTTTCCAATTCTGGAACCACCGGTTATCAGACCAAACAATCCCTTATGGTGTCTGGTTGTAAGTCAACCTTGTTAGACAAGCTATCCTAGGGGTAGCATGGACTAAGCAGCCTAAAGGCTTAACTTAAGAGGTCGTGTTAAGCGAGCTGTTTTACCACATACAATCCTGTAATATCAAATGAAAGGACACCACACAAGTATATATTATAAAAATATATGTATTTATTACTAAAAACAATCCCCAGTATTCTTTATGAATAAAGGGGCACAAGCGTTAAATCAAAAGCACAGTTTAAACATACAAAGTTGCACAATTATGGATGAGGGCGGGGGGCCACTCTAACCATATACTAAACAAGTGGTATAAGAGATACCAATCGAACAGTGGTTAGGCCTAGGGCCTAGGGAATCGCTGGGAGCAGTCAGGACAAGCAATGCTGAAGTCGGGAATGGCCCTCGGGATTCGGGAGATGTGCGGAAAGCGCACGCATGCACCAATGTTAACCAATGGTGCATAAAAGTCAAAGAGTTAAAGTTTAAGGACACTTCCGCTGAACCTAGAGGAACAAAACTTAACACACAGACTCTAGAGGTGTGCACCAGTGTGGGAACACCGGCGGAGCAAAGTTACCTCACCCACAGGAAGCGGGTGCACAGGGTCGAAGTTGAGTCGGGTTTCGTCACGCAGGCTCTTGGTGCTTGGAGCTGAAAGGGCTGCAGGCGGGGTGAAAGAGAAGTGTCCGGTGGAGTCCAAGGGTGGACTCGAGTCGAAAAGTACCTGAAAGCAGAGGGGACAGAGTCTGGGTCACTCAGCAGTGACCAGGGTGGAACCAGGACGGAACCAGGCAATGTCGGGCGCAATCAGGTGGTCGTCGAGGAGCTTCTCTCCGCTGTCACGTGGGCTCTGGGGCATCTGCGATGTCCAGGAGCGGGTCACGATCTGTGCCACAAGGGCTCTCACCGTCGGCGCAGTCGGCTTCAAGTTTGGAGCAAACAACACTTGGCAAGAGCAATCCATGCGGAACCGGGAGATTGCTTCTCACTCGAACCAGGAGGGTCAGAGTGGGGGCTCCTTTTCAGGGGAGCTGGTGCAGATCTGGAGCAACCAGATTTGCAGGTCAAATTTCAAAGTTCGTAGGTACAGGGGCCACTAGCCGGCTGGCAAGTGACCGGGCCAACGCGTTGAGCCAAATGGAGCAGAAGGGCCCCACGCAGCACTCGTCGAGTGTGGAGGGCTGAACTTCAGTGCAAGAGTGGCTCAGGGTTGGGGATTCTCAAACCCCGGTGTACAGCTTCGAGGGTCACTCACGGGCTGCACGGTCAGCGTCTCATGGTCAATTAAGGATGGCGTGCCCCACGCTTCCGGTCGCCTCCACGGGTCTCTGCTCTGCAGGGACTGTGGATCGGGCTGTTGGAAGGCAGGCAAGCTTGATCTCGTCGATCTCTGTCGCTCGGGTTCCGGCGGGAACTGCGACAAAGCAGATGTCGATGGCTGGATGGTGCCTGTTTGCACAGGGTGGTCACTCCTTGACCACAAGGGAGATTCTTCAGTCTTCTACGTTGAGTAGGATGTCGAAGGGTCCAGAGTTTCGTTTCTTATGTTTCATCAGGAAATCTAAAGTGCATTGGCACTGCTCCCAGTCTTATACTAATTTGGGGGGCTGGATTACCTGCTAGGTCCCCTCCTATGGGTGGGACCCAGGAAGTGGGTGGATACACCCCCTTCCTTTGATCCAGGCCGCCCTGGCACGAGGGCTGGAGTGCCCCAGAACTGGTTTGACCGGATTATGCAAGGGGCAGCCTTGTGCGCCCCAAGCAGTGTCTGGTTTCTTTCAAACCTCCCTGCTACAATCCACTATCTCCTGTCTGGAGGGTGGTAACACCCCCCTGCGACAGGAAACCCTTTGTCCAGGCCCCATTTGGCTGAGTTTCGGTCAGCTGCAGGGGGTCAGACTCTTGTCTGTGGCAGAGGCATCCATTTTGTGGATCTAAGGTCCTTTTAGAAATTAACCGCATTTAAGTAAAGTAACATGTCTTACCCCTCTAGAGGGGTGGAATGCTATCCCCGTCGCCAGAACACCTTACACAACATGTTTTGATAAAGCCAAACCAGAGTTGCTATATAACCGCGAGGATTGTAGGAAGGTGGCTACCTGACTATGGTTACCCCAGATTTTTTGCCTGTGTTTAGCTGGTTTTTTGACTTAGTTGACCTGGTTCCCTGCTAATCAGGGCCCCAGGCCATCTGCTCTCTCTGTAAAATGGATTCCATGTACCCTAGGTACATACCAATTGGAAATGGACTCCTTGTCAGCCCCTGTAGAATGCACTATAGGTGCACAGGGCACAGGAGCCACTAAGGCCTACCAGGGGCTGCAGCATATCTTTTGCCACCCCTGGCTGGTTCTTAAATTGACACAACTGGCTGATCACTCAGCTGGGGTAAGGTGGTGTACACACCCCTTGCTTAGATATAGTATACCTATGTCTAAACCTATATCTGGACACATGTAAACCTGTGAGCCACTCCTATAGAAAGGCCTCATCAATCCTGGAGGCTGAGTGCGTGGTTTTATGTGAGATGGAGCTCTAGCATGAGCTGAGCCTGTCTGCAGCCGTCGGGAACAAATCCCTAAGCTGTTTCAGGATAATGCCATACCATATACTATTAAGTGCCTTATAATCCTCGCGGTTATTTAGCAACTTTGGTTTGGCTTTATCAAAACATGTCGTGTAAGGTGTCATACGCTTTGGAATACCATCCCCTCGCCAGTTCTGGCGACGGGGATGGCATTCCACCCCTCTAGAGGGGTAAGACATGTTACTTTACTTTAATGCGGTTGATTTCTCCAAAGACCTTAAGATCCACAAAATGGATGCCTCTGCCACAGACAAATGTCTGGACCCCTGGAGCTGACCGAAACTCAGTCAAGGGGGTCCTGGACAAAGGGTTTCCTGTCACAGGAGGGTGTCACCGCCCTCCAGACAGGAGATAGTGTATTGTAGCAGGGAGGTTTGAAAGAAACCAGACACTGCTTGGGGCGCACAAGGCTGCCCCTTGCATAATCCGGCCAAACCGGTTCTGGGGCACTCCAGCCCTCGTGCCAGGGCGGCCTGGATCAAAGGAAGGGGGTGTATCCACCCACTTCCTGGGTCCCACCCATAGGAGGGGACCTAGCAGGTAATCACGCCCACCAGATTCGAATAAGAGTGGGAGCAGTGCCAATGCACAAGAGATTACCTGGAAGAAACATTAGAAACGAAACTCTGGACCCTTGGACTCCCATTTCAACTTGGAAGCCCGAAGAATCTCCCTTGTGGTCAAGGAGTGACCACCCTGCAGCAGCAGGCACCATCCAGCCCTCGACGTCCACTTAGTTGCAGTTCCCGCCGGAACTCGAGCGACTGAGATCGACGAGATCAAGCCTGCCCAGCTTCTAACAGCCCGATCCACAGTCCCTGCAAAGCTGAGACCCGTGGAGGCGACCGGAAGCGTGGAGCACGCCATCTTGGATTGACCACGAGACGCTGACGGTGCAGCCCACGAGTGACCCTCGAAGCTGTGCACCGGGGTTTGAGAAGCCCCCACCCTGAGCTACTCCTGAGCCGAAGTTCAGCCCTCCACACTCGACGAGTGCTGCGTGGGGCCCTTTGGCACGATTTGGCTCAACGCGTTGGCCCGGTCACTTGCCAGCTGGCTTGTGGTCCCTGTGCCGACGAACTACTGAAGAAGACTTGTGATTCTGGTTGCTCCAGATCCACACCAGCTCCCCTGAAAAGGAGCCCCGACTCTGACCTTCCTGGTCCGAGTGAGAAGCAATCTTCCGATCCCGCGTGGATTGCTCTTACCAAGGCTTGTTTGCTCCAAACCGGAAGCCGACTGCACCGACGGTGAGAGCCTGCGTGGGACAGATCGTGACCTGCTCCTGGACGTCGCAGATGCCCCAGAGCCCACGTGACAGCGGAGAGAAGCTCCTCGACGACCACCTGATTGCGCCCGACATTGCCTGGTTCCGTCCTGGTTCCACCCTGGTCACTGCTGAGTGACCCAGACTCTGTCCCCTCTGCTTTCAGGTACTCTACAACTTGAGTCCACCCTTGGACTCCACCGGACACTTCATCTTCACCCCGCCTGCAGCCCTTTCAGCTTCAAGCACCAAGAGCCTGCGTGTCAAAACCCGACGCCACTTCGACCCTATGCACCCGCTTCCTGTGGGTGAGGTAACTTTGCTCCGCCGGTGTTCCCACACTGGTGCACACCTCTAGGGTCTGTGTGTTAAGTTTTGTATCTCTAGGTTCAGCGGAAGTGTCCTTTAACTTTAACTCTTTGACTTTTACGCACCATTGGTTAACATTGGTGCATGCGTGCGCTTTCCGCACATCTCCCGAATCCCGAGGGCCATTCCCGACTTCAGCATTGCTTGTCCTGACTGCTCCCAGCGATTCCCTAGGCCCTAGGCCTAACCACTGTTCGAGTGGCCTCTCTTATACCACTTGTTTAGTATATGGTTTGAGTGGCCACCCGCCCTCATCCATAATTGTGCAACTTGTATGTTTAAACAGTGCTTTTTGATTTAACGCTTGTGCCCCTTTATTCATAAAGAATACTGGGGATTGTTTTTAGTAATAAATACATATATTTTTATAATATATACTTGTGTGGTGTCCTTTCATTTGGTATTACAGGATTGTATGTGGTAAAACAGCTCGCTTAACACGACCTCTTAAGTTAAGCCTTTAGGCTGCTTAGTCCATGCTACCCCTAGGATAGCTTGTCTAATAAGGTTGACTTACAACCAGACACCATAAGGGGATTGTTTGGTCAGGTAGTAGGTGGCTCCAGAATTGGAAACATCCCCTACCAGGCCAACTTCTCACAAGGATTATAAGGCACTTAAGAGTATATGGTATGGCATTATCCTGAAACAGCTTAGGGAGTTGTTCCCGACAGCTGCAGACAGGCTCAGCTCATGCTAGAGCTCCATCTCACATTAAACCACGCACTCTGCCTCCAGGATTGATGAGGCCTTCCATAGGAGTGGCTCACAGGTTTATATGTGTCCAGATATAGGTTTAGATATAGGTATACTATATCTAAGTAAGGGGTGATTACACCACCTTACCCCAGCTGAGTGATCAGCCAGTTGTGTAAATTTAAGAACCAGCCAGGGGTGGCAAAAGATATGCTGCAGCCCCTGGTAGGCCTTGGTGGCTCCTATGCCCTGGGCACCTATAGTGCATTATACAGGGGCTGACAAGGAGTCCATTTTCAATTGTGGTATGTACCTAGGGTACATGGAATCCATTTTACAGAGAGAGCAGATGGCCTGGGGCCCTGATTAGCAGGGAACCAGGTCAACTAAGTCAAAAAACCAGCTAAACACAGGCAACAAATCTGGGGTAACCATAGTCAGGTAGCCACCTTCCTACAGTGTCTAGTGGGGAAGTACCACTTCTAGACATGGCTGTACGTGTGCTGTTATGTTATGTTATGTTGTTATGTTAAGTAGCTTTTATATAGCGTACGGCTACATCCAGCAATTTGGCCGCAACAGGGTCGTCCGCCGTGTCAAGGTGGAAGTTGAAATCACCGGCCACAACACAATGCTGTGTGGTCAGCACCAGCTCAGAGACGGCTGTCTGCAGATCCTCCAAAAAGGAACCCACCGGGCCTGGTGGTCTATAAACCAACAACCCCTTCAAGGCCTGACCTGGGGACAGTCTGAGCGTGAAGGCGAGCGACTCGGCATTCCCAATGGAGTTCAGGGGAAGCACCGAGCAGGAGACGCTCTTTTTCACCACAACCGCCACTCCCCCTCCCCTGCCCTTAACTCTGTCCTGCCGGAAGATATTGTACGCAGGAGGAATGGCTGAGAAGACGTCCGGATTGGAAGCCTCTCCCAGCCAAGTTTCGGTCAGTAGCAAGCACAGGGGATTTTCCCTGACCAGAAGATCGTAAATGTGCAGGGCGTGGCGCCCTACCGACCTCGTGTCCAGCAGCAGGCAAAGATGCTTCACGCCAGCTGTTGCCGGGTGAGGAACCGTAGCACAAATCCAGGAAGGCGTCCAACCACAGCCCGGACAGCGTCGTTTGCCCCTAAACCGCCCCGGGAAAATGGAGCGGCAAGAGCTAGAATGGCCCCGCATGTCCCGCAATGACGCAGAGGAATAGCAAATCATCTCAGCCAGAGTATTGCCGGACCGGGGTCCCCCGCCGCCCCGACGCCTCCGGGACGCTGACGGGCGCAGACGGGCAGGACTCCGGCACGACTCAGGCTAAGCGAGGGCGTCCACCTGCGCGTCACGCTGCGCGTGAGGGAGCGACTTTAAGTAGGCGCTCCAATCAAGCCTGAGCGTGCGAGTCCGCTCCAAGATGGCGGCCGCCGCTGGCTGAAGTAGCCAAAACAAAGATGGTGCCCAAAATGACCCCCATGACCCGGACCCACCAAAGTGGTGGTGCTTGGCAGGCAGAAAATGCCGTTTTTAAGGTGCAGGTAAGGGGAGAAGGGGGCGCTGGCAGCAAGCAGGCAGGCTAAAATCAGGGAAGAATGAAACAGAAAAACGAACCCAAATGCAAAACAGGATGTTTTAAAAAGTACTCGGCGCTAGTAGCAGCGCGAGCGCGGCGAAGTGGTAGATGGTCTAACCAGCACCATGCTAGAGCCTGCCTTAAGTAGGCGCTCCAATCAAGCCTGAGCGTGCGAGTCCGCTCCAAGATGGCGGCCGCCGCTGGCTGAAGTAGCCCAAACAAAGATGGCGCCCAAAATGACCCCCAGGACCCGGACCCACCAAAGTGGTGGTGCTTGGCAGGCAGAAAATGCCGTTTTTAAGATGCAGGTAAGGGGAGAAGGGGGCGCTGGCAGCAAGCAGGCAGGCTAAAATCAGGGAAGAATGAAACAGAAAAACGAACCCAAATGCAAAACAGGAAGTTTTAAAAAGTACTCGGCGCTAGTAGCAGCGCGAGCGCGGCGAAGTGGTAGATGGTCTAACCAGCACCACGCTAGAGCCCGCCTTAAGTAGGCGCTCCAATCAAGCCTGAGCATGCGAGTCCGCTCCAAGATGGCGGCCGCCGCTGGCTGAAGTAGCCCAAACAAATATGGCGCCCAAAATGACCCCCAGGACCCGGACCCACCAAAGTGGTGGTGCTTGGCAGGCAGAAAATGCCGTTTTTAAGGTGCAGGTAAGGGGAGAAGGGGGCGCTGGCAGCAAGCAGGCAGGCTAAAATCAGGGAAGAATGAAACAGAAAAACGAACCCAAATGCAAAACAGGAAGTTTTAAAAAGTACTCGGCGCTAGTAGCAGCGCGAGCGCGGCGAAGTGGTAGATGGTCTAACCAGCACCACGCTAGAGCCCGCCTTCAGTAGGCGCTCCAATCAAGCCTGAGCGTGCGAGTCCGCTCCAAGATGGCGGCCGCCGCTGGCTGAAGTAGCCCAAACAAAGATGGCGCCCAAAATGACCCCCAGGACCCGGACCCACCAAAGTGGTGGTGCTTGGCAGGCAGAAAATGCCGTTTTTAAGGTGCAGGTAAGGGGAGAAGGGGGCGCTGGCAGCAAGCAGGCAGGCTAAAATCAGGGAAGAATGAAACAGAAAAACAAACCCAAATGCAAAACAGGAAGTTTTAAAAAGTACTCGGCGCTAGTAGCAGCGCTAGTAGCAGCGCCAGCGCGGCGAAGTGGTAGATGGCTGTGAGGGTGCTGGTGTGTGATTGGCTGGAGTTGGCTGGGATACCAGGATCCAGGATGTCTGGATGGGTCTGCCCAATGGTGAGTGCTCAGATCAGCATGCTGATGTGAGGGGAGGGCTGCACCTGGTTCCTGATGGGGCTGGGCTTTCCCCACACAATGCTGGCCCCGCCCCCTGTGGTGCGTCTAACGACCCTAGCCCTGCCAGTGAATAGAGTGAGGTGATGAGCACATCAAGGGTGCTCCAAAACCAGCTGTGACTGTTTTCTCCCCCACCCTGCACCTACAGACAAAGGAATGTGGTGCATAAAAATGGGGCTGTGTCGCCACACAAACTGTTCTCTGCCAGGATCCTGCCTGAGGGGGCTGCTGCTGTTGCTGGGGCCAGGAAGACCGCCACTTGGATTATCTCCCTGCCTGGAGACCCAGTGAGCTGGCTCTGGGCCCAGCCTTGCCCCCTGCCTGCTTTAAGGAACTTTGCTGTGCCCCTAGCGCTTGGGAGCGCTGTGCCTGCACCCCTAGCGCTGAGAGCGCTGCGAATCGTCTTTGAGCGCTGGGAGCGCTTTACTTTCCCTTTTCGTGGCTGCCCACGCCACTTTTTGCCGATTTGACAGTCCCCTGGCAGGTGCCCACCCTGCCAAGGACCTTGTGCTTTACCCTGTCACGAGCGCTTTGGGAGCGCTTTATTGAGCTTAAGGCCGGTGCCCACCCGGCATTGCCCTGTGAAGTTTTCCCCGTCGCCGCCCGGCCGTACAGGAAGTCAGGCAGGCCGTGACCTCATTCCCCAGGCCGCGCTCTGATTGGCTGCCAGCCCGGGACAGGAAGGAGGGAGCCGGAAGCTACCGGGAGCCGACCCTGGGATCCGGTGCACTCACCCAGGAGAGAGAGAAGCCTTCTGTCCAGCAGCGGGGCAACCGTGGTGTGGGGAGAGCCCCGCAGCTGCCGAGGAAGAGAAGGAGCCTGGAGACCCTGGGAGCGCCCACCAGAAACCGGGTAAGTGGGGCTCGGTGTTCCCGTCTAGGGAGGAGGGCGTCGGGGCACATTGCCGGCGCCCGCCCTCCCCTCCAGTACCAGGGCTTTGTTGTCAAAGAGCCTGAGAGGCCCCGGGGGGGCCTCCCTGCAGATTTGAGCCCCGGGCGGGCTCCTACGTTACTGGGGCATTTCTTCAGGGCCGCGAGAGGCTCTGGGTGGCATCATTTCCTTTCGAGTCCCCCGAAGAGGGACTCCAACGCCCAGAGCCATTTGTTCTCTTGAGTCCCGGAGGGACTCCAACGGCCGTATTTTGTGTATGAGCCTGAAAGGCTCAAGGGGGCATTTTGATTTACTGAGAGCCCACGAGGGGCTCAGGCGCCACAAGTATCTTTGAGAGCCCAGAGATTCTCAGGGGCCATTTGTTTATTCAGAGCCCAGCGAGGCTCCAAAAAGGGGACAGTCATTTCTACAGAGCCTGTGACACTCAGTAACACCAGCAAATAGCAAACACAGTAAAACATTTTGGCCTGTATCTTTCCGCCGTCTTTGTAAGCCTGTGACACTGTGAGTTTCAGGAATTCCACAAGCAGCACTATAGGTGGACTCACTACTAGTACATACATAGTCAGATAGTACTAAAAAATGCCTTTTTACTTTTTTCTCTTGTTTTGCAAAAGAAATTACTGGTACGTGAACTTGTGGTAGCCGCCATAATGGCAGCTCACTCAGCTTTAACCCAAGAAATACAGACACAGGCCATGATGATGCAGACTCGCAGTACTTTAAGCAGTACATGCAGGTGGGAATAGGAATGTCTTACTTTTCTATAGGGGTGGCACTGCCACTGGCCATACTTCATCCACTCAGCGTCTGCGCTACTACATTATACACCTCTGCTATCGACGAGGAGGATAAAGAAGATAACATCCAGGCTTACAAAGTACGTCTATGATTCTTCTTAATGTCTCAAATGTACCAAAATTTCTTTTTGTTAACAACCAACTTACACCCTTTTCATTATATTTTGGAAACCGCTGTATTCTTTCTTATGTTGAATTGCATTCAACAAAACCATTTTTTACAGTCATAAATAAATATTAAGACTCGCTCGTCCTTCGTTTCACTCTTCTTTAGCTTTTCGTTCTTCACATCTGTGAGAAGTTGGCCTGGTAGGGGATGTTTCCAATTCTGGAGCCACCTACTACCTGACCAAACAATCCCCTTATGGTGTCTGGTTGTAAGTCAACCTTATTAGACAAGCTATCCTAGGGGTAGCATGGACTAAGCAGCCTAAAGGCTTAACTTAAGAGGTCGTGTTAAGCGAGCTGTTTTACCACATACAATCCTGTAATACCAAATGAAAGGACACCACACAAGTATATATTATAAAAATATATGTATTTATTACTAAAAACAATCCCCAGTATTCTTTATGAATAAAGGGGCACAAGCGTTAAATCAAA
The DNA here is from genome assembly GCF_964261635.1 of Lissotriton helveticus. NCBI lineage: Eukaryota > Metazoa > Chordata > Amphibia > Caudata > Salamandridae > Lissotriton > Lissotriton helveticus. Next base: position 2,151,384 of record NW_027611676.1, read on the forward strand.
AAGCACTGTTTAAACATACAAGTTGCACAATTATGGATGAGGGCGGGTGGCCACTCAAACCATATACTAAACAAGTGGTATAAGAGAGGCCACTCGAACAGTGGTTAGGCCTAGGGCCTAGGGAATCGCTGGGAGCAGTCAGGACAAGCAATGCTGAAGTCGGGAATGGCCCTCGGGATTCGGGAGATGTGCGGAAAGCGCACGCATGCACCAATGTTAACCAATGGTGCGTAAAAGTCAAAGAGTTAAAGTTAAAGGACACTTCCGCTGAACCTAGGAGAACAAAACTTAACACACAGACCCTAGAGGTGTGCACCAGTGTGGGAACACCGGCGGAGCAAAGTTACCTCACCCACAGGAAGTGGGTGCACAGGGTCGAAGTGACGTCGGGTTTTGACTCGCAGGCTCTTGGTGCTTGAAGCTGAAAGGGCTGCAGGCGGGTTGAAGATGAAGTGTCCGGTGGAGTCCAAGGGTGGACTCAAGTTGTAGAGTACCTGAAAGCAGAGGGGACAGAGTCTGGGTCACTCAGCAGTGACCAGGGTGGAACCAGGACGGAACCAGGCAATGTCGGGCGCAATCAGGTGGTCGTCGAGGAGCTTCTCTCCGCTGTCACGTGGGCTCTGGGGCATCTGCGACGTCCAGGAGCAGGTCACGATCTGTCCCACGCAGGCTCTCACCGTCGGTGCAGTCGGCTTCCGGTTTGGAGCAAACAAGCCTTGGTAAGAGCAATCCACGCGGGATCGGAAGATTGCTTCTCACTCGGACCAGGAAGGTCAGAGTCGGGGCTCATTTTCAGGGGAGCTGGTGTGGATCTGGAGCAACCAGATTCACGAGTCTTTTTTGGTAGTTCGTTGGCACAGGGACCACAAGCCAGCTGGCAAGTGACCGGGCCAACGCGTTGAGCCAAAATGTGCCAAAGGGCCCCACGCAGCACTCGTCAAGTGTGGAGGGCTGAACTTCGGCTCAGGAGTAGCTCAGGGTGGGGGCTTCTCAAACCGCGGTGCACAGCTTCGAGGGTCACTCGTGGGCTGCACGGTCAGCGTCTCGTGGTCAATTCAAGATGGCGTGCCCCACGCTTCCGGTCGCCTCCACGGGTCTCAGCTTTGCAGGGACTGTGGATCGGGCTGTTAGAAGCTGGGCAGGCTTGATCTCGTCGATCTCAGTCGCTCGAGTTCCGGCGGGAACTGCAACTAAGTAGACGTCGAGGGCTGGATGGTGCCTGCTGCTGCAGGGTGGTCACTCCTTGACCACAAGGGAGATTCTTCGGGCTTCCAAGTTGAAATGGGAGTCCAAGGGTCCAGAGTTTCGTTTCTAATGTTTCTTCCAGGTAATCTGATGTCCATTGGCACTGCTCCCACTCTTATTCGAATCTGGTGGGCGTGATTACCTGCTAGGTCCCTCCCTATGGGTGGGACCCAGGAAGGGGGTGGATACACCCCTTTCCTTTGATCCAGGCCGCCCTGGCACGAGGGCTGGAGTGCCCCAGAACCGGTTTGGCCGGATTATGCAAGGGGCAGCCTTGTGCGCCCCAAGCAGTGTCTGGTTTCTTTCAAACCTCCCTGCTACAATACACTATCTCCTGTCTGGAGGGCGGTGACACCCTCCTGTGACAGGAAACCCTTTGTCCAGGACCCCCTTGACTGAGTTTCGGTCAGCTCCAGGGGTCCAGACATTTGTCTGTGGCAGAGGCATCCATTTTGTGGATCTTAAGGCCTTTGGAGAAATCAACCGCATTAAAGTAAAGTAACATGTCTTACCCCTCTAGAGGGGTGGAATGCCATCCCCGTCGCCAGAACTGGCGAGGGGATGGTATTCCAAAGCGTATGACACCTTACACGACATGTTTTGATAAAGCCAAACCAAAGTTGCTAAATAACCGCGAGGATTATAAGGCACTTAATAGTATATGGTATGGCATTATCCTGAAACAGCTTAGGGATTTGTTCCCGACGGCTGCAGACAGGCTCAGCTCATGCTAGAGCTCCATCTCACATAAAACCACGCACTCAGCCTCCAGGATTGATGAGGCCTTTCTATAGGAGTGGCTCACAGGTTTACATGTGTCCAGATATAGGGTTAGACATAGGTATACTATATCTAAGCAAGGGGTGTGTACACCACCTTACCCCAGCTGAGTGATCAGCCAGTTGTGTCAATTTAAGAACCAGCCAGGGGTGGCAAAAGATATGCTGCAGCCCCTGGTAGGCCTTAGTGGCTCCTGTGCCCTGTGCACCTATAGTGCATTCTACAGGGGCTGACAAGGAGTCCATTTCCAATTGGTATGTACCTAGGGTACATGGAATCCATTTTACAGAGAGAGCAGATGGCCTGGGGCCCTGATTAGCAGGGAACCAGGTCAACTAAGTAAAAAAAAAACAGCTAAACACAGGCAAAAAAATCTGGGGTAACCATAGTCAGGTAGCCACCTTCCTACATAACCCCCCCCCCAAACGAAAGGAGATAAGGCTATCCTTGGCCAGGTAAGCCTATATTGCCTGAGTGGCCATATAAGGAAGTACCTGCACTAGCATGGGTACCCCCTGTCTCATGGTCCACTAAGCAGTCCCTCACCCTTTGGGTATTAGAGGGTCTTCACCATAGGGAATCACTACCTTGGGTGTGTTTATGCAAAGTTAAAGGCTGGTTTGGATATGGAGTATTGAAGCGAGGCTCTACTAATTTAGGGCTTAGCTTCCTCCAATTATCTTCCACCATGTGTGCCTTTCTCTCTTTAACTGAGTTGCATTGTGCTCTCAGGGACAACCTCTGGCTACCTAAAGCTGGAGGCTGGGTCCCTCTGTTTGGCTTGCTGGAGGGACAGTTCAGGTTTGGGCCCCTTGGGTCCCAGGTTTGGCTGTGCCCAACAGAATCCATCTGTGGGAGGTCCCTAACTGTTTTTAAGGGGGCTCCCTCAGGAGTTTTTAAAGTTTTCACCTTACTAGGGCTACTAGTTTTGGTGCACCTAATCTTTTGATGGGGGTGCTTTATTTGACAGGGGGCCCTCTGGGTCTCACTGTCCTTCTTGTCCTCTGCAGCCCTGGGCTGGCTAAGGCAAGGTAGAGAGGGGCAGGTTACCTGCTCCAGACTGGGTCCCACCTGAGAAGGTTCCACTGACATCAGAGGTTCTGTCAGGCTAGGCCCAACCACCTCTGGGGCAGTTCCTTCATCAGGGGTAAGATCAGTTCCCTGAGGAGGCTGATCCTGTCCTAAAGTCTGGTGAGGGGGAGATTTCTCTTCCTCCTCCATGCTCTCAGTTTGTGTGGAGTTATCCATCATTTCAGGTTTCACAACACACGTGTCAGTTTGAGTTTGGGCTGTGGCCATCACAGCCCCACCAACCTTTTCAGGAGGAGACTCAGTTTGGGTTTCTGCTGCTGTCATAACAGCTTTGCTATTCTGTTCAGGAAGAGCTTTTGCTAAAGATGGGGCAGAGAGTTTCTCAGCCCTACCAACCTTTTCAGGAAGGACATCTTGAATTGGGGCTGTAGCCATTACAGCCCCACTAACCTTTCCATTGGAATTCACCATTCTAGAATGGGTTTCCTGTTCAACCTCAGCCCAGGCTGAGATCTCCAAATCATTACCAAGTAGGCAGTCTACAGGCAAGTTTGGTGACACTGCCACTCTCTTTGGGCCAATGACACCTCCCCAGCTGAGACTTACTACTGCCATGGGATGATTTGTTTGGATTCCATCAATGTTTGTAACCTGGTATGTGGCACCAGGTAGAAGTTGCTTAGAGGGGACTATGGCATCAGCCACCATGGTGATGCTAGCCCCTGTGTCTCTAAAAGCCTCAACTTTCAAACCATTGATGATGGGTTCTTGTCTATACTTGCTCAAGGTATTTGGGCAAGCAGAGAAGTTGGCAAACCCCATGCCAGCCTCATAAACAAGATCATTGGGTGATGGGGACCTGGATAGGCCAGGGTCCACCTGATTTCCAAAAGTAAACCCACCCAGATTCCTGGGCGTGCTTCCACTTCCTGGGGGATTACTGCTGACAGTAACAGGAGGTGTTGAAGCTGGCTTTGGAGGTATATTTTCTTTATTGTTATTCTTGGGACAACAGCTGTCTGTTTTGTAATGCCCCACCTGTTTACAGGGATAACAATAGGGTTTTTTCTCAGTGGAAGAAGTGTCTTGGGACCCACCCCCATCCTTGGAGTTTTGGGGCCCTGGGGAAGTCTTTTCTTTACTTTTATCCCCACCCTTATCTTGAGGCTTGGTAGACTCCTTCTTCTGGTTATTGTCCTGATTCTTAGGCCTAATCCTGGTTCTGACCCATTTGTCTGCCTTCTTTCCCAATTCTTGGGGAGAGGTCAGATCAGAGTCTACCAGGTGCTGGTGTAAGAGCTGGTTCTGACAATTACTTAGGATCTGCTCCCTCATAATCAAATTATACAATCCTGTAAAGTCATGTACTTTGCTGCCATGTAGCCAACCCTCCAGAGCCTTAGTAGCACAATCTACAAAATCAGTCCAGTCCTGAGTCTGTGTCTTCTGGGTGTCTCTGAACTTGAACCTTTACTGTTCAGTGGTTAAGCCAAACCCATCTATCAGAACACTCTTCAGGACTTTGTAATTGTTTGCATCCTCATGTCTGACAGTGAGGAGCTTGTCCCTCCCTTTCTCTGAAAAGGAGTACCATAAGATTGCTGCCCACTGTTCCTCAGGAACCTGCTGTACCATGCAGGCTCTCTCAAGAGCAGTCATCCATTTGTGGATGTCATCCCCTTCTTTGAAGGGGGGCACAATCTTTGTCAGGTTTCTACTATCATAGGACCTGGGTTTCTCTTTAGGAATATTGCTGCCACCAGTGGCATCCAAGCCACACAATTTTTTTTCTCTTGCCAAGGCAAGTTTAGCTTGGGCCATGCTAAGTTTAGCTTGAGCCAAGGCTACCTCCTCCCTCTCTATTTGGAGTTGGACAGCCCTCATTCTGGCCCTATGCTCAGCCTTCTGAGAAGCAGTCATGCCTCTCTCTGATTCTCTGGAGGCACTAGAAATATGAGAGTCCCCTGAGGGAGATCTCACTCTTCTGTTGCCTGGGAGAATCACATGTTGGGTTCTGGGGAGGTGCTGGCCCTCTCCATTCCCCAGTAGGTCCAAGTTGGCCTGGCTAAGCCTACCAACTGGAACCTGGCTACCCTGATCCTGTACTTCTAAGTCCTCAACCTCTGAGTCCTCATCCAAGTCATCATCATCCTCCTCTTCAGGGGGATCAACTACAGGGGGGGTTCCCTGTGTCTAGGGAAGCTGCTTTTGCCTTCTCTAAGTCATCCTGTTCTAGGATTTCTACCAGGATTAGGCAGGTGGGGCTTCTGCCCCTTTTTAACCCTCTTGCTTTGCACAAGGCAATCAAGTCTCTGCGGGTTAGTTTGTCATATCCAAAAGTTGCCTGGGTAGGGTCAACTGTCACAGGAGTAGACCCTGAGGCTTTTCCTGTGTCAGACATGGTTACTAGTGAGGTGTAAGTGGTGCACTTACCTACACTAAGTGTTTTCCTACTGGACCTTGCTAGTGAGTTGTAGTCAGGGGTGTGCTACTCCCTTCAACCTACAACTACTAAGTTCAGTAGAACTTAATATGCTAAGCTTTTGATTTATATGTACCTAGAGGTACTTGATGTGATCTTTCAATTTGATATAAAGATTGCAATGGTAAAACAACAGCAAGCTCAAATCCGCACCGCTGCTCACCAATGTGAGAAGTTGGCCTGGTAGGGGATGTTTCCAATTCTGGAACCACCTACTACCTGACCAAACAATCCCTTTATGGTGTCTGGTTGTAAGTCAACCTTATTAGACAAGCTATCCTAGGGGTAGCATGGACTCAGCAGCCTAAAGGCTTAACTTAAGAGGTCGTGTTAAGCGAGCTGTTTTACCACATACAATCCTGTAATACCAAATGAAAGGACACCACACAAGTATATATTATAAAAATATATGTATTTATTACTAAAAACAATCCCCAGTATTCTTTATGAATAAAGGGGCACAAGCGTTAAATCAAAAGCACTGTTTAAACATACAAGTTGCACAATTATGGATGAGGGCGGGTGGCCACTCAAACCATATACTAAACAAGTGGTATAAGAGAGGCCACTCGAACAGTGGTTAGGCCTAGGGCCTAGGGAATCGCTGGGAGCAGTCAGGACAAGCAATGCTGAAGTCGGGAATGGCCCTCGGGATTCGGGAGATGTGCGGAAAGCGCACGCATGCACCAATGTTAACCAATGGTGCGTAAAAGTCAAAGAGTTAAAGTTAAAGGACACTTCCGCTGAACCTAGGAGAACAAAACTTAACACACAGACCCTAGAGGTGTGCACCAGTGTGGGAACACCGGCGGAGCAAAGTTACCTCACCCACAGGAAGTGGGTGCACAGGGTCGAAGTGACGTCGGGTTTTGACTCGCAGGCTCTTGGTGCTTGAAGCTGAAAGGGCTGCAGGCGGGTTGAAGATGAAGTGTCCGGTGGAGTCCAAGGTTGGACTCAAGTTGTAGAGTACCTGAAAGCAGAGGGGACAGAGTCTGGGTCACTCAGCAGTGACCAGGGTGGAACCAGGACGGAACCAGGCAATGTTGGGCGCAATCAGGTGGTCGTCGAGGAGCTTCTCTCCGCTGTCACGTGGGCTCTGGGGCATCTGCGACGTCCAGGAGCAGGTCACCATCTGTCCCACGCAGGCTCTCACCGTCGGTGCAGTCGGCTTCCGGTTTGGAGCAAACAAGCCTTGGTAAGAGCAATCCACGCGGGATCGGAAGATTGCTTCTCACTCGGACCAGGAAGGTCAGAGTCGGGGCTCCTTTTCAGGGGAGCTGGTGTGGATCTGGAGCAACCAGATTCACGAGTCTTTTTTGGTAGTTCGTTGGCACAGTGACCACAAGCCAGCTGGCAAGTGACCGGGCCAACGCGTTGAGCCAAAATGTGCCAAAGGGCCCCACGCAGCACTCGTCGAGTGTGGAGGGCTGAACTTCGGCTCAGGAGTAGCTCAGGGTGGGGGCTTCTCAAACCCCGGTGCACAGCTTCGAGGGTCACTCGTGGGCTGCACGGTCAGCGTCTCGTGGTCAATTCAAGATGGCGTGCCCCACGCTTCCGGTCGCCTCCACGGGTCTCAGCTGTGCAGGGACTGTGGATCGGGCTGTTAGAAGCTGGGCAGGCTTGATCTCGTCGATCTCAGTCGCTCGAGTTCTGGCGGGAACTGCAACTAAGTAGACGTCGAGGGCTGGATGGTGCCTGCTGCTGCAGGGTGGTCACTCCTTGACCACAAGGGAGATTCTTCGGGCTTCCAAGTTGAAATGGGAGTCCAAGGGTCCAGAGTTTCGTTTCTAATGTTTCTTCCAGGTAATCTGATGTCCATTGGCACTGCTCCCACTCTTATTCGAATCTGGTGGGCGTGATTACCTGCTAGGTCCCTCCCTATGGGTGGGACCCAGGAAGGGGGTGGATACACCCCTTTCCTTTGATCCAGGCCGCCCTGGCACGAGGGCTGGAGTGCCCCAGAACCGGTTTGGCCGGATTATGCAAGGGGCAGCCTTGTGCGCCCCAAGCAGTGTCTGGTTTCTTTCAAACCTCCCTGCTACAATACACTATCTCCTGTCTGGAGGGCGGTGACACCCTCCTGTGACAGGAAACCCTTTGTCCAGGACCCCCTTGACTGAGTTTCGGTCAGCTCCAGGGGTCCAGACATTTGTCTGTGGCAGAGGCATCCATTTTGTGGATCTTAAGGCCTTTGGAGAAATCAACCGCATTAAAGTAAAGTAACATGTCTTACCCCTCTAGAGGGGTGGAATGCCATCCCCGTCGCCAGAACTGGCGAGGGGATGGTATTCCAAAGCGTATGACACCTTACACGACATGTTTTGATAAAGCCAAACCAAAGTTGCTAAATAACCGCAAGGATTATAAGGCACTTAATAGTATATGGTATGGCATTATCCTGAAACAGCTTAGGGATTTGTTCCCGACGGCTGCAGACAGGCTCAGCTCATGCTAGAGCTCCATCTCACATAAAACCACGCACTCAGCCTCCAGGATTGATGAGGCCTTTCTATAGGAGCGGCTCACAGGTTTACATGTGTCCAGATATAGGGTTAGACATAGGTATACTATATCTAAGCAAGGGGTGTGTACACCACCTTACCCCAGCTGAGTGATCAGCCAGTTGTGTCAATTTAAGAACCAGCCAGGGGTGGCAAAAGATATGCTGCAGCCCCTGGTAGGCCTTAGTGGCTCCTGTGCCCTGTGCACCTATAGTGCATTCTACAGGGGCTGACAAGGAGTCCATTTCCAATTGGTATGTACCTAGGGTACATGGAATCCATTTTACAGAGAGAGCAGATGGCCTGGGGCCCTGATTAGCAGGGAACCAGGTCAACTAAGTAAAAAAAAACCAGCTAAACACAGGCAAAAAAATCTGGGGTAACCATAGTCAGGTAGCCACCTTCCTACAACATCCCTAAACTACATCTGATCTGATATGACTTGGCTTTAAAATAAAAATTGGCCAGCTGAGTTCAAGTGAAATAGAGGGGACCATTGGTTACCAGAGAAGTACAGCCACTAATGCTATTACAAGTCAAGGTTGACTGTCTTCTCCGTGATAGCCCAAAAAGTAGTTATAAATTAGTAAATGTTCTTGACAGTACAGTGTACTTATACTAGTGTACTGTGTACTACTGTACAGTACATCATACACTCCTTTACGAGCCTACTCAAAAAAAATATAATAAGTAAGTAGTATAATAACTTACCACCATCCGCCGCCGCTGAGCCTTCCCCCCCAGCTCCTCCTGTTGGCACCGCCGCATCCAGAGTGGACCCCTCCGCACTGCTGGCCCCAGCACGGATGGTCATCTGTGCCGCATCAGATGTTGTGACGTCTAGGAAAAACATGTCATATTTTCAGATGCCATACACAACCCCCTATTTTGTCTCGTAATGGAAGGAAATGTTACATAACACATTTTGTATTACTGGGATTGAAAAAATGTTACGGTTTTGGGGAGGGTGTTAACCTTTTAGATGCTTATTCCATTAAATGCTACACTTCTTCTTTTGACAACTGATTAATGCTTGCTTAACGTGCACCATTTTTCTCATTACAGAAAGAAGATTCCATTGCCCTTCAGCCAGACGATTCACCAACTACTACTGAGTCACCACCAGCAGTACTTAAGTACTTTAAAGAAGGTGGGGGCTCACACACAGTTATTCTACTAATTTCCTGTGTCTGTTAGTGTTAACTATTTTTAAGTTTGAGTCATACTAATTTCATTCATGGGAATGTTGTTTAAAGTAAACTTTAACGTCATCTTCATCCATAAGAATACTACGCTATTAAAAATAAAGAAATAATGTTTTCATTTCTCAATTGAAAATAAAAATTAAAAACTAACAAACACTGTGTGGTTTTTGTTCACGAGTGAGTGAGCGGAATGGTTTGAACTACTGCACTTGGCAGTCATGTTTCAGTAACTCAGATAGGCCGGGACTCGGAGGTAGTCTCTCTTCTTCTGTTCTTCTGGGTCGTAAAATCATTGGTCAGACATTCTAGATAGTCGGTCAGGGGAATGGGGGTTCAACTTCTGTTCGGACTGAGGTATGTCGAAAGTCGAACTGCACCTATCATCAACAATGTCCTATTTATCTTGTTCATACTTCTTTGTGTGAAGAATAGTCCCTGAAACAGTAGCGGTATGGGATGTGCTCCTCTCAAATCAAAAAGGCAACTGCTACCTTTTACTTGGTGTAAACAATGACATTTTGTTGTTGGAAATTGTCAAAGCACTTACATTAAGAAGACTGGAATAGACAGCAAGGGCAACCCAGAGGACTGCACTGCCTAGAGCTATTGCTGTATCAGAGTTTTGTTTCACACCGTTTGCCGAATGGACAAGCTTAGCTACCTACACAGACCGACTCATAATTGTAAATAGTAGTAGCACAGAGAGTGATGGTAGAGGCAGGATAAGAATGTAGAAAGTAGTCCACATTAGAAGAAGATCAAAGACTATTTTGTAAAACATAGAATTATTAGGAACCAGTTTGTAATGAATAGGAGCTGTAAAAGTTAGGGAAGTATAAGTATTAATATAACAATAGAACAACTTACTGGGGCCAGCAGAAGAGCCTGCAAGGGACTGCTCCTGTTCACCTTCTGCCACCGGAGTCTCTGTCGCCGTCGCCTTGCCCCTGGGAGGTCCTGGTGATCATGAAATAATGAAACACAACATGGATGATTGTTTTTTGGGAAATATTTGATTTCTTTGTACTCAATCTAAAATTATGTCAGGGAAACAAATTGCATCTGATCTGGTCAAGTCCCCCATTCACACCTTCATTCATACTACCGTGCTTCCCATTAGACTCACAGACATTCCGCACCCCGCTCCAGATAGGGGTGGTGCCAGAGTTCTTGGAGCGAAAGGCAAAATTCAATTTGCCTGCAAAGAGAACCCCAGGAATTGCTATTAAAAGTTGTTTACTGCAACTACACGGAACCTCATAAGGCCTTCCCACACCTTATGGAAAGCTCCGTCCCCCCCCACCTCAAAGTGCATCTCTCTGGTGGTCTGCGAGGTGCTGCCTGTTTTCTCCCACTGAACAACCAAACAACACATGGCAGAGGCCTTGAGAGGCAGAACTGCCGTGGCCATCCTGTGAGTCTGATGTTAGCTCAGTGCCCCCAAGTCCCCCATTCACACCTTCATTCATACTACCGTGCTTCCCATTAGACCCACAGACATTCCGCACCCAGCTCCAGATAGGGGCGGTGCCAAAGTTCCTGGCGCTCAAGGCAAAATTCAATTCACCTGCAAAGAGAACCCCAGGAATTGCTATTAAAAGCTGTTTACTGCAACGACAAGGAACCTCATAAGCCCTTACCACACCTTATGGAAGGCTCCGCCCCCACCTCAAAGTGCATCTCTCTGGCGGTCTGCGAGGTGCTGCCTGTTTTCTCCCACTGAACGACCAAACAACACATGGCAGAGGCCACGAGAAGCAAAACTGCCGCGGCCATCCTGTGAGTCTGATGTTAGCTCGGTGCCCCCAAGTCCCCCATTCACCCCTCTTTCACACCATTCATAGCCCAGTCCACAGACTGCACACACACTGCAGGCATCCCCGACTATGCCTCTATATATAGCAAAGAGGTGAATGATGTCGTAAAGCCTGCGAGACCCAGGGGTGTGATGTAGTACATGATGTCACAAACCTGCCAGGGTCAGGGGTGTGGTGTAGGAGATGACATCACAACCGATTGATGGGAAATGCTGATAACACTCAAGGCTGCCTTTGGGGACCAGTGATACATTATGTTGGTAGATATAGGTCCATCTTTCGCATAACATCACGGAAGCAGAAGATTGAGCGAAGGAAGTCAGTTACAATAATCGTATTATTAAGGTTTCCTGTTTTCTCTTTATTGCATACATGTTAACAGAATCTGTAAAATCGATGGTGAGATGGGCCTAGTGTACTGCACAGGAATGCACAGCTTGTCATTCTGTTTCTTCCTATCTGCTCTGCCCATTTCACAGGTGTGATTCAGGTATTCAAATGGCAGGGTGGCATCTAAGGGTTAGAAGACACCTTACATCAGTCTTCTGCACTGACTAGCAGAGCCTGGCAGCGGTCTTATGGCTGGGCTCTGAGTCTTCGTCTGTGTTAGCCTGTCTGCTGGCCTGGCCTCCCATAGACTCCTTCTTGTGTAACTATGCACGGCTTCAAGAGCATTGCACACACACATGCATTCAATAGAAGGTAGTTCTGGATACCCTGGGGGGTCAAGGTGCACAAGGAATATGTAGTCTTGGGATGTACTGTTTTCTACTCCCAAAATCAAGATACCACACAAAGCTGCTGGTTGCTTCAACCTTAAAAAAATGAATGTTTTGTGCAAGAGGCATTCCAAATGTAGAATTTGCATTCCATACATAGTTCGAACGTTCCAAATTAGAAGCGCTGTTCCAATCTACATTCTAAAGGAATTCTTTCAATTCCAAATTAGAACTCTCATTCCAAACTTAGAACATCCTTTACAAAATAGAACTGTCAATCTTAGAACTCAAATGTTATTTGAGCAAAAAGCCTGGACATTACATCATGCCTTCATTGTGACACCAAAAACACCTTCATTAACTCTATATATACCAAAGAGGTGAATGATGTCATAAAGCCTGCGAGACCCAGGGGTGTGATGTAGTACATGATGTCACAAACCTGCCAGGGTCAGGGGTGTGGTGTAGGAGATGACATCACAACCGATTGATGGGAAATGCTGATAACACTCAAGGCTGCCTTTGGGGACCAGTGATACATTATGTTGGTAGATATAGGTCCATCTTTCGCATAACATCACGGAAGCAGAAGATTGAGCGAAGGAAGTCAGTTACAATAATCGTATTATTAAGGTTTCCTGTTTTCTCTTTATTGCATACATGTTAACAGAATCTGTAAAGGCGATGGTGAGATGGGCCTAGTGTACTGCATAGGAATGCACAGCTTGTCATTCTGTTTCTTCCTATCTGCTCTGCCCATTTCACAGGTGTGATTCAGGTATTCAAATGGCAGGGTGGGATCTAAGGGTTAGAAGACACCTTACATCAGTCTTCTGCACAGACTAGCAGAGCCTGGCAACGGTCTTATGGCTGGGCTCTGAGTCTTCGTCTGTGTTAGCCTTTCTGCTGGCCTGGCCTCCCATAGACTCCTTCTTGTGTAACTACACACGGCTTCAAGAGCATTGCACACACACATCCATTCAATAGAAGGTAGTTCTGGGTACCCTGGGGGGTCATGGTGCCCAAGGAATATGTAGTCTTGGGATGTACTGTTTCCTACTCCCAAAATTAAGATATCACACATAGCTGCTGGCTGCTTCAACCTTAAAAAAACATGTATGTTTTGTGCAAGAGGCATTCCAAATGTAGAATTTGCATTCCATACATAGTTCGAACGTTCCAAATTAGAAGCGGTGTTCCAATCTACATTCTAAAGGAATTCTTTCAATTCTAAATTAGAACTCTCATTCCAAACTTAGAACATCCTTTACAAAATAGAACTGTCAATCTTAGAACTCAAATGTTATTTGAGCAGAAAGCCTTGACATTACATCATGCCTTCATTGTGACACCAAAAACACCTTCATTACAAGTTTGTAAATTCGATTTTGCGCAGAAACTGGAGTTTCTGATCTAAGGGGTGTTGCAAAAAGAGTAACAGTACTGCACTTTGTGGGTTTCTCATGGACACATTTGGTCAGGTAAAACCTTATGAAACTTGTCCATGGAAAACAGCTCTGTGCTTGGGAAAAACCCAACAAAATCTGGGCAGAAAGGTGGACATCAGCTATAATTCTCCCGTGCTGAGAGGTAATTGCCTAGCAGTGCAATATTCTGCAACGTTGAATGTTTAAACACTACAGTATCGTCGATTGAAGTTATGACATTTCTGATGAGCTGGGCCTTCCTGCGTGCTGTCTGGGCAAGACTGGTCTAGAGCCAGGCATGAGCACCAACATCATATTTAACCTTGACAGCCTCCATGCTCAATAATGGACCCCATAATATATCTCAGATTATATAAGAAGAGTGGCTAGGGCTCATTTCCAGCCTCCAGGTACATGTCTGACTCCTATTTGTGACATTTTGAGGTGTTTGGTGTCAAATTCTTTTTTTTCCATTATAGCTTCTAGATATCAGAGTCACATCAGATTTCTAGTTCTGGACCCAAGAAGACCATAGTATACCTCAGATGACATACCAAGAGTGTCTAAGACCCATTTCTGGCCTCCAGGGGTGACTTTTTGAAGTTTTTGGGTTTAAGGGGGCAAAGTGACTTTTTCCACCCAGCCCAATGGTCTCAAAATCGGGTACGATATCAGGTGTTTCCCTTGGCTGGTAGCGGAAAAAAAACTTTATATAATATCAAAGTTATATATATCACATGAAAGCATCAGAGCTGACCTTTCTAACAAGTGTATTCGTATCTTGCGCACTCAAACAGTGTCTCTGATATCCATTCTGAGCTATTTGGAAAATTAGCAAATCTTGTCAAAAAAATGTTTTGGACGATTTTTGCTAATTTTCAGTATCAACCCACCTGACTGTTTTTGGGTCCCTGTGGCCACCAGGACCCTATATTATATCTCAGGTGATATAGCAAGAGTGTCTAGGGCTCATTTCCAGCCTCCAGGTACATGTCTGAGTCCTATTTCAGACATTTTGAGGTGTTTGGTGTCAAATTCATTTTTTCCATTATAGGCCTTAGATATCAGAGTCACATCACATTTCTAGTTCTGGACCCAAGAACACCATAGTATACCTCAGATGACATACCAAGAGTGTCTAAGACCCATTTCTGGCCTCCAGGGGTGACTTTTTTAAGTTTTTGGGTTTAAGGGGGCAAAGTCACTTTTTCCACCCGAGGTCGTGGAACTCGGAGCTGGGTAAAAGTTTAGCTTGAGTGCCCTCCCCATGGAGGTCAAAAATGTTATTGCATCAAAATCATTTAAAAACTATATAGGTGTAATTGTAGTGCCCTGAATTCTATATGGCTGCATTTGCACCGTTCTAGGTATTTACAAAATGAATTTCTAACACTTTTGAAGTCTCCATGAAGTGAAAAATGACCAAGTCCTAAAACTTCACTGGTGCATCAAAGTGGTCAAAAAAGGTCAACATTGGGTTAAAATTAACAAAACATAGTGCTGCAGTGGTCCAATAGCAGGCTAAAGACATAACGAATGACACAGAATGAACAGTTTTACTAAACACTTTGAAAATTCGATTTTCAATTTCAGGGGGACAAGGTCATGGAAGTCATGGAACTCCGAGCTGGGTAAAAGTTCAGCTTAAGGGCCCTCCCCATGGAGGTCAAAAATGTTATTACATCAAAATCTTTTAAAAACTATATAGGTGTAATTGCAGTGTCCTGAATGCTATGTAACTGCATTTGCACTGTTCTGTGTGCCTCCAAAATGAATTTCTAACACTTTTGAAGTCTCCATGAAGTGAAAAATGACGAAGTACAAAGACATCATTGGTGCATGAAAGTGTTTAAAAACGGTCACAAATGCATAAAAATGAAAAAAACAAAGTGCTACACTGGCCCAATAGCAAGCTAAACACACAATGAATGACCCAGAATGAATATATTTACAAATTACTTGGAAAATGCTATTTTAAATTTCAGGGGGACGAGGTCACAGAAGTCATGGAACTCCGAGCGGGGTAAAAGTTCAAACTTTCCACCCCTCATGGAGGTCAAAATTTTTAATCCATCAAAATCATTTAAAAACTATATAGGTGTGATTGGAGTGTCCTGATTGCTATATAGGTGCATTTGCACTGTCCTGTGTGCCTCCAAAGTGACTTTCTAACACTTTTGAAGTCTCCATGAAGCAAAAAGTGACTAAGTCCAAAGACCATTTGGAGCATCAAAGTGTTCAAAAACGGTCAAAAATGCATAAAAACGAAAAAAAACAAGTGCTACAGTGGCCCAATAGCATGCTAAACACACAATGAATGACACAGAATGAATAGTTGTACACATTACTTTGAAAATGCAATTTTAAATTTCAGGAGGACAAGGTCACGAAAGTCATGGAACTCCGAGCGGGGTAAAAGTTCAACCTTTCCCCCCTTAAGGAGGTCAAAATTTTAATACATCAAAATCATTTAAAAACTATATAGGTGTGATTGCAGTGTCTTGGATACATCCCACATGAATTTTAAACACATTAGGAGCATCTCTGATCAAAATAACCATAAAAATCCCAAAGCTGCATCAGTGCTTCAAAGTGCTCCAAAACGGTCAAAAATGGACGAAAATGAAAAATATTCTCCATATCTGAGTTTTTATAACATTCCTTAGATAATGTATATCTTGAATTAGTTTTAAATCCTTTTATTAAAAAGTTTCTTTTCTATGCTGCACTGGTGCAACGCCTCAAGTCTGAGAAGCTGCACCAGTGCAGCCGAAGCAGCACTGGTGCAGCCGAAGCAGACCTTTGACCAATCCGAGAAAAAAAGGTGTTTTTTTCCCTGGGCCCCTCCCCCAAACGAAAACACATTGACCTGAAGCCTAAGTGTATTCTGAGTCATAAAAAGTTTATTAAATGAAAAAATATTGTACGGGCACTTTTTTGCACAAAAAGTCACTTTTTGGCACTTTTTTGAGAGAAATAAAATAGTTCGTAAAATGGCGTCTGGGTCCGCTGGAAGACGGGTCTCGGCCGCTAGAGTAACTTTGAACAGCAATGTAACTCGGTCGCTTGCCCACCGGGACACGAGCCCCCACCTCCGACAACATCTCCACAGCCTTGAAGAGTCTGCAAAGGTACCCGGCGGAGCCCTCGGCCCCTGCAGGCTTCCGGTAAGGGACAACTGCCTTGATCGCCAACAAAATAAACATGACATTGCCACTCCTTCTGTTAGCATGAATTCTTGAACTGCCGAAAAGGACTCTGGTCCAACTGCCGGTTGTAGGAAACTTTTTCCTGATGCTACTTCCGGACTGACCCGGCCCCGCCCAAAATGGCGCCGGTATCAATAGGAACTTACGAACACCTCGTGGTGTTTCTTTTTGCTAAACAAAAAAAAACTTGATGTTCTGAGACATGTATATGATCCTTTGTACACTTGACAAGAAGAAAGGAGAGCTCACTCGATGAACATGTAAAAAGGATCCCGTTAAAAATGATGATTACAAATGTACAATGTATTATATTTTTTATATATATATAGCTGATGTATAACCTCGCTTATGACGCACGCACACGGTATGCATATAGGAAATCTGATTGCAACTAGTCTGACTATGCTTCTAAATTATTAAATAAATGCCCCCGAACCCCCCCAGCCAGTTGATAGACGTTTTAGTTTGCTACAAATGAATTGATAAAACTTTCTAATGTTTTTTATTGCTGCAAAACAACACCCCCCACTGTACGCACTTTAGCCATTGCCGTGTCCGGCCAAATACGACTGCACCCTCATAAATCCACGTACTATGATTTTGCAAAAATAAAGGTTTTCGAAATTATGAACGGGTATTGCATGCTTTATTTGAAATATGGGATCGGCGGGAGAGTTCTTTTCTGTGCACCCTACCCTGCTCTCTCTTTAAGGTTATTAGAAGATGGTTGCCCAGCCCCGGAGGAAGGATCGGATCTACGACACGATACTCTGCCTTCAAGGTACGCGACTGACTCATGAACTCTCGCGTGGAGAAAAGACCTCGACTTCTGAGGATGGGTAAAACGAAACGGTATAAATAATGGAATGTAAAAGAAGGGTAAAATAAAACGATGTAAATGTTATAAAGTACGACGCTCAAAGGTATTAGGGAACAGAGCTGACCAAAGAACTGAAGAACCTTAGAACGTCACAGCATTGAAGGAGATTTAAGGATCCCGATAGTGAGATACATCTACTAACTAGATACCTCGCACTAGGTACCTCTGGTTTCCTTTTTACGTTTCCCTGCACACGACCTATAAGGACACACTGCCCCCCCCGACTCCAGAAACCATACCCCAGGGATTCTACCCCGAGGAGGAAAGACGAGTATGAGGTAAGTAAAGGACTCTCGAATCCATGTATTTGATATGCGCGAATGTTGTCCCCCTCCCTTCCCCTCTTTTCCCTCCCTCTACAGGTTACATCAGGGGCCGCAACCGAGGTATGGCGAAGATCTGAAGCCTTGCCCCGTCTGATACGCGAAGCGGACCAACGCTGCAAGGTGGCGCCTAAGCACGCCCATAAACTACTCACGTAGCAAACGAGCCCATAAATTTAGTATGATCTGATGAAAAATGATCACCCTTAACCCATGCTGCACGAATAAACCCATGTCACGTATGATTCGAAACTATGAGAGAATGTGTGTGTGTGACTGAAGCGTTGACTCAACTGGTCGAAGGACCAAGAATGCAAGAAAGTGCGACACAGTGGTACCCGTTTTCCTTTTTCTCAAAGCATGTCCCCTCTACCCTGTCTAATGCTCGTCCACCTCAAACTGCATGCTTTCAAGATTCTAACGCAGACCCGTAAATGTCCTTTGCTGTGTAATGCACTAAATAGCCTTTCTTAAATACACTGCCACTCTCCATGTCGCACGTGTACTATTTAGCCTGCTGTTGCACTCTCTCTCTCTCTCTCTCTCTCTCTCTCTCTCTCTCTCTCTCTCCTTCACACTCCCACTCTTCCGAGCGATTAGCTCCGAAATTGGCAGACTGCCACCCCTAGCGCACTACCCAATTGGCTCCAAATACCGCCAGTATTTGCACAAAACTTGTCTTTAATAAAATCACCATGAGACCGTGTCACTACCTCTCCTTTCTGCTAAATTGACGAAACCGAGAATTGGCCATAAGGGAAAGGACAGGTAAGACGACTGAGGTTCCCTAATCTGACCCGTAATGAGGGAACTACATGTCAGCTGCTCCTATTATGAGATAAAATGCCTCAGATGACGCGACCTTCCCCGTTCCGAATTGTCGCAATACCCAAACCGTAAAGGTAATCGAAACCTCCCCATCTTCCCAGGACGCACCCAGTATTGCGTTCAGTTGCCCCCGATAAGAGTTTTTAACTATCCTTCACCCCCCGATCGTAAGAGATGGGTCGACTTGCGACTAACGCAGGCCAGCTGTGGTCCCTAGAAATGATTTTTTCGATAGGCAAATTTCAGAGTTTGGAATTCGAGAAATGCCACTGAACGCTCACCAACTGAACTGTGGCCTTCTGCCGATAGTACCCTTATAACCCAAAGTAAGATGATGCCCCCCCATCACAGTTTTCTATGTCCCTAGTTATTTTCCCATGAGACCCCTGTCTTTTCTAATTTAGTAATCAGGCCGCGAGAGGCTGCATAGGAACCAGAATGATGTTTTACAAAGTTAAAGATTAGACCGAAGCGAAGAAAACCATTACAATGAACCTTGTCGAAAGCGAAAATGTTTAGTTAAAAGGCAGGATGCATTGATAAAATGAAAGATGTTTAGCCTATGTTCGTCCCTCAGCGAGATACCTATTAGTACCATGTTGATAGCTCACAACACCCTTTTGTAAATATAAACCCCTAGAGAACGGTATAGCTTTGTCAGGCTTGTATTACGAAGGTGGGTCTCCATCAGATGAACTGTCGTGACTATAGTAAACAGTTGTGAAGGAAAGTCATAGTAAATCCAGCAGGCCCACCATCGATCATTTATATGTCAGTTGTGAACCCTAATATAACGGACGTTTCTATTGTCATTTACCTGGAGCTGGGAGAGAAATAGACTTGTGTGATTACCTTCCTCTGCCCATTCTCTAAAGACTGTCTTTTCAAACTCCTTCAAGGGTACAGCTGTCGGAGGAAAGAAGGACCGGATGTGGGAGCACGTGGCCTGACTACAGACTATGGAACGTCTGCGGCATGGGCCAAGGCGAGACCGCGACAGAACGGAGCTGCAGGACGAGGCACTATTTCCGACAAAACAAGAGGAGAGGGCTGACCTGATGCCCCTGTCCAATGTTCAAATGTGTGCCGAAAGGTCCCCGCTCCCTAAACTCGGTCATAAGCCCGCCTACCTGAAATCTCTCGTTCCCCTAGTTTGTTCCCGACCTGGCCATTGCTCCACCCCCCTTTTTCTCCGACCTACCCTATGGACTATTTGTACACTCTTCTTCCACCTGAACTTTTTGACTATCGACTCCGAAAGACACAGGGCGAAAAAGACCTTTTCGACCAGAAACGCGAGGAAAAGGTCGTGCCCTGCAACACGGGACCTAGAATAGAGCTGGACCCTTAGCTCCACCGCCGGTGCTCCACAGCGCCAACAAAGGACTGAGAACTCAGTAACTTCGAACATTGACACCCTCAATCATCGTTTCTGCTACGTCTCGTTTCTCTCCCAGCCACCATTGTATTGATTATGCTCCAACCAAATATATACGGAGCCTGTATATAATAACCTGTATGCAATGTACTGACTGCTCGCTACAGAATCATTTTTTGTATTACCTTACTATGACTTTCCTGCTAACAAGTTTATCAAAGTTTATCAATAGGCCCGCCTCCTAAAACTAGAGATCTTAAATGTAGTGTTTACGACTCCTTCACCTGGGGTCCTACTGCTTTTTCTTATGCCCACCATAATAGACTTGAATAGGAAATAGATCAGCAAGATGTCTTGAATATGTTAAAGGGAGGACTGTGGAAAATTAGTATGGTTTGGTAAACATTATCTGCGCCATCTTGCCTTTTCCCCTGATGCCACACTTTTGTCGTGCGCGCCCGCCATTTTTTTAGGTGCCTCGATCAGGACCATCCCTTTTGCACGCCACTGGCCCCCAACATAGCCCTTCGCCCTCGCCAAGCCTGCACGCTGACCAACCCCCCCTCGCTCGCACATGCTTTGAGTCATAAACCCCTCTTCAGCGCAGTTCTGCCTCAAAGCCCCATCCTGTTCCCAGCGCGACCCCTCCCTTCATTCTTTTCATAGTCCCCGGCCCTTTGATACAAAAAAAAACCCTTTTCCTGTGCCCGTTTGTCTTCCTTGTTCCCAGGCCGACACCTAGCTCTGCCGATACTATTCCTTGCCCCTCCCCGTACAGTTGAAAGCTTCCCTCATCAAAGGACCCCCGAGTTGATCAGAGCCCCCACCCCACGAGATCCGATCGAACCCCCCACACTCCATGAATCGGCGGAATATCCAGCTGCGCGATAACCATCACCTGTTGTGACCGGGGTGGGGACTTCTACTGTAAATGTGTGTGGGAACGGGCCCGAAGGGGAGATTCCGGGAATGTCTTTCCGTACATCAAAGCATTGCCATGAATATGTAAACTGTAATAAAGCCACAAAAACCTGTATATAAGGGGCCAGGCCTCAGAAATAAGTTAGAGCACCTCATGACGATACCTGCTGTCTGATTTGTCGTGTTCTCCTCCGGAGAGAATAAACCTTGTTTCCTGCCTTCCAGTCTCCAGCGCCTGCCTCTTCATTGATTAATGTTTCGTGGGTTAAAGAGGCGATACCGCCGGGCAAATACCGATTGTCCCCGACCTTAGTTTCTACACTAGCACCATTGGTTTTGCAAATGCTTGCTTGATCTTGTTATTAGCTACTGTTGGTAAGAACTCCTGCAGCAAGCTAGAGCCTCGAAGGGCGGCATGAATCGAGGGATTTGTTATTTGTAGACGTGCAATGAAGTCTGTGCTGGCCAGCCTGTGGCATGTTTATGCAGACTCGAGGTGGCGCTTTTCCTATAGTCCCCACTTTGTTTCTGGAACTCAGAGTTTGTTGCTTCGGCCTGCATGGGGGGGCTCTCAGGGGGCACTGTGGATGGTAATCCCCACCCCAGGTGACCCCTAAATGTACATCATTCAAGGTGATCAGTAAAAGGCGATGTTGATGAGATGATGTCTGAAGGGTGTGATCGTAACCTTGGCTTCCCCACTTGACCACGATTGCATGAACCTGTGACACGAATGTCTCGTCCTGCACCTCTCGCTCTCTACCTGGCGAGCACCGGCAGCAGACTGAACCTCAACATCAAGAGTATCTGTTTGGGACCAGCCATGCCTAGAAGTGTCTCCCTTGCCTTATATTGTACTAGTCTCACTATTCACCATCTGGTGAAGTGAGACCACGAGAGCTGTCTCGTCTGCTACAATAATAACCTTTATGAAGTGCTACGCCGGCGTCTAGGCGCTGTTCATCGGGTGAGGTGCATGCTATGTGGAGGCCACGATCATGAAAGGCTTCTGCTGTGTCTTAAGAGGTTGGCGAGATGCTGCTTGCTTGCGCTGCCGCAGTCCACAGGTGACCGGTCACTTCGACATGTACAGTGGAGTTGTAGTCCGTGTGTGCTGTGCGGTGCATCCTGCTTTTTCCTTCCACACCGGCTGTTTTTGAGTGGAGTTGGAGTTGTAGTCCGTGTTTGCTGTGCGGTGCATCCTGCTTTTTCCTTCCACACCGGCTGTTTTTGAGTGGAGTGGGAGTTGTAGTCCATGTGTGCTGTGCGGTGCATCCTGCTTTTTCCTTTCACACTGGCTGTTTTTGAAAGGAGTGGGAGTTGTAGGCCGTGCGTGCTGTACGGTGCATCCTGCTTTTTCCTTCCCCACCGGCTGTTTTTGAGTGGAGTGGGAGTTGTAGGCCGTGTGTGCTGTGCTGTGCATCCTGCTTTTTCCTTCCCCACTGGCTGTTTTGAGTGGAGTGGGAGTTGTAGGCCGTGTGTGCTGTGCAGTGCATCCTGCTTTTTCCTTCCACACCGGCTCTTTTTGAGTGGATTGGGAGTTGTAGTCTGTGTGTATTGTACGGTGCATCCTGCTTTGTCCTTCCACACCCGCTGCTTTTCAGTGGAGTGGGAGTTGTAGTCCGTGTGTGCTGTGCAGTGCATCCTGCTTTTTCCTTCCACACCGGCTGTTTTTGAGTGGAGTGGGAGTTGTAGTCCGTGTGTGCTGTGCAGTGCATCCTGCTTTTTCCTTCCACACCGGCTGCTTTTGAGTAGAGGGGGAGTTGTAGTCCGTGTGTACTGTGCAGTGCATCCTGCTTTTTCCTTCCACACCGGCTGCTTTTGAGTGGAGTGGGAGTTGTAGTCCGTGTGTGCTGTGCGGTGCATCCTGCTTTTTCCTTCACACCGGCTGCTTTTGAGTGGAGTGGGAGTTGTAGTCCGTGTGTGCTGTGCGGTGCATCCTGCTTTTTCCTTCCACACCGGCTGTTTTTGAGTGGAGTGGGTGTTGAAGGCCTTGTAGCTACCTGCTGGTGTCCCTTCTATCCACCTGGCCCACCCCCTCCCATGCATACTGTTTGCACTACGCGCCTGCACCACTGAAATCCTTGCACTGCCCCTACCTGCCCGCCACTGCCAGGGCGTTGAGCTCTGGTGTCTGTTGAATGGCAGAAAGGCAAATTCCTCTTCTTGCCATTACATCTTCGCTGGATGGGGCTTGGAATAAAGCAGATCCTTCTCTGCACCCCTCTTCCAAGTCAGTCATCTATTAAACTTTACTCCTCCCAGAGCAGGGTCTGCTATCCACCCCTGCTAGGGGAGCTCCTGTTGCTCCGGGGTGGACCTTACAAAGCATGTTAACAAATTGCTGTATTTTGTGCATGCCTTCGGGTCCCTCACCTCTGTCCTGAGTAGACTCGGCCTTGGATGCTGTATCCTGTCCTTGCCGTTGGGTGGACAGAGTAGAGAATTTACCGTCTGTAGCCTGTCCCTGTAGAGGGTGCTTCACCGTCACGCCGGTGTGGCCCCGGTACAGCTTTACTGGCTGTCTGTAGTTAGTGTATGACATGGGTTAGTGGAGTTGTTGTTTTTTCTTTACTCCTGGGTGGAGTAAACCGGAGCAATGAAATTCTGACATTCCCATTTCACTTATAATTGGTGATCATAACTAACTCACTCTCAATAACTCACTCGCTAACTCTCTCACTCTCACTAACTAAATCTCACTCACTCTCACTAACTCAATAACTCTCTCTCACTAACTAACTCACTCGCTAACTCTCTCACTCTCACTAACTCTCTCACTAATTTCATCACTCTTACTAACTCTCTCAATCTCTCACTAACTATCTCCCACTAATTAACTCACTAAATCTATCACTCTCAATAACAAAGTAAGTAACCTTCACTCTCCTGTTATTTATACCCACCCCTTTGTGGAAAAGTAAATTTTGCCATGTTGTATGTGCCTACGTGTTCCCTATGTTATGTTATATGTGCATGATCGATATGCATGTATTCCCCTATGATCGATTAAAGACGCAATTATAGTTGTGTCCATCTCTAGTATGCCAGTTTCCAGTTTTCGTGAATACAACGAATATCGGGCCTATGTAAAGCTACGTTGCCACGTTTTACAGTGTGCACGTTAATTCATTGAATTATCCCCGTTTCTAGGCCTCAAAAGGGCCCGGACTTAGATTCAGCGCCTGTTTTCTGAACCCTCTCCAAGGAGTGATACAGCCCCCACCTGTATCCCTGACTCTTAGCTTACTTTCATGCCTCGCAGTGCCCGGCTCGGCCTGGCTCTGCCTCCCAGTCTGCCAAGAATATGTTATGTTTCTAGTTATCAGTCCAGCCCTCCTTCTCTGCATTCCTAAGCTACTGAATCGCATCAATAGTTTCCGTCATGGTCTAGCCTTTATGTCTCCATGTAAGAGAAATACTGTATTAATATTTATAGAATATTCCCCGCACACGCACTACATGTAGAATTATGCATGCACCAGTCTTAATGTCTGTTAGCCTTTACTCTGATAACTTTTGGATTCTATCAACATGTACTCTAAACACCAGATACTAGATATGCCTGGGTACATGTCGCTCTGACACTCCAGACTTTAGTCTCCTCTTCTAGCGCAGAAGTCATAGCCCCCCAGTTCTCCCTGGTAACACGTCATTGTCAGTTTGCGCGCACCACTAGGTTAGAGGTCCCAGCTGCTCAGGTAGCCCCCTCCATGTTTCCGCCCCGTTTATGACATATTCTGTTACGTTTACATCACATGTCTGTGTATACGCCCTGTACACGCCTTCTTGTTACCTCATTTTGCCCTTATCTTTCGCGACTGCTACAAACTCCGCCTACTGCTACGCCTACTGTATTGAATGCAATGTATTTTGTTTAACTATATATACTAATGTTCTGTTATTAAAAGTTATGCGCATCATTCCCAGATCCTGCCCCCGGCAGCTGTCGGGCCCTGCCATCCCATTCCCATGCAGGCTGTCCTGTTCCTGTCCTTTTATGCCTGATTAAAGCCTGTACACTCTAGCTACCTCGAATCTTGACTCTTATTTATTGAGCTATCTGTTTGTATGAGTATCCCGAAAAATAGAACCGGTAATTAATTATTTATTTACCACATAATGGCGCCCGAATAGGGACTTGCCCTTTCCCCACGCGCCGGAGAAGCCACGCAGGCCCCCTGATCCTCTGCAGCCGTGACGGAACCATACCGTGCACGTGCAGATATTTCTGCTTCAAGTATCCCTCAGGCCCACGGAGGAGACGGAGGTTGCGGTCCAGCGTCCAGACGAGGTGGTGGAGGAACGCGGCGAGTCCCGACCAGAGCCCAAGCCGAGAGTCCAAGGTCCGAGGTATCCGGAGGCCCACCTGTAACTAAAGTCCGAGGTTCGTCCGTCCGTCGTCGTAGCAGTCCAGTCCAGTCCGAGGCCTTCCGTTCTTGCTGCCCGGTGAGTACCATTGCTGGGGTAGTATCTAGACAGGGTCAATTGATTTATCTCTGGTCCGTGGGTTTGGGTACACAGATCCAACACGAAGTGTCCACTTAGGTGGATGCGGGTCCTGACGTGTCTCTTTATGGGACCGGTAAGTTTCGTACTGTTTTAGCAGTGCATCTAGTCATTCTAGTAAGTTTCTGTTCCAGTAAGTTCTGTTTTTGAGAAATTCATGTATTCTGTTTTCAGTATTTCAGGTAATATTCTGTCCAAAATGTTATTTCATGTGTTTTCAATGTCGTGGTATGAATGATTCGTTTTTCAGTTATTATTGTGTTTATCGTGTATTGTATTGTGTCCAGACTCCAGCCTAGTTATGCCTCTGTTCTCAAAGTTACATCAGTTAAAAACTAGAAAAGGTCTGCTCAAGGAAGCAGTTCCTGTCCCGCCTAGGGACAGTCCAGGTCATTTTATGTATCAAAAGCATGGCATAAGTGCCATATTATATCTAGATTTATGGGTGGAGTACACCAAGGAATTAGAGGAAAAGTATAGATGGCCCGTATCAGGTACGTGGGATGCCGAGTGCATCATGCGAGTAGAAGAAGCATTATGGAAAAAGAAAGCCAGACAGTCCCAGAGAGACTGTGGAAAAGTAAATTTTGCCATGTTCTGTGTCCCTACGTGTCATCCATCATATGTTATGTGTGCATGATCAATATGCATATGTTATTCCCCATGTCCGATTCAAGACGCAATTATAGTTGTGTCCACCTCTGGTATGTCATTTCCCAGTCCCCGTGAATACTACGAATATCAGGCCTATGTAAAGTTATGTTGCCACGTTTCTCAGTGTGCACGTTATTCTATTATAAAGTCCCCGTTTCCAGGCCTCAACAGGGCCCGGACATCAGATTCAGCTCCTGTCTCCTGAGCCTCGCTGAGGAGCGATACAGCCCCCACCTGTATCCTTGACCTTTCACTTACTTCCTGCCTCGCAGTGCCCGGTGCAGCTTGGCTCTGCCTCTGAGTCTGCCAAGACTATGTTATGATTCCAGTTATCAGTTTAGTCCTCCTTCTCTGCATTCCTAAGCTACTGAACTGCATCAATAGTTTCCGTCATTTTCTAGCCTATGCGGCTCCATGTTAAGAGAAATACTGCATTTAATGGTCATTTAATATTCTTAATCACGCACTACATGTAGAATAAATGCATGCTCCAGTCTTAGAGTCAGTTAGCTTTTCCCCTCATGACTTCTAGTTTATATCAACATGTTCCCTAAACATCAGATACTAGATAGGGTTTAGGTACATGTCGCTCCGACCCTCCAGACTTTAGTCTCTGCTCCTAGCACAGAGTTCATAGCCCCCAGCTTCTCCTAGTAACACGTCATTGCCAGTTTGCGCGCACCACCAGGTTAGAGGTCCCGGCTCCTTAGGTAGCCCCCTCCAAGGTTTCCGCCCATTCATGACATATTCTGTTACGTTTGCATCACATGTCTATGTATACGCCCTGTTACACCTTCTTTTTACTCTTATCTTTCGCGACTGCTACGCGTCACGCCTTCTGCTCCACCCACTGCTACGCCTACTGCAATGTAATGCTATGTGTTTGCGTTATGTATATATGCTCGTGTATTGTTATTAAATGTTAGCGCGCTCATCCCAGACCCAGCCCCAGCAGCTGCTGGGCCCCTGTTGCCCTACTGGGCCCTGTCGCCCTGTCATCCTATTCCTATGCAGGTTGTCCTGTTCCTGTCCTTATGCTGTATTAAACCTGCAAAACTCCTACTACCTCGAATCTTGACTCTTATTTATTGAGCTATCTGTTATGATATATGTCTAGTCAAAAATAGGGTATTATTTATTTATTTACCACATAATGGCGCCCGAACAGGGACTTGCCCTTTCCCCACGCGTCGGTGAAGCCACGCCGACCCCCTGACCCTC
Source organism: Lissotriton helveticus (assembly GCF_964261635.1). Lineage (NCBI taxonomy): Eukaryota > Metazoa > Chordata > Amphibia > Caudata > Salamandridae > Lissotriton > Lissotriton helveticus. The sequence goes on from NW_027611676.1 coordinate 2,178,515, forward strand.
TGCAGTCGTGACGGAACCATACCGGCCACGTGCAGATATTTCTGCTCAAGTATCCCTCAGGCCCACGGAGGAGACGGAGGAGGCGGTCCAGCATCCAGACGAGACGGTGGAGGAACGCGGCGAGTCCCGACCAGAGCCCAAGCCGAGAGTCCAAGGTCCGAGGTATCCGGAGGTCCACCCGTAACTGAAGTCCGAAGTCCGAAGTCGTAGCAGTCCAGTCCAGTCCGAGGCCTTCCGTTCTTGCTGCCCGGTGAGTACCGTTACTGGGGTGGTATCTAGACAGGGTCAATTTAATTGACTCTGGTCTGTGGGTTGGTGGTACACAGTCCCACAAACGAAGTGTCCACTTCGGTGGATGCGGGTCCTGACGTGTCTCTTTAAGAGACCGGTAAGTTTCGTACTGTTTCAGCAGTGCATCTAGTTTCTGTTCTAGTCAGTTCTGTTCTCGAGAAATTTCAAGTATTTTCAGGTGGTATTCTGTTCGAACTGTTATTCATAATGTTCTTCATGTATTTTAATGTTGTGGTATGAGTGCGACGTGATTTCGTGTTTTCATTGTGTATTGTATTGTATTATGTCCAGATTATAGTCCAGTCATGCCGCTCTTCTCAAAGTTACGTCAGTTAAAAACTAGAAAGGGTCTGCTGGAAGCAGCAGTTCCCGTCCCGCCCAGGGACAGTCCAGGTCATTTTATGTATCAGAAACATGGCATAAGCGCCATATTGTATCTAGATTTATGGGTAGAGTATACCAAACAGTTAGAAGAAAAGTATAGATGGCCCGTATCGGGTACATGGGATGCCGAATGCATCATGCGAGTAGAAGAAGCATTATGGAAAAAGAAAGCCAGACAATCACAGAAAGACGCCATCGAGCTATGGCGCAAAGAAGCTCATAAAAGAACCGAAAAAGAAATCAGAAAGTCAGAACTAAGTAGAGAATCCCAAGAACGAGCCCAAGAAAGAGAATTAATCGAGATAGGTGAACAAGTCAAAGCCGAACAGTCAGACAGACAGAGGCATGCCCTTATTAAGGGTATGTATCCTCTTCTTGCCGAGGGCTTGCCAAAAGCGACCCCGGAGGCATCCAGTAATTTCCCGCCACCACTAGTTCCGACCAAGCTACGTCACAAACAGACCGCAGCTGATATTTTTATTTCGTCCTATTTGGACGACACCGTCCCTGAATATGCAAATCCTGTTCGCGCTCCGCCAGTCCCTGTAAATCAGGCACTTCCCGCTCCTCCAGACACCGGAGTACCTGTTACGGTACCCCCGGTCCAGCCCGCCATACAAGTCCAGCCTGCATTTCCATTTCCCACTCTGCCAGGACGAAGAGCCTCAGTAGACGACTCTAGTTTAGGGGCCGCAGGAGGAGGCCTTCCTCAAACCCCGCCGCCACACAAGCGTTTATCAGCACTCGAATTACATGCTCAAGCATCACAGCGTACTCCTAAAAGTAATAAGTCTGTTGCAGAAATCAGGCAAACCCTTGGCGAATGTGTCTATGACCCAGTTCCAGGCGAGTTTAATATGGTTTTATATTCCGTACGCGTAAGGAGAGTGACCGAGTATCTAGTCACCCTACCAAACATGAAAGAAGATCTAGACAGAATATATCGTTTCATCCGTACAGGGGATGATCCAGGAAGTATTAGTGATGCCATGTCTCAAAGGAAAGCTGAGATTCAGCGCATGATATTAAAGTTCTTAATTAACTGTCTAATAAGAGAACAGGATTACCCGTCTAAAGACCCGGAAGAAATGAAAACTCTAACAAAGTGGAGTGATAATATAGCCGAAGGAAAGCACAATACCATTAGTGCCATGGAAAGTATGTAAGAAAATCCGTAGAGAAATAATAAAGATACACGAACAGCGTAAAGCAGCACAAGTAAGCGAGAAAGAAAGTATCTCTGATCCTGAAGAGGAAGACGACGAGAATACTGCCAGAATAGCGTATGTAGGAAAACCTAGATTTCCAGATCGCCATTTACGTCTAGAACCCAAGTCTACTTTCCATCATTCAGCACCAGAACAAGGTTCCCTAGAACAAGTATTTCAAGCTACCGATCACATTCTGAAATCACGAATCGGTTATAGTGAGTTAAGTACTATGCATGAACAAGAACTAGTCCGATCAGCAGTCCGATGGATTACTGATTCTACCACTTTCCCAGACGAAATAGTGGCACAAATGTTTCTGAAAATGCCCCCAGCCGAGCAGCGACTGGTGGGTATGTATATGATCCAGTACCTCATTACTCTGTATGAGGGTCAGCACTCTGATCCAGGTCCGTTACATGATATCCTGAACGAGTTACTCCAGTATAGATGGAGAGGTCTGGGTACCGATTTAATTAGTGTCATTCTAGAACAACGCCACAAATATAGAACGTTTCTGAATCCGCATTTTGTTCATGTCTCACCCCCAGAAAGTAAATCATTCTACATAGACAGACAGAATCCGTTACGAGAAGTCCACCCAGTCAGAGGAACGGGTGGCGAAATGCAGCGAGTGTTTGTATACACTCCGATTACAAAGATGGAACTTCTAGAGATGAAGAAATTAATTCCCTGTCATGACAAAGATCCAGCAGGGTTCCATAGAGAATTAAAAGACATGCTCCGTATGGGAGAATACACTTACCCAGATATCATTAAGATGTTAAAGGTCCTGTTGCCCGCAGGGGTGTATGAAAAGCTAAAGGAAAAAGAATGGGAGGTGGGAGAGAAAAAGATAGACTGGGCAGTTCTAGAAGCAGAAGACAAGGCACGAGTACCAGGTACTGGTCTTGGAGAGAAATGTAAAGAATTACCAGAATTATTGATTCAAGTTTTACCCAGATTATTGACAACTAGAAAAGAAGACTGGGATGCAATCTCAGCCTGTAAACAGAAACAAGACGAAGATATTAGTGATTTTTATTCTAGGTTTGAAAAGTGCTTTAGTATCAACAGTGGTCTCAAGACAAGTAGTGAGTCATACCCTCACCTTTTCGTTACTAAATTAGTCGAGAATTCAAGCCCACAAGTTAAAAATCGAGTTTTGAAAGTCGAAAGCACCTGGCAAGCAAATACTCCGTCCCAGATGCTCCAGATGCTCCAGTACCACCAGAATAGAATCAGGGAAGAGCAAGAACACGAGAGAAAACGTATGAAGGACACGAAAATGAAAGTACTAGTTGCACAATCTGTTCCTCAAGACAGTCAGAAGAGGGGTCCAAATCAAGCCAGTCATCCTGCAGCACCCGTTAAAGGGAACTGCAATTATTGTAAACAGCCAGGTCATTTTATAAATGAGTGTGCAGTTCTGAAACACAACATAGCTACTGGTAAGACTAAAGAAAGACCACGTCCGCCTAGACAGGAACAAGTTTCACAGATTCCTCAGCCACAGAATGCACCACAGACAGTTACAGCACCGCAGCCTATTGCTGCAACACAGCATGTTACATCGCAGATGTACCAGTATGCACAGTCTGAGTATCCAGAGTACCAGCCATATTCATGAAACAGCCTAGAGAGGGAGGTAGGCTTGCCTCTCATCGAGATACCTGTAGATCAAGAAGGTCCCTATGTTCACAGTCAAGTATTAGGGAAAGACAGAAAGTTTTTGATTGATACAGGGGCAAGTAGGACCACAATTAGTCATGCCGAAGTTCCAGGGGCTCCGCTCTCAGGCTCTAGAAATGTTTCCCTTGGATTTTCAGGAAAGCCTATCGTGAATGAGATTTCAAAACCAGTTACTTTAGAAGTAGGTCCATTGTCCCGCACTACTGATCTGTTACTTACTAAATCATGTCCAGAAAATCTATTAGGCATTAAAACACTGAAAGAATTGGGTGCAGTCATATGCTGTTCCCCAGAGGGAATACGATTGTTCCTACGTGACTTTAAGGGTCACTACGTATTACGAGATTTTGATTCCAGACTGTCTAATGTCCCGCAGCATTTATGGGCGCAAGGTCCAACTGATGTAGGTTATATGCAAATCACACCCCATCGTGTGACTCTCAAACCAGGTGTAGTGTTACCACGAATCAGGCAGTATAGATTGCCACCTGAGGCCGTAGCAGCCTTATCCAAAATTATTGACGAGCTCATGGCTCAAGGAGTAGTTGTAGAAACTGACTCCAATGTATGCAATTCTCCGATCATTCCAGTCATGAAACGTACTGATCCAAATGCACCCCCAGTATATCGATTAGTGATTGATTTACGGGAGCTTAACAAATGTATTATTCCTCAGTACCCAGTTGTCCCAGATATCTCTTCCCTATTGACAGCCATTGATTCCGAAGCCACGTTCTTCACTGTCATAGATCTTAAGAATGCATTTTTTAGTGTTCCCATCCATCCAGACAGCCAGTTTCTTTTCGGATTCTGTTTAAATGGAAGGAGCTATATGTTTACACGAGCTCCTCAAGGTTTCACAGAAAGTCCTAGTATTTACAGTCAAGCACTCAAGAGACAACTAGACAATATTCACATGCCAACTGACACTGCCCTGCTCCAGTATGTCGATGATCTACTGATCACAGCCCGTTCTGAACGTGACTGCGAGCGGGCGTCACTTACAGTTCTGTATTTCCTAGCCGAGATGGGACACAAGGTGTCCCCTTCGAAGCTTCAATTCTGTGTCCAGCAAGTGGTCTACATAGGACACTTACTGTCCAAGAGGGGTAGGCAGTTGACACCAGACCGTATCCAGTTAATAGCGAGTCTTCCCCAGCCCAGAACCCAGAAGGAGGTACGTGCTTTTATTGGCCTTACTTCTTACTGCAGACAATGGATTCCTCAGTATGCATTTCTAGCCAAGCCACTGATACAGTTAACGACACAGGAGGCAGCCGTATCGACTGTCCTCCCTTGGACATCTGAACATACACTTAGTTTCAATGAGTTAAAGAAAGCTTTATGCCAAGCTCCAGTTCTAGCAACACCGAACTACAGTAAGCCTTTTACACTTTTCGTTACAGAACGTGAAGGTACAGCATTATCTGTTCTTACACAAGATCAAGCAGGACAATACAAGCCCTGTGCTTACTTTTCTAGCACACTAGATCCAGTCGCCCAGGCGTTGCCTGCGTGCCTCAAGTCAGTTGCAGCCACAGCACTAGCTATCAGACAAAGTGATTCCATAGTTTTAGGACACTCCTTGACAGTACAAGTCCCACACTCCGTAGAAGTTCTTTTAAACCGAACACAAACACAGCACTTGACAATTGCACGATTAACAGGTTATGAATTGACACTGTTTCAGCCACACATAGAAATCAGACGCTGCAACGTTCTGAACCCTGCTACACTGTTACCATCAGTTAATTCAAATCCTGACACACATGACTGTGTGGAAGTAGTTAACATTACGACAAAGCCAAGACAAGATCTGACAGACATTCCGTTACCAGATCCCGACCTGACACTTTATGTGGATGGGTCATGTATGAGAACAAGTACAGGAGAACTAGTCGCCGCGTATGCAGTGACTACTGACACTGAAGTTATTGAAACACACCGTATTGACACCCTGTCCGCTCAAGCAGCAGAGCTAGTTGCTCTGACACAAGCCTGTATACATGCCAAGAACCTGAAAGTTAATATTTACACAGATTCACGCTACGCATTTGGAGTTGTACACGACTTTGGAGTGCTCTGGCAGGAGAGAGGTTTCATGACTTCTCATGGAACCAAGATTCAGCATGGTCTCCTTATTCAAGCTCTGTTAGATGCCATACATTTACCGACATCTATCGCTATCATGAAGTGCAAAGCACATACGAAAGTTACTGACATTATTTCTCAAGGTAACGATCTAGCAGATCGCACAGCCAAGCTTACAGCACAGACTCTAGACATTCCAGTTAACATGACACACACTCCAGATCCGACTACATGTATGACAGTTAAGGACCCCACCCAAGATGTCATAGACATCCAGTTACATGCTACTCCCGATGAAATCAAGAAATGGTCCGAACAAGGAGGGGTCCAGACAGATCAAGGATGGTTAACAAAGGGTATATTGTAGGACACAGAACGTATCCCGCTTTCTATTTATTCAGAATCGATTTTACCTTCCCAAACAACAAGGTCAGTACAGAAGTTGTTTGCTTTCTCTCTAGCAGCACATTTTGGTATTTTTTTGGCACATAGGTTTAGCGACAAGTTCTCGAGCACTTTTGGGTTACACTCCGGGTTCACTTTTATATGGCCATTTCCCCTATCAGTACATTTTTTCACGCACTGGTATTTTTCACCTCACCTCCTTATCATTTTTTCACTTCCCTATCGTTTCAGCATATCACCGAAGTTTACCCTCACCAGTTCCAACAATCAGTGGTTGTATATAAAAGCACATAGAAACATGTAACTAGTGAAAGATTGCTCACTATGTATGAACGAAGGAGCGTTATTTGATTATATAAAATGTTTGGTTATGTTTATTTTCTAGATACTGCCCCTGAAGAAGGGCCTGGAGGCCCGAAATGCATTGGGCGGGCAATGTAAAATAAGATACATATGAAAGTGGTCATCAAAAGTTATGCAATGTTTATAATGTAATATAATGCAACATGAATGAAATGTCGTATTATTTGATCATATGCAGATACAGCTAATCATAAATTCTTGTTAACAAAAAGTCATGGTTTCCTTATTGTTTGAATTTGAGATTGTTTTATTAAACAGTATTATATGAATTACGTTTAAAAACTATTCCAATAGGAAACGCAACAGTGCGCGTCAGGTCAAGCGGTTGCGCTTGAATAATTGTGTTATTAGTTCATGCACGAGAGGGACATCGTGCCTACCTACGCAGCACGCATAGAGAAACAGCTAAAAAAGATTTAATCATATAAATAACGGTGTGCCCAGCCTCTACTACATTAGTAACAAAGGGTAGAGCCACATGGTTTCTCCCCGACTCTATGGTTCAAGTCATCATTAATACCGCACATAGTCCAGCACATCTAGGAGAAAAAGCTATGTTAGACAGTATCCAGAACATTTGGTTCAACAAGCATTTACGAGCTGCAGCCAAGCAGAAAGTCCGTACCTGTATGATATGTTGTCAGTTTAATCCAGGTAAAAGTGTCCCGGTGGAACAAGGTGGATTCCAGCCCCCTGACCACCCTTTTGAGGTCCTCCAGATGGATTATATTCAGATGGAGCGATGTCGAGGTTTCAAGTATGTCCTTGTAGTTGTATGCGCTTTGTCCAGGTGGACAGAAGCATATCCAGTTCCAGATTACACAGCCGCGACCACTGCCAAGCAGTTGGTTCGTGAGTTTTTCCCTCGATATGGACTCCCTAGAGTCGTATATTCTGATAACGGTCAGCCATTCTCATCTGAGTTGATGAAGCACGTTTCCCTGTTGTTGGGGTACCAGTGGAAGTTTCATTGTGTACGCCATCCTGAAGCAGCCGGTCTGGTCGAGAGACATAATCAGACTCTGAAAATCCGTATTGCAAAAGTGTGTAAAGATAAGGGTGTGGACTGGTTAGTAGCTCTGCCAGTCGCTTTGTTTTATATGCGCATGGTCGCACATTCCAGATCAGGTCTGTCCCCGTATGAGGTCGTTTTCGGCCGCCCCCCTAACATGTGGGGTACTCCTAGACCCCGAAGTATTACTGATGTTTCATGTAATATGCTGACAGATTACCTAGCTTCCTTGATGTCTGCCCTCAACTCATGTCGTTCACAGGTTGCCGCCGCATTTCCAGACAATACCGAGGTGGCACCGCACGAAATCGTTCCAGGTTCGATGGTGATGGTCCGAAACTTTGACAGAATAAGTCCGCTGGAGCCTCGTTGGAAAGAGCCCCGACAGGTCCTCCTCACCACCCGTACAGCCGTGAAGTTGGAAGGACGTAAAGGATGGATACACCTTTCTCATGTTAAACTTTTTAAAGGATTGAAACCGGTCTTCAAGAACATTTCCCAGGATATCAAGACTTGTCAAAACATTGTTCCTAAGGACTGTCCCGCAAATGACATTGACACAACCCCTCCCCTGTTAGAGAAAACTCCGCAACAGGAGTATAAGCAAAAGTTAAGGTCTAGTAAAATAAGTCAGTCAGTTTGATTGTATAAGTCCTCCCCTAGGTGAAACGGTTAGACTGTTTCTGACATGTATAAAATAGACCCCCATAGTGAGAGAGTCAGTGAAAACTCAATTCGATGTATCGTTTTTCTAAGTTTCATATTATTCATCAGCATAATGATTTCCTGCACCAGTTATGCATTCTATCTGTATTTTCCAGTTTCTCATGTATATGAGCCTTTTAATGTTACAGTAGAGCACACGTTTAGTGATCTGCCTCCTCACGAATATTCATACCGCCTCGCTATGCGTAATAACTCATTTATCCGCATGTTACATTATTCACACCAGACCAGCAATGCCACTAATTGTTGGGTGTGTGCTCGACTGCCCCCTTTCCAGACGTCAAAGGGAGTTCTGCCACTCTTTCCGTATCCTTTTTCACATAATGGTTCGTGTGGAGCATGGTCCACGTTAACGTCATCTTCGACAGATATGTCCTTTCTTAACAGCACATGTTTCCCAGACAAGCAAGGTTTCCCCCACAGAACAGGTTTAGATCTAGAAAATGAAGTGTACAATTTAGGTAACTATTCTTCGAATTTCATGGTTCTGAATGTTCAGTCTGATACTACTCCAGACTCACCTGCTATTTCAGTATTACCAGTCAAAGGCGAATTATGTGTCCGAAATAATGGTTCTGTACACGTAGGACATAGTGATTGTACTACTATTATCAAGTATAGTGACAGTGGGAAATCTATTTTTAAAGCTTCACGTCATTCTTATTTCGTTTGTGGTCAAACTGCATATGTTCGTCTGCCCCTCGATTGGGAGGGAACCTGTTACATTGCCTTCCTACTGCCACCTGTTTTCCTAGCCCCACCTGATTATCATAGAAATTCCTTCCTAGTACATGCTAGACACAAGAGAAATCTCCCGATTGTCGATTATACTGAAACTGCTGCAGAGCAATTCATTGATATTGATAAAGGTGTTTTCCCTTATTTAGGTACAGTTGTAAATAGTAAGCTAATCCGTAGGTTAACAAGAACCCTTGAAGCAGTAGTAGATGAGACTGCCTCCGCTCTAGGTAACTTAACCGAAGAGCAATCCTTTATGAGAATTGTTGTGCTCCAGAATCGTCTCGTCCTTGACGTCATACTGGCCGATAGGGGCGGGGCCTGTAGAGTCATCGGATCTAGTTGTTGCATTTTTATTCCAAATAACGCGCCGTCTGTTTATTCAGCTATAACCAGACTCCATAAAATTGCCCATCTGATACACCAAGATCCAGGCACCTGGACATGGTCCGGTTGGTTCTGGAATATAATTTCCGCCTGGGGATGGAAAGTCCTGTCCTTTCTAGGTATCGCAGTAGCGATCATATTCAGCTGCTGCCTCTGTATACAATGTGGCCCTGCGATTTGCGGCATGTGTGCTACCTCTTGTATTCCTAGTCCCAAGCCCCGTTCTAAATCTCGTTCCAAGACAATTCGAGATGAACAAATGGTACTGTATGAAATGATAGATGGTATCATGAATATTAATGTTTCCTGATGGAAACGTAGTGACAAGGAGGGAATGTGGAAAAGTAAATTTTGCCATGTTCTGTGTCCCTACGTGTCATCCATCATATGTTATGTGTGCATGATCAATATGCATATGTTATTCCCCATGTCCGATTCAAGACGCAATTATAGTTGTGTCCACCTCTGGTATGTCATTTCCCAGTCCCCGTGAATACTACGAATATCAGGCCTATGTAAAGTTATGTTGCCACGTTTCTCAGTGTGCACGTTATTCTATTATAAAGTCCCCGTTTCCAGGCCTCAACAGGGCCCGGACATCAGATTCAGCTCCTGTCTCCTGAGCCTCGCTGAGGAGCGATACAGCCCCCACCTGTATCCTTGACCTTTCACTTACTTCCTGCCTCGCAGTGCCCGGTGCAGCTTGGCTCTGCCTCTGAGTCTGCCAAGACTATGTTATGATTCCAGTTATCAGTTTAGTCCTCCTTCTCTGCATTCCTAAGCTACTGAACTGCATCAATAGTTTCCGTCATTGTCTAGCCTATGCGGCTCCATGTTAAGAGAAATACTGCATTTAATGGTCATTTAATATTCTTAATCACGCACTACATGTAGAATAAATGCATGCTCCAGTCTTAGAGTCAGTTAGCTTTTCCCCTCATGACTTCTAGTTTATATCAACATGTTCCCTAAACATCAGATACTAGATAGGGTTTAGGTACATGTCGCTCCGACCCTCCAGACTTTAGTCTCTGCTCCTAGCACAGAGTTCATAGCCCCCAGCTTCTCCTAGTAACACGTCATTGCCAGTTTGCGCGCACCACCAGGTTAGAGGTCCCGGCTCCTTAGGTAGCCCCCTCCAAGGTTTCCGCCCATTCATGACATATTCTGTTACGTTTGCATCACATGTCTATGTATACGCCCTGTTACACCTTCTTTTTACTCTTATCTTTCGCGACTGCTACGCGTCACGCCTTCTGCTCCACCCACTGCTACGCCTACTGCAATGTAATGCTATGTGTTTGCGTTATGTATATATGCTCGTGTATTGTTATTAAATGTTAGCGCGCTCATCCCAGACCCAGCCCCAGCAGCTGCTGGGCCCCTGTTGCCCTACTGGGCCCTGTCGCCCTGTCATCCTATTCCTATGCAGGTTGTCCTGTTCCTGTCCTTATGCTGTATTAAACCTGCAAAACTCCTACTACCTCGAATCTTGACTCTTATTTATTGAGCTATCTGTTATGATATATGTCTAGTCAAAAATAGGGTATTATTTATTTATTTACCACAAGACGCCATCGAGTTATGGCGCAAAGAATCTCATAAAAGAACAGAAAAAGAAATCATAAAGTCTGAATTAAGTAGAGAATCCTCAGAAAGAGCCCAAGAAAGGGAATTAATTGAAGTAGGTGAACGAGTTAAAGCCGAACAGTCAGACAGACAGAGAAATGCCCTCATTAAGGGTATGTATCCTCTTCTTGCCGAGGGTTTGCCAAAAGCAACCCCGGAAGCACCATGTAATTTTCCGCCGCCATTAGTTCCGATTAAGCTACGTCACAAACCGACCGCAGCTGATATTTTTCTCTCGTCCTATTTGGACGACACAGTCCCAGAATATGCGAATCCTGCTCCGCCAGCTCCGGTAAATAATGTAATTCCTGTTCCTGCAGCCACCGGGGCACCTGTTACAGCACCTGTTACGGTACCCCCGGTCCAGTCCATAGTACAAGTTCCCGCTACATCGGTCACTCTGCCAGCACGAAGAGTATCAGTCGACGATTCCAGTTTAGGGGCCGCGGGAGGAGGTCCTCCGGGTACCCCGCCGCCACACAAACGTATAACGTTAGTCGAGTTACATGAACGTGCGTTACAGCGTACGCCCAAACATCAGTCCGTTGCAGATATCAGGCGAGCTCTCACCGAATGCCGTTATGATCCAGTCCCAGGCGATGATAATATGGTTATATATTCATTGCGCGCAAGACGGGTGACCGAGTATTTGGACACCCTACCGAATATGAAAGAAGATCTAGACAGAATATATCGTTTCATCCGTACAGGAGAAGATCCAGAAAGTATTGGCGAAATCATGTCTCTAAGGAAAGCTGAGACTCAGCTCATGCTATTAAAGTTTCTAATCAATTGTTTAATAAGGGAACAAGATTATCCAGACAAAGATCCAATCGAAATGAAAGTCCTGACAAAGTGGAGTGATCATATAGCCGAGGGAAGACACAAGACACTCAGTAGTATAGACAGTATGTACAAGAAAATTCGTAAGGAAATAATAAGGTTACACGAGAAACGCAAAACAGCACAAGTAAGCGAGAAAGAAGATAACTCTGATACTGAAGAAGTAGAAGACGAGAATACCGCCAGAATAGCGTATGTAGGTAAATCTAGATTTCCAGACCGACATTCACGCCTAGAACACAAGAAAGTCTTTCATCTTCCAGCACCAGAACAATATTCTCTAGAACAAGTATTTCAAGCTACCGATCACATTCTGAAATCACGAATCGGTTATAGTGAACTTAGTACCATGCATGAACAAGAACTAGCCCGATCAGCAGTCCGATGGATTACTGATTCTACCACTTTTCCAGACGAAATAGTGGCACAAATGTTTCTGAAACTGCCCCCAGCCGAGCAACGACTGGTGGGTATGTATATGATCCAGCACCTCATTACACTATATGAAGGACAACATTCTGATCCAGATCCGTTACATGATATTCTGAACGAGTTACTCCAGTATAAATGGAAAGGTTTAGGTACCGATTTAAGTAGTGTCATTCTAGAACAGCGCCACAAATATAGAACGTTTCTGAACCCGCATTTTGTTCACGTCTCACCTCCAGAAAGTAAACCATTTTACATAGATAGACAGCATCCGTTACGAGAAGTACACCCAGTTAGGACACCGGGTGGTGAAATGCAACGAGTATTTGTTTACACCCCTATCACATAGATGGAACTCTTAGAGATGAAGAAATTAATTCCCTGTCACGACAAAGATCCAGCAGGGTTCCATCGAGAATTAAAAGACATGCTCCGTATGGGAGAATACACGTATCCAGATATCATTAAAATGTTAAAGGTCCTGTTGCCCGCAGGGGTATATGAAAAACTCAAGGAAAAGGAATGGGAGGTGGGAGAGAAAAAGATTGATTGGACAGCTCTAGAAGCTGAAGATAAAATACGAGTACCAGGTACCGGTCTTGGGGACAAATGTAAAGAATTGCCCGAGTTATTGATACAAGTTTTGCCAAGGTTATTAGCCACGAAAAAGGAAGATTGGGATGCAATCTCAGCATGTAAACAGAAACAGGATGAAGATACTAGTGATTTTTATTCTAGATTTGAAAAATGTTTTATTATTAACAGTGGTTTGAAGACAGGTAGCGAGTCATACCCTCATCTTTTTGTTACTAAACTAGTCGAGAATTCAAGCCCACAAGTTAAAAATCGAGTTTTGAAAGTCGAAAGTACCTGGCAAGCTAGTACCCCGTCACAAATGTTACAGATGCTCCAGTATCACCAGAATAGAATCAGGGAAGAGCAAGAACACGAAAGGAGACGTATGAAAGACACGAAAATGAAAGTACTAGTTGCACAATCTGTTCCACAAGACAGTCAGAAGAGGGGTCCGAATCAAGCCAGTCATCCTGCAGCTCCCGTTAAAGGGACATGCAATTATTGTAAACAACCAGGTCATTTTATAAACGAGTGTGCAGTTCTGAAACACAACATAGCAACTGGTAAGACTAAAGAAAGACCACGTCCGCCTAGACAAGAACAAGTTTCACAGACTTCCCAGACACCACAGAATGCACAACAGACAGTTCCAGCACCGCAGCCTATTGCTGCAACACAGCATGTTACACAGCAGATGTACCAGTATGCCCAGACAGAGTATCCAGAGTATCAACCGTATTCATGAAACAGCCTAGAGAGGGAGGTAGGCTTGCCTCTCATCGAGATACCTGTAGATCAAGAGGGTCCCTATGTACATAGTCAAGTATTGGGGAAAGACAGAACGTTTTTGATTGATACAGGGGCAAGTAGGACTACTATCAGTCATGACGAGGTTCCAGGGGCTCCGCTCTCAGGCTCTAGAAATGTTTCCCTTGGATTTTCAGGAAAGCCTATTGTTAACGAGATTTCAAAGCCAGTTACTCTAGAAGTTGGTCCATTGTCCCGAACTACTGATTTGTTACTTACGAAGTCATGTCCAGAAAATTTGTTAGGCATTAAAACATTAAAAGAATTAGGTGCAGTTATTTGCTGCTCTCCAGAAGGAATACGATTGTTTTTAAGAGACTTTAAAGGTCATTATGTATTACGTGATTTTGATCCAAGATTGTCCAATGTTCCACAGCATTTATGGGCGCAAGGTCCAACTGATGTAGGTTTTATGCGAATCACACCCCATTGTGTGACCCTCAAGCAAGGTATAGTCTTGCCACGGATCAGACAGTACAGATTGCCACCTGAGGCTGTAGCAGCCTTATCCAAAATTATTGACGAGCTCATTGCTCAAGGAGTAGTCGTATAAACTGACTCCAATGTATGTAATTATCCTATCATTCCAGTCATGAAACGTACTGATCCAAATGCACCTCCAGTATATCGATTAGTGATTGACCTTCGAGAACTTAATAAATGTATCATACCCCAGTATCCAGTAGTCCCAGATATTTCATCTCTATTGACAGCTATTGATTCTGAAGCTACATTTTTTACTGTTATAGACCTCAAGAATGCATTTTTCAGTGTCCCGATTCATCCAGACAGCCAGTACCTTTTCGGTTTTTGTTTAAATGGAAGGAGCTATAAATTCACACGAGCTCCTCAAGGTTTCACAGAAAGCCCTAGTATTTACAGTCAAGCACTTAAAAGACAACTAGACAATATTCACATGCCAACTGACACTGCCCTGCTCCAGTATGTAGATGATCTACTGATCACAGCCCGTTCTGAACGTGACTGCGAGCGAGCGTCACTTACAGTTCTGTATTTCCTAGCCGAGATGGGGCACAAGGTGTCCCCTTCGAAGCTTCAATTCTGTGTCCAGCAAGTGATCTACTTAGGCCACTTACTGTCCAAGTGGGGTAGGCAGTTGACACCAGACCGTATCCAGTTAATAGCGAGTCTTCCACAGCCCAAGACACAGAAGGAGGTACGTGCTTTTATTGGCCTCACTTCTTATTGCAGACAATGGATTCCTCAGTATGCATTTCTAGCAAAGCCACTGATACAGTTAACGACACAGGAGGCAGCCATATCGACTGTCCTCCCTTGGACATCTGAACATACACTTAGTTTTAATGAGTTAAAGAAAGCTTTATGCCAAGCACCTGTTCTAGCTACACCGAACTACAGTAAGCCTTTTACACTTTTTGTCACAGAACGTGATGGTACTGCATTATCTGTTCTCACACAAGATCAAGCCGGACAGTACAAGCCTTGTGCTTTTTTTTCGAGCACATTAGATCCAGTAGCCCAGACTTTGCCTGCGTGCCTCAAGTCAGTTGCAGCCACAGCTCTAGCAATCAGACAAAGTGATTCCATAGTATTAGGACACTCCCTGACAGTACAAGTTCCACACTCCGTGGAAGTTCTTTTAAACCGAACACAGACTCAGCACTTGACCATTGCACGTTTAACAGGTTATGAACTGACACTGTTCCAGCCACACATAGAAATCAGACGCTGCAACGTTCTAAATCCTGCTACTCTGTTACCGTCAGTTACTTAAAATCCTGCCACACATGACTGTGTGGAAGTCATTAACACTATGACTAAGCCAAGACAAGACCTGACAGACATTGCATTACCTGATCCCGACCTGACACTTTATGTGGATGGTTCATGTATGAGAACGAGTACAGGAGAACTAGTTGCCGCGTATGCAGTGACTACTGACACTGAAGTAATTGAAACACACCGTATTGACACACTGTCTGCTCAAGCAGCAGAGCTAGTTGCTCTGACCCAAGCCTGCATACGTGCCAAGAACCTGAAAGTAAACATATATACAGATTCACGTTACGCATTCGGAGTTGTACACGACTTCGGAGTGCTCTGGCAGGAGAGAGGTTTCATGACTTCTCATGGAACCAAGATTCAGCATGGTCTCCTCATTCAAGCTCTGTTAGATGCAATACATTTACCGACAGCTATCGCTATCATGAAGTGCAAGGCACATACGAAAGTTACTGACATCATTTCCCAAGGTAATGATCTAGCAGACCGAACAGCCAAGCTTACAGCTCAGACACCAGACATTCCAGTTAACAAGACACAGACATCCACTCCAGAACAGATTACTTGTATGACAGTTAAGGACCCTACACAAGATGTCATAGACATACAGTTACATGCTACTCCTGAAGAAATCAAGAAATGGTCCGAACAAGGAGGGGTCCAGACAGATCAGGGATGGTCTTCTGGGTGTCTCTGAACTTCAACCTGTACTGTTCAGTGGTTAAGCCAAACCCATCTATCAGAACACTCTTCAGGGCTTTGTAATTGTTTGCATCCTCATGTCTAACAGTGAGGAGCTTATCTCTCCCTTTCTCTGAAAAGGAGTACCATAAGATTGCTGCCCACTGTTCCTCAGGAACCTGCTGTACCATGCAGGCTCTCTCAAGAGCAGTTATCCACTTGTGGATATCATCCCCTTCCTTGTAGGGGGGCACAATCTTTGTCAGGTTTCTACTATCATAGGACCTGGGTTTCTCTTTAGGAATATTGCTGCCACCAGTGGCATCTAAGCCACACAATTTCTGCTCTCTTGCCAAGGCAAGTTTAGCTTGAGCTAAGGTAAGCTTAGCTTGACTCAGGGCTACCTCCTCTCTCTCTATCTGGAGTCTGACAGCCCTCATTCTAGCCCTATGCTCAGCTTTCTGAGAAGCACTCATGCCTCTCTCTGATTCTCTGGAGGCACTAGAAAGATGAGAGTCCCCTGAGGGAGATCTCACTCTTCTGTTGCCTGGGAGAATCGTATGTTGGGTTCTGGGGAGGTGCTGGCCCTCTCCATTCCCCAGTAGGTCCAAGTTGGCCTGGCTAAGCCTACCAACTGGAACCTGGCTACCCTGATCCTGTACCTCTAAGTCCTCAACCTCTGAGTCCTCATCCAAGTCATCATCATCCTCCTCTTCAGGGGGATCAACTGCAGGGGGGTTCCCTCCAGTTCCTGTATCTAGGGAAGCTGCTTTTGCCTTCTCTAAGTCATCCTGTTCTAGGATTTCTACCAGGATTAGGCAGGTGGGGCTTCTGCCCCTTTTTAACCCTCTTGCTTTGCACAAGGCAATCAAGTCTCTGCGGGTTAGTTTGTCATATCCAAAAGTTGCCTGGGTAGGGTCAACTGTCACAGGACTAGACCCTGAGGCCTTTCCTGTGTCAGACATGGTTACTAGTGAGGTGTAAGTGGTGCACTTACCTACACTAAGTGTTTTCCTACTGGACCTTGCTAGTGAGTTGTAGTCAGGGGTGTGCTACTCCCTTCAACCTACAACTACTAAGTTCAGTAGAACTTAATATGCTAAGCTTTTGATTTTATATGTACCTAGAGGTACTTGATGTGATCTTTCAATTTGATATAAAGATTGCAATGGTAAAACAACAGCAAGCTCAAATCCGCACCGCTGCTCACCAATGTGAGAAGTTGGCCTGGTAGGGGATGTTTCCAATTCTGGAACCACCTACTACCTGACCAAACAATCCCTTATGGTGTCTGGTTGTAAGTCAACCTTATTAGACAAGCTATCCTAGGGGTAGCATGGACTAAGCAGCCTAAAGGCTTAACTTAAGAGGTCGTGTTAAGCGAGCTGTTTTACCACATACAATCCTGTAATACCAAATGAAAGGACACCACACAAGTATATATTATAAAAATATATGTGTTTATTACTAAAAACAATCCCCAGTATTCTTTATGAATAAAGGGGCACAAGCGTTAAATCAAAAGCACTGTTTAAACATACAAAGTTGCACAATTATGGATGAGGGCGGGGGGCCACTCAAACCATATACTAAACAAGTGGTATAAGAGGGGCCACTCGAACAGTGGTTAGGCCTAGGGCCTAGGGAATCGCTGGGAGCAGTCAGGACAAGCAATGCTGAAGTCGGGAATGGCCCTCGGGATTCGGGAGAAGTGCGGAAAGCGCACGCATGCACCAATGTTAACCAATGGTGCGTAAAAGTTGTAAAGTTAAAGTTTAAGGACACTTCCGCTGAACCTAGAGGAACAAAACTTAAGACACAGACCCTAGAGATGTGTACCAGTGTGGGAACACCGGCAGAGCAAAGTTACCGGCACTTAAGAGTATATGGTATGGCCTTATCCTGAAACAGCTTAGGGAGTTGTTCCCGACAGCTGCAGACAGGCTCAGCTCATGCTAGAGCTCCATCTCACATTAAACCACGCACTCTGCCTCCAGGATTGATGAGGCCTTCCATAGGAGTGGCTGACAGGTTAATATGTGTCCAGATATAGGTTTAGATATAGGTATACTATATCTAAGCAAGGGGTGATTACACCACCTTACCCCAGCTGAGTGATCAGCCAGTTGTGTCAATTTAAGAACCAGCCAGGGGTGGCAAAAGATATGCTGCAGCCCCTGGTAGGCCTTGGTGGCTCCTATGCCCTGGGCACCTATAGTGCATTATACAGGGGCTGACAAGGAGTCCATTTCCAATTGTGGTATGTACCTAGGGTACATGGAATCCATTTTACAGAGAGAGCAGATGGCCTGGGGCCCTGATTAGCAGGGAACCAGGTCAACTAAGTCAAAAAACCAGCTAAACACAGGCAAAAAATCTGGGGTAACCATAGTCAGGTAGCCACCTTCCTACAGAAGGGAAAAGCCACATGGTTTCTCCCCGACTCTATGGTTCAAGTCATTATCAATACCGCACATAGTCCAGCACACCTAGGAGAAAAAGCCATGTTAGACAGTATTCAGAACCTTTGGTTTAACAAGCACTTACGAGCTGCAGCCAAGCAGAAAGTCCGTACTTGTATGATATGTTGTCAATTCAATCCAGGTAAAAGTGTCCCGGTGGAACAAGGTGGATTCCAACCTCCTGACCACCCTTTCGAAGTCCTCCAGATGGATTATATTCAGATGGAGCGATGTCGAGGTTTCAAGTATGTCCTTGTAGTTGTATGCGCTTTGTCCAGGTGGACAGAAGCATATCCAGTTCCAGATTACACAGCAGCGACCACTGCCAAGCAGTTGGTTCGTGAATTCTTCCCCCGTTATGGACTCCCTAGGGTCGTGTATTCTGATAACGGCCAGCCATTCTCATCCGAGTTAATGAAACATGTTTCCCTCTTGTTAGGGTACCAGTGGAAGTTCCATTGTGTGCGCCATCCTGAAGCAGCCGGTCTCGTAGAGAGACATAATCAGACCCTGAAAATCCGTATTGCCAAGACATGTAAAGAGAAAGGTGTAGACTGGCTAGTTGCTGTGAGAAGTTGGCCTGGTAGGGGATGTTTCCAATTCTGGAACCACCTACTACCTGACCAAACAATCCCCTTATGGTGTCTGGTTGTAAGTCAACCTTATTAGACAAGCTATCCTAGGGGTAGCATGGACTAAGCAGCCTAAAGGCTTAACTTAAGAGGTCGTGTTAAGCGAGCTGTTTTACCACATACAATCCTGTAATACCAAATGAAAGGACACCACACAAGTATATATTATAAAAATATATGTGTTTATTACTAAAAACAATCCCCAGTATTCTTTATGAATAAAGGGGCACAAGCGTTAAATCAAAAGCACTGTTTAAACATACAAGTTGCACAATTATGGATGAGGGCGGGGGGCCACTCAAACCATATACTAAACAAGTGGTATAAGAGAGGCCACTCGAACAGTGGTTAGGCCTAGGGCCTAGGGAATCGCTGGGAGCAGTCAGGACAAGCAATGCTGAAGTCGGGAATGGCCCTCGGGATTCGGGAGATGTGCGGAAAGCGCACGCATGCACCAATGTTAACCAATGGTGCGTAAAAGTCAAATAGTTAAAGTTTAAGGACACTTCCGCTGAACCTAGAGGAACAAAACTTAACACACAGACCCTAGAGGTGTGCACCAGTGTGGGAACACCGGCGGAGCAAAGTTACCTCACCCACAGGAAGTGGGTGCACAGGGTCGAAGTGGCGTCGGGTTTTGACACGCAGGCTCTTGGTGCTTGAAGCTGAAAGGGCTGCAGGCAGGGTGAAGACGAAGTGTCCGGTGGAGTCCAAGGGTGGACTCAAGTTGTAGAGTACCTGAAAGCAGAGGGGACAGAGTCTGGGTCACTCAGCAGTGACCAGGGTGGAACCAGGACGGAACCAGGCAATGTCGGGCGCAATCAGGTGGTCGTCGAGGCGCTTCTCTTCGCTGTCACGTGGGCTCTGGGGCATCTGCGACGTCCAGGATCAGGTCACGATCTGTCCCACGCAGGCTCTCACCGTCGGTGCAGTCGGCTTCTGGTTTGGAGCAAACAAGCCTTGGTAAGAGCAATCCACGCGGGATTGGAAGATGGCGTCTCACTCGGACCAGGAAGGTCAGAGTCGGGGCTCCCTTTCAGGGGAGCTGGTGTGGATCTGGAGCAACCAGAATCACGAGTCTTCTTTTGTAGTTCGTCGGCACAGGGACCACAAGCCAGCTGGCAAGTGACCGGGCCAACGCGTTGAGCCAAATCGTGCCAAAGGGCCCCACGCAGCACTCGTCGAGTGTGGAGGGCTGAACTTCGGCTCAGGAGTAGCTCAGGGTGGGGGCTTCTCAAACCCCGGTGTACAGCTTCGAGGGTCACTCGTGGGCTGCACGGTCAGCGTCTCGTGGTCACTTCAAGATGGCGTGCCCCACGCTTCCGGTCGCCTCCACGGGTCTCAGCTTTGCAGGGACTGTGGATCGGGCTGTTAGAAGCTGGGCAGGCTTGATCTCGTCGATCTCAGTCGCTCGAGTTCCGGCGGGAACTGCAACTAAGTAGACGTCGAGGGCTGGATGGTGCCTGCTGCTGCAGGGTGGTCACTCCTTGACCACAAGGGAGATTCTTCGGGCTTCCACGTTGAGATGGAGGGCGAAGGGTCCAGAATATCGTTTCAAATGTTTCTTCCAGGAAATCTGATGTGCATTGGCACTGCTCCCACTCTTATTCGAATCTGGTGGGCGTGATTACCTGCTAGGTCCCCTCCTATGGGTGGGACCCAGGAAGTGGGTGGATACACCCCCTTCCTTTGATCCAGGCCGCCCTGGCACGAGGGCTGGAGTGCCCCAGAACCGGTTTGGCCGGATTATGCAAGGGGCAGCCTTGTGCGCCCCAGGCAGTGTCTGGTTTCTTTCAAACCTCCCTGCTACAATACACTATCTCCTGTCTGGAGGGCGGTGACACCCTCCTGTGACAGGAAACCCTTTGTCCAGGACCCCCTTGACTGGGTTTCGGTCAGCTCCAGGGGTCCAGACAATTGTCTGTGGCAGAGGCATCCATTTTGTGGATCTTAAGGCCTTTGGAGAAATCAACCGCATTAAAGTGAAGTAACATGTCTTACCCCTCTAGAGGGGTGGAATGCCATCCCCGTCGCCAGAACTGGCGAGGGGATGGTATTCCAAAGCGTATGACACCTTACACGACATGTTTTGATAAAGCCAAACCAGAGTTGCTAAATAACCGCGAGGATTATAAGGCACTTAATAGTATATGGTATGGCATTATCCTGAAACAGCTTAGGGATTTGTTCCCGACGGCTGCAGACAGGCTCAGCTCATGCTAGAGCTCCATCTCACATAAAAACCATGCACCCAGCCTCCAGGATTGGTGAGGCCTGTCTATAGGAGTGGCTCACAGGTTTACATGTGTCCAGATATAGGTTTAGACATAGGTATACTATATCTAAGCAAGGGGTGTGTACACCACCTTACCCCAGCTGAGTGATCAGCCAGTTGTGTCAATTTAAGAACCAGCCAGGGGTGGCAAAAGATATGCTGCAGCCCCTGGTAGGCCTTAGTGGCTCCTGTGCCCTGTGCACCTATAGTGCATTCTACAGGGGCTGACAAGGAGTCCATTTCCAATTGGTATGTACCTAGGGTACATGGAATCCATTTTACAGAGAGAGCAGATGGCCTGGGGCCCTGATTAGCAGGGAACCAGGTCAACTAAGTCAAAAAACCAGCTAAACACAGGCAAAAAATCTGGGGTAACCATAGTCAGGTAGCCACCTTCCTACATAACCCCCCCCCAAACGAAAGGAGATAAGGCTATCCTTGGCCAGGTAAGCCTATATTGCCTGAGTGGCCATATAAGGAAGTACCTGCACTAGCATGGGTACCCCCTGTCTCATGGTCCACTAAGCAGTCCCTCACCCTTTGGGTATTGGAGGGTCTCCACCATAGGGAATCACTACCTTGGGTGTGTTTATGCAAAGTTAAAGGCTGGTTTGGATATGGAGTATTGAAGTGAGGCTCTACTAATTTAGGGCTTAGCTTCCTCCAATTATCTTCCACCATGTGTGCCTTTCTTTCTTTAACTGAGTTGCACTGTGCTCTCAGGGTCAACCTCTGGCTACCTAAAGCTGGAGGCTGGGTCCCTCTGTTTGGCTTGCTGGAGGGACAGTTCAGGTTTGGGCCCTTTGGGTCCCAGGTTTGGCTGTGCCCAACAGAATCCATCTGGGGGAGGTCCCTAACTGTTTTTAAGGGGGCTCCCTCAGGAGTTTTTAAAGTTTTCACCTTACTAGGGCTACTAGTTTTGGTGCACCTAATCTTTTGATGGGGGTGCTTTATTTGACAGAGGGCCCTCTGGGTCTCACTGTCCTTCTTGTCCTCTGCAGCCCTGGGCTGGCTAAGGCAAGGGAGAGAGGGGAAGGTTACCTGCTCCAGACTGGGTCCCACCTGAGAAGGGTCCACTGACATCAGAGGTTCTGTCAGGCTAGGCCCAACCACCTCTGGGGCAGTTCCTTCATCAGGGGTAAGATCAGTTCCCTGAGGAGGCTGATCCTGTCCTAAAGTCTGGTGAGGGGGAGATTTCTCTTCCTCCTCCATGCTCTCAGTTTGTGTGGAGTTATCCATCATTTCAGGTTTCACAACACACGTGTCAGTTTGAGTTTGGGCTGTGGCCATCACAGCCCCACCAACCTTTTCAGGAGGAGACTCAGTTTGGGTTTCTGCTGTTATCATAACAGCTTTGCTATTCTGTTCAGGAAGAGCTTTTGCTAAAGATGGGGCAGGGAGTATCTCCGCCCTACCAACCTTTTCAGGAAGGACATCTTGAATTGGGGCTGTAGCCATTACAGCCCCACTAACCTTTCCATTGGAATTTACCATTCTAGAATGGATTTCCTGTTCAACCCCAGCCCAGGCTGAGATTTCTAAATCATTACCCAGTAGACAGTCTACAGGCAAGTTTGGGGACACTGCCACTCTCTTTGGGCCAGTGACACCCCCCCAGCTGAGACTTACTACTGCCATGGGATGATTTGTTTGGATGCCATCAATGTTTATTACCTGGTATGTGGCACCAGGTAAAAGTTGCTTAGAGGGGACTATGCCATCAGCCACCATGGTGATGCTAGCCCCTGTGTCTCTAAAAGCTTCAACTCTTAAACCATTGATGATGGGTTCTTGTCTATACTTGCTCAAAGTATTTGGGCAAGCAGAGAAGTTGGCAAACCCCATGCCAGCCTCATAAACAAGATCATTGGGTGATGGGGACCTGGATAGGCCAGGGTCCACCTGGTTTCCAAAAGTAAACCCACCCAGATTCCTGGGTGTGCTTCCACTTCCTGGGGGATTACTGCTGACAGTAACAGGAGGTGTTGAAGCTGGCTTTGGAGGTATATTTTCTTTATTGTTATTCTTGGGACAACAGCTGTCTGTTTTGTAATGCCCCACCTGTTTACAGGGATAACAATAGGGTTTTTTCTCAGTTGAAGAAGTGTCTTGGGACCCACCCCCATCCTTGGAGTTTTGGGGCCCTGGGGAAGTCTTTTCTTTACTTTTATCCCCACCCTTATCTTGAGGCTTGGTAGACTCCTTCTTCTGGTTACTGTCCTGATTCTTAGGCCTAATCCTGGTTCTGACCCATTTGTCTGCCTTCTTTCCCAATTCTTGGGGAGAGGTCAGATCAGAGTCCACCAGGTGCTGGTGTAAGAGCTGGTTCTGACAATTACTTAGGATCTGCTCCCTCATAATCAAATTATACAAGCCTGTAAAGTCATGTACTTTGCTGCCATGTAGCCAACCCTCCAGAGCCTTAGTTGCACAATCAACAAAATCAGTCCAGTCCTGAGTCTGTGTCTTCTGGGTGTCTCTGAACTTCAACCTGTACTGTTCAGTGGTTAAGCCAAACCCATCTATCAGAACACTCTTCAGGGCTTTGTAATTGTTTGCATCCTCATGTCTAACAGTGAGGAGCTTATCTCTCCCTTTCTCTGAAAAGGAGTACCATAAGATTGCTGCCCACTGTTCCTCAGGAACCTGCTGTACCATGCAGGCTCTCTCAAGAGCAGTTATCCACTTGTGGATGTCATCCCCTTCCTTGTAGGGGGGCACAATCTTTGTCAGGTTTCTACTATCATAGGACCTGGGTTTCTCTTTAGGAATATTGCTGCCACCAGTGGCATCTAAGCCACACAATTTCTGCTCTCTTGCCAAGGCAAGTTTAGCTTGAGCTAAGGTAAGCTTAGCTTGACTCAGGGCTACCTCCTCTCTCTCTATCTGGAGTCTGACAGCCCTCATTCTAGCCCTATGCTCAGCTTTCTGAGAAGCACTCATGCCTCTCTCTGATTCTCTGGAGGCACTAGAAAGATGAGAGTCCCCTGAGGGAGATCTCACTCTTCTGTTGCCTGGGAGAATCGTATGTTGGGTTCTGGGGAGGTGCTGGCCCTCTCCATTCCCCAGTAGGTCCAAGTTGGCCTGGCTAAGCCTACCAACTGGAACCTGGCTACCCTGATCCTGTACCTCTAAGTCCTCAACCTCTGAGTCCTCATCCAAGTCATCATCATCCTCCTCTTCAGGGGGATCAACTGCAGGGGGGTTCCCTCCAGTTCCTGTATCTAGGGAAGCTGCTTTTGCCTTCTCTAAGTCATCCTGTTCTAGGATTTCTACCAGGATTAGGCAGGTGGGGCTTCTGCCCCTTTTTAACCCTCTTGCTTTGCACAAGGCAATCAAGTCTCTGCGGGTTAGTTTGTCATATCCAAAAGTTGCCTGGGTAGGGTCAACTGTCACAGGACTAGACCCTGAGGCCTTTCCTGTGTCAGACATGGTTACTAGTGAGGTGTAAGTGGTGCACTTACCTACACTAAGTGTTTTCCTACTGGACCTTGCTAGTGAGTTGTAGTCAGGGGTGTGCTACTCCCTTCAACCTACAACTACTAAGTTCAGTAGAACTTAATATGCTAAGCTTTTGATTTTATATGTACCTAGAGGTACTTGATGTGATCTTTCAATTTGATATAAAGATTGCAATGGTAAAACAACAGCAAGCTCAAATCCGCACCGCTGCTCACCAATGTGAGAAGTTGGCCTGGTAGGGGATGTTTCCAATTCTGGAACCACCTACTACCTGACCAAACAATCCCCTTATGGTGTCTGGTTGTAAGTCAACCTTATTAGACAAGCTATCCTAGGGGTAGCATGGACTAAGCAGCCTAAAGGCTTAACTTAAGAGGTCGTGTTAAGCGAGCTGTTTTACCACATACAATCCTGTAATACCAAATGAAAGGACACCACACAAGTATATATTATAAAAATATATGTGTTTATTACTAAAAACAATCCCCAGTATTCTTTATGAATAAAGGGGCACAAGCGTTAAATCAAAAGCACTGTTTAAACATACAAGTTGCACAATTATGGATGAGGGCGGGGGGCCACTCAAACCATATACTAAACAAGTGGTATAAGAGAGGCCACTCGAACAGTGGTTAGGCCTAGGGCCTAGGGAATCGCTGGGAGCAGTCAGGACAAGCAATGCTGAAGTCGGGAATGGCCCTCGGGATTCGGGAGATGTGCGGAAAGCGCACGCATGCACCAATGTTAACCAATGGTGCGTAAAAGTCAAATAGTTAAAGTTTAAGGACACTTCCGCTGAACCTAGAGGAACAAAACTTAACACACAGACCCTAGAGGTGTGCACCAGTGTGGGAACACCGGCGGAGCAAAGTTACCTCACCCACAGGAAGTGGGTGCACAGGGTCGAAGTGGCGTCGGGTTTTGACACGCAGGCTCTTGGTGCTTGAAGCTGAAAGGGCTGCAGGCAGGGTGAAGACGAAGTGTCCGGTGGAGTCCAAGGGTGGACTCAAGTTGTAGAGTACCTGAAAGCAGAGGGGACAGAGTCTGGGTCACTCAGCAGTGACCAGGGTGGAACCAGGACGGAACCAGGCAATGTCGGGCGCAATCAGGTGGTCGTCGAGGCGCTTCTCTTCGCTGTCACGTGGGCTCTGGGGCATCTGCGACGTCCAGGAGCAGGTCACGATCTGTCCCACGCAGGCTCTCACCGTCGGTGCAGTCGGCTTCCGGTTTGGAGCAAACAAGCCTTGGTAAGAGCAATCCACGCGGGATTGGAAGATGGCGTCTCACTCGGACCAGGAAGGTCAGAGTCGGGGCTCCCTTTCAGGGGAGCTGGTGTGGATCTGGAGCAACCAGAATCACGAGTCTTCTTTTGTAGTTCGTCGGCACAGGGACCACAAGCCAGCTGGCAAGTGACCGGGCCAACGCGTTGAGCCAAATCGTGCCAAAGGGCCCCACGCAGCACTCGTCGAGTGTGGAGGGCTGAACTTCGGCTCAGGAGTAGCTCAGGGTGGGGGCTTCTCAAACCCCGGTGTACAGCTTCGAGGGTCACTCGTGGGCTGCACGGTCAGCGTCTCGTGGTCACTTCAAGATGGCGTGCCCCACGCTTCCGGTCGCCTCCACGGGTCTCAGCTTTGCAGGGACTGTGGATCGGGCTGTTAGAAGCTGGGCAGGCTTGATCTCGTCGATCTCAGTCGCTCGAGTTCCGGCGGGAACTGCAACTAAGTAGACGTCGAGGGCTGGATGGTGCCTGCTGCTGCAGGGTGGTCACTCCTTGACCACAAGGGAGATTCTTCGGGCTTCCACGTTGAGATGGAGGGCGAAGGGTCCAGAATATCGTTTCAAATGTTTCTTCCAGGAAATCTGATGTGCATTGGCACTGCTCCCACTCTTATTCGAATCTGGTGGGCGTGATTACCTGCTAGGTCCCCTCCTATGGGTGGGACCCAGGAAGTGGGTGGATACACCCCCTTCCTTTGATCCAGGCCGCCCTGGCACGAGGGCTGGAGTGCCCCAGAACCGGTTTGGCCGGATTATGCAAGGGGCAGCCTTGTGCGCCCCAGGCAGTGTCTGGTTTCTTTCAAACCTCCCTGCTACAATACACTATCTCCTGTCTGGAGGGCGGTGACACCCTCCTGTGACAGGAAACCCTTTGTCCAGGACCCCCTTGACTGGGTTTCGGTCAGCTCCAGGGGTCCAGACAATTGTCTGTGGCAGAGGCATCCATTTTGTGGATCTTAAGGCCTTTGGAGAAATCAACCGCATTAAAGTGAAGTAACATGTCTTACCCCTCTAGAGGGGTGGAATGCCATCCCCGTCGCCAGAACTGGCGAGGGGATGGTATTCCAAAGCGTATGACACCTTACACGACATGTTTTGATAAAGCCAAACCAGAGTTGCTAAATAACCGCGAGGATTATAAGGCACTTAATAGTATATGGTATGGCATTATCCTGAAACAGCTTAGGGATTTGTTCCCGACGGCTGCAGACAGGCTCAGCTCATGCTAGAGCTCCATCTCACATAAAAACCATGCACCCAGCCTCCAGGATTGGTGAGGCCTGTCTATAGGAGTGGCTCACAGGTTTACATGTGTCCAGATATAGGTTTAGACATAGGTATACTATATCTAAGCAAGGGGTGTGTACACCACCTTACCCCAGCTGAGTGATCAGCCAGTTGTGTCAATTTAAGAACCAGCCAGGGGTGGCAAAAGATATGCTGCAGCCCCTGGTAGGCCTTAGTGGCTCCTGTGCCCTGTGCACCTATAGTGCATTCTACAGGGGCTGACAAGGAGTCCATTTCCAATTGGTATGTACCTAGGGTACATGGAATCCATTTTACAGAGAGAGCAGATGGCCTGGGGCCCTGATTAGCAGGGAACCAGGTCAACTAAGTCAAAAAACCAGCTAAACACAGGCAAAAAATCTGGGGTAACCATAGTCAGGTAGCCACCTTCCTACAGTTGCCCTGCCAGTTGCTTTATTCTTTATGCGAATGGTCGCACACTCCAGATCAGGTCTGTCCCCTTATGAGGTCGTATTCGGCCGCCCCCCAAACATGTGGGGTACACCTAGACCCGCAGTATTACAGATGTTTCCAGTAATATGTTGACAGATTACCTAGCTTCCTTGATGTCTGCCCTACACTCTTGTCGTTCACAGGTTGCCGCTACATTCCCAGACAATACTGAAGTGAAACCGCATGAGGTCATTCCAGGCGACCTCGTCCTTGTAAGGAATTTTGATCGTTCAAGTCCGCTGGAGCCTCGTTGGAAGGAGCCACGACTTGTCCTTCTGACCACCCGTACGGCCGTGAAGTTGGAGGGCCGCAAGGGTTGGGTCCATCTGTCCCATATCAAGAAGTTCCATGGAGTCCGGAAAAAGACATTTTTAAAGGACATTTCTAAAGACTGTCTGAAAGACTGCCTGAAACCAGACATTGATCTGAATCCTGAACTGAAAGTTCCTCTGTTAGAGAAAACTCCGCAACAGGAGTATAAGTTAAAGCTCCGGTCTAGTAAAATAAGTCAGCCAGTTTAATTGTCTAAGTCCCTCTCGGGTGAAACGGTTAGACAGGTATCTGACATGTATGAGATAGACCCCCATAGTGAGAGAGTTAGTCAAAACTCTATCCGATGTATCGTTTTTCTAAGTTTTCTATTGTTTCTAAGTTTGATGGTTACCTGCACAAGTTATGCATTGCATTTATGTTTTCCAATTTCTCATGTAAATAAGTTTTCTAATGCTACAGTAGAGAACACATTTAGTGATCTGCCTCCTCACGAGTTATCCTATCGTCTTGCTATGAGAAATAACACATTTGTAAGAATGTTGCACTGTAGGAAGGTGGCTACCTGACTATGGTTACCCCGGATTTTTTGCCTGTGTTTAGCTGGTTTTTGACTTAGTTGACCTGGTTCCCTGCTAATCAGGGCCCCAGGCCATCTGCTCTCTCTGTAAAATGGATTCCATGTACCCTAGGTACATACCACAAATTGGAAATGGACTCCTTGTCAGCCCCTGTATAATGCACTATAGGTGCCCAGGGCATAGGAGCCACCAAGGCCTACCAGGGGCTGCAGCATATCTTTTGCCACCCCTGGCTGGTTCTTAAATTGACACAACTGGCTGATCACTCAGCTGGGGTAAGGTGGTGTAAACACCCCTTGCTTAGATATAGTATACCTATATCTAAACCTATATCTGGACACATATTAACCTGTGAGCCACTCCTATGGAAGGCCTCAGCAATCCTGGAGGCAGAGTGCGTGGTTTCATGTGAGATGGAGCTCTAGCATGAGCTGAGCCTGTCTGCAGCTGTCGGGAACAAATCCCTAAGCTGTTTCAGGATAATGCCATACCATATACTATTAAGTGCCTTATAATCCTCGCGGTTATTTAGCAACTTTGGTTTGGCTTTATCAAAACATGTCGTGTAAGGTGTCATACGCTTTGGAATACCATCCCCTCGCCAGTTCTGGCGACGGGGATGGCATTCCACCCCTCTAGAGGGGTAAGACATGTTACTTTGCTTTAATGCGGTTGATTTCTCCAAAGACCTTAAGATCCACAAAATGGATGCCTCTGCCACAGACAAATGTCTGGACCCCTGGAGCTGACCGAAACCCAGTCAAGGGGGTCCTGGACAAAGGGTTTCCTGTCACAGGAGGGTGTCACCGCCCTCCAGACAGGAGATAGTGTATTGTAGCAGGGAGGTTTGAAAGAAACCAGACACTGCCTGGGGCGCACAAGGCTGCCCCTTGCATAATCCGGCCAAACCGGTTCTGGGGCACTCCAGCCCTCGTGCCAGGGCGGCCTGGATCAAAGGAAGGGGGTGTATCCACCCACTTCCTGGGTCCCACCCATAGGAGGGGACCTAGCAGGTAATCACGCCCACCAGATTCGAATAAGAGTGGGAGCAGTGCCAATGCACATCAGATTTCCTGGAAGAAACATTTGAAACGATATTCTGGACCCTTCGCCCTCCATCTCAACGTGGAAGCCCGAAGAATCTCCCTTGTGGTCAAGGAGTGACCACCCTGCAGCAGCAGGCACCATCCAGCCCTCGACGTCTACTTAGTTGCAGTTCCCGCCGGAACTCGAGCGACTGAGATCGACGAGATCAAGCCTGCCCAGCTTCTAACAGCCCGATCCACAGTCCCTGCAAAGCTGAGACCCGTGGAGGCGACCGGAAGCGTGGGGCACGCCATCTTGAAGTGACCACGAGACGCTGACCGTGCAGCCCACGAGTGACCCTCGAAGCTGTACACCGGGGTTTGAGAAGCCCCCACCCTGAGCTACTCCTGAGCCGAAGTTCAGCCCTCCACACTCGACGAGTGCTGCGTGGGGCCCTTTGGCACGATTTGGCTCAACGCGTTGGCCCGGTCACTTGCCAGCTGGCTTGTGGTCCCTGTGCCGACGAACTACAAAAGAAGACTCGTGATTCTGGTTGCTCCAGATCCACACCAGCTCCCCTGAAAGGGAGCCCCGACTCTGACCTTCCTGGTCCGAGTGAGACGCCATCTTCCAATCCCGCGTGGATTGCTCTTACCAAGGCTTGTTTGCTCCAAACCGGAAGCCGACTGCACCAACGGTGAGAGCCTGCGTGGGACAGATCGTGACCTGCTCCTGGACGTCGCAGATGCCCCAGAGCCCACGTGACAGCGAAGAGAAGCGCCTCGACGACCACCTGATTGCGCCCGACATTGCCTGGTTCCGTCCTGGTTCCACCCTGGTCACTGCTGAGTGACCCAGACTCTGTCCCCTCTGCTTTCAGGTACTCTACAACTTGAGTCCCCTCTTGGACTCCACCGGACACTTCGTCTTCACCCTGCCTGCAGCCCTTTCAGCTTCAAGCACCAAGAGCCTGCGTGTCAAAACCCGACGCCACTTCGACCCTGTGCACCCACTTCCTGTGGGTGAGGTAACTTTGCTCCGCCGGTGTTCCCACACTGGTGCACACCTCTAGGGTCTGTGTGTTAAGTTTTGTTCCTCTAGGTTCAGCGGAAGTGTCCTTAAACTTTAACTATTTGACTTTTACGCACCATTGGTTAACATTGGTGCATGCGTGCGCTTTCCGCACATCTCCCGAATCCCGAGGGCCATTCCCGACTTCAGCATTGCTTGTCCTGACTGCTCCCAGCGATTCCCTAGGCCCTAGGCCTAACCACTGTTCGAGTGGCCTCTCTTATACCACTTGTTTAGTATATGGTTTGAGTGGCCCCCCGCCCTCATCCATAATTGTGCAACTTGTATGTTTAAACAGTGCTTTTGATTTAACGCTTGTGCCCCTTTATTCATAAAGAATACTGGGGATTGTTTTTAGTAATAAACACATATATTTTTATAATATATACTTGTGTGGTGTCCTTTCATTTGGTATTACAGGATTGTATGTGGTAAAACAGCTCGCTTAACACGACCTCTTAAGTTAAGCCTTTAGGCTGCTTAGTCCATGCTACCCCTAGGATAGCTTGTCTAATAAGGTTGACTTACAACCAGACACCATAAGGGGATTGTTTGGTCAGGTAGTAGGTGGTTCCAGAATTGGAAACATCCCCTACCAGGCCAACTTCTCACATTGGTGAGCAGCGGTGCGGATTTGAGCTTGCTGTTGTTTTACCATTGCAATCTTTATATCAAATTGAAAGATCACATCAAGTACCTCTAGGTACATATAAAATCAAAAGCTTAGCATATTAAGTTCTACTGAACTTAGTAGTTGTAGGTTGAAGGGAGTAGCACACCCCTGACTACAACTCACTAGCAAGGTCCAGTAGGAAAACACTTAGTGTAGGTAAGTGCACCACTTACACCTCACTAGTAACCATGTCTGACACAGGAAAGGCCTCAGGGTCTAGTCCTGTGACAGTTGACCCTACCCAGGCAACTTTTGGATATGACAAACTAACCCGCAGAGACTTGATTGCCTTGTGCAAAGCAAGAGGGTTAAAAAGGGGCAGAAGCCCCACCTGCCTAACCCTGGTAGAAATCCTAGAACAGGATGACTTAGAGAAGGCTAAAACAGCTTCCCTAGACACAGGAAATGGAGAGAACCCCCCTGTAGTTGATCCCCCTGAAGAGGAGGATGATGATGACTTGGATGAGGACTCAGATGCTGGGGACTTAGAAGTACAGGATCAGGGTAGCCAGGTTCCAGTTGGTAGGCTTAGCCAGGCCAACTTGGACCTACTGGGGAATGGAGAGGGCCAGCACCTCCCCAGAACCCAACATACGATTCTCCCAGGCAACAGAAGAGTGAGATCTCCCTCAGGGGACTCTCATCTTTCTAGTGCCTCCAGAGAATCAGAGAGAGGCATGAGTGCTTCTCAGAAAGCTGAGCATAGGGCTAGAATGAGGGCTGTCAGACTCCAGATAGAGAGAGAGGAGGTAGCCCTGAGTCAAGCTAAGCTTACCTTAGCTCAAGCTAAACTTGCCTTGGCAAGAGAGCAGAAATTGTGTGGCTTAGATGCCACTGGTGGCAGCAATATTCCCAAAGAGAAACCCAGGTCCTATGATAGTAGAAACCTGACAAAGATTGTGCCCCCCTTCAAAGAAGGGGATGACATCCACAAATGGATGACTGCTCTTGAGAGAGCCTGCATGGTACAGCAGGTTCCTGAGGAACAGTGGGCAGCAATCTTATGGTACTCCTTTTCAGAGAAAGGGAGAGATAAGCTCCTCACTGTTAGACATGAGGATGCAAACAATTACAAAGTCCTGAAGAGTGTTCTGATAGATGGGTTTGGCTTAACCACTGAACAGTACAGGTTGAAGTTCAGAGACACCCAGAAGACACAGACTCAGGACTGGACTGATTTTGTTGATTGTGCAACTAAGGCTCTGGAGGGTTGGCTACATGGCAGCAAAGTACATGACTTTACAGGATTGTATAATTTGATTATGAGGGAGCAGATCCTAAGTAATTGTCAGAACCAGCTCTTACACCAGCACCTGGTGGACTCTGATCTGACCTCTCCCCAAGAATTGGGAAAGAAGGCAGACAAGTGGGTCAGAACCAGGATTAGGCCTAAGAATCAGGACAGTAACCAGAAGAAGGAGTCTACCAAGCCTCAAGATAAGGGTGGGGATAAAAATAAAGAAAAGACTTCCCCAGGGCCCCAAAACTCCAAGGATGGGGGTGGGTCCCAAGGCACTTCTTCAACTGAGAAAAAGCCCTATTGTTATCCCTGTAAACAGGTGGGGCATTACAAAACAGACAGCTGTTGTCCCAAGAATAACAATAAAGAAAATATACCTCCAAAGCCAGCTTCAACACCTCCTGTTACTGTCAGCAGTAATCCCCCAGGAAGTGGAAGCACACCCAGGAATCTGGGTGGGTTTACTTTTGGAAATCAGGTGGACCCTGGCCTATCCAGGTCCCCATCACCCAATGATCTTGTTTATGAGGCTGGCATGGGGTTTGCCAACTTCTCTGCTTGCCCAAATACTTTGAGCAAGTATAGACAAGAACCCATCATCAATGGTTTAAGAGTTGAAGCTTTTAGAGACACAGGGGCTAGCATCACCATGGTGGCTGATGGCATAGTCCCCTCTAAGCAACTTTTACCTGGTGCCACATACCAGGTAATAAACATTGATGGCATCCAAACAAATCATCCCATGGCAGTAGTAAGTCTCAGCTGGGGAGGTGTCACTGGCCCAAAGAGAGTGGCAGTGTCACCAAACTTGCCTGTGGACTGTCTACTGGGTAATGATTTAGAAATCTCAGCCTGGGCTGAGGTTGAACAGGAAACCCATTCTAGAATGGTGAATTCCCATGGAAAGGTTAGTGAGGCTGTACTGGCTACAGCCCCAATCCAAGATGTCCTTCCTGAAAAGGTTGGTAGGGCTGAGAAACTCTCTGCCCCATCTTTAGTAAAAGCTCTTCCTGAACAGAATAGCAAAACTGTTATGATAACAGCAGAAACCCAAACTGAGTCTCCTCCTGAAAAGGGTGGTGGGGCTGTGATGGCCACAGCCCAAACTCAAACTGACATGTGTGTTGTGAAACCTGAAATGATGGATAACTCCACACAAACTGAGAGCATGGAGGAGGAAGAGAAATCTCCCCCTCACCAGACTTTAGGACAGGATCAGCCTCCTCAGGGAACTGATCTTACCCCTGATGAAGGAGCTGCCCCAGAGGTGGTTGGGCCTAGCCTGACAGAACCTCTGATGTCAGTGGACCCTTCTCAGGTGGGACCCAGTCTGGAGCAGGTAACCTGCCCCTCTCTACCTTGCCTTAGCCAGCCCAGGGCTGCAGAGGACAAGAAGGACAGTGAGACCCAGAGGGCCCCCTGTCAAATAAAGCACCCCCATCAAAAGATTAGGTGCACCAAAACTAGTAGCCCTAGTAAGGTGAAAACTTTAAAAACTCCTAAGGGAGCCCCCTTAAAAACAGTTAGGGACCTCCCACAGATGGATTCTGTTGGGCACAGCCAAACCTGGGACCCAAAGGGCCCAAACCTGAACTGTCCCTCCAGCAAGCCAAACAGAGGGACCCAGCCTCCAGCTTTAGGTAGCCAGAGGTTGACCCTGAGAGCACAGTGCAACTCAGTTAAAGAAAGAAAGGCACACATGGTGGAAGATAATTGGAGGAAGCCAAGCCCTAACTTAGTAGAGCCTCACTTCAAAACTCCATATCCAAACCAGCCTTTAACTTTGCATAAACACACCCAAGGTAGTGATTCCCTATGGTGGAGACCCTCTAATACCCAAAGGGTGAGGGACTGCTTAGTGGACCATGAGACAGGGGGTACCCATGCTAGTGCAGGTACTTCCTTATATGGCCACTCAGGCAATATAGGCTTACCTGGCCAAGGATAGCCTTATCTCCTTTCGTTTGGGGGGGGGTTATGTAGGAAGGTGGCTACCTGACTATGGTTACCCCGGATTTTTTGCCTGTGTTTAGCTGGTTTTTGACTTAGTTGACCTGGTTCCCTGCTAATCAGGGCCCCAGGCCATCTGCTCTCTCTGTAAAATGGATTCCATGTACCCTAGGTACATACCACAAATTGGAAATGGACTCCTTGTCAGCCCCTGTATAATGCACTATAGGTGCCCAGGGCATAGGAGCCACCAAGGCCTACCAGGGGCTGCAGCATATCTTTTGCCACCCCTGGCTGGTTCTTAAATTGACACAACTGGCTGATCACTCAGCTGGGGTAAGGTGGTGTAAACACCCCTTGCTTAGATATAGTATACCTATATCTAAACCTATATCTGGACACATATTAACCTGTGAGCCACTCCTATGGAAGGCCTCAGCAATCCTGGAGGCAGAGTGCGTGGTTTCATGTGAGATGGAGCTCTAGCATGAGCTGAGCCTGTCTGCAGCTGTCGGGAACAAATCCCTAAGCTGTTTCAGGATAATGCCATACCATATACTATTAAGTGCCTTATAATCCTCGCGGTTATTTAGCAACTTTGGTTTGGCTTTATCAAAACATGTCGTGTAAGGTGTCATACGCTTTGGAATACCATCCCCTCGCCAGTTCTGGCGACGGGGATGGCATTCCACCCCTCTAGAGGGGTAAGACATGTTACTTTGCTTTAATGCGGTTGATTTCTCCAAAGACCTTAAGATCCACAAAATGGATGCCTCTGCCACAGACAAATGTCTGGACCCCTGGAGCTGACCGAAACCCAGTCAAGGGGGTCCTGGACAAAGGGTTTCCTGTCACAGGAGGGTGTCACCGCCCTCCAGACAGGAGATAGTGTATTGTAGCAGGGAGGTTTGAAAGAAACCAGACACTGCCTGGGGCGCACAAGGCTGCCCCTTGCATAATCCGGCCAAACCGGTTCTGGGGCACTCCAGCCCTCGTGCCAGGGCGGCCTGGATCAAAGGAAGGGGGTGTATCCACCCACTTCCTGGGTCCCACCCATAGGAGGGGACCTAGCAGGTAATCACGCCCACCAGATTCGAATAAGAGTGGGAGCAGTGCCAATGCACATCAGATTTCCTGGAAGAAACATTTGAAACGATATTCTGGACCCTTCGCCCTCCATCTTAACGTGGAAGCCCGAAGAATCTCCCTTGTGGTCAAGGAGTGACCACCCTGCAGCAGCAGGCACCATCCAGCCCTCGACGTCTACTTAGTTGCAGTTCCCGCCGGAACTCGAGCGACTGAGATCGACGAGATCAAGCCTGCCCAGCTTCTAACAGCCCGATCCACAGTCCCTGCAAAGCTGAGACCCGTGGAGGCGACCGGAAGCGTGGGGCACGCCATCTTGAAGTGACCACGAGACGCTGACCGTGCAGCCCACGAGTGACCCTCGAAGCTGTACACCGGGATTTGAGAAGCCCCCACCCTGAGCTACTCCTGAGCCGAAGTTCAGCCCTCCACACTCGACGAGTGCTGCGTGGGGCCCTTTGGCACGATTTGGCTCAACGCGTTGGCCCGGTCACTTGCCAGCTGGCTTGTGGTCCCTGTGCCGACGAACTACAAAAGAAGACTCGTGATTCTGGTTGCTCCAGATCCACACCAGCTCCCCTGAAAGGGAGCCCCGACTCTGACCTTCCTGGTCCGAGTGAGACGCCATCTTCCAATCCCGCGTGGATTGCTCTTACCAAGGCTTGTTTGCTCCAAACCGGAAGCCGACTGCACCAACGGTGAGAGCCTGCGTGGGACAGATCGTGACCTGCTCCTGGACGTCGCAGATGCCCCAGAGCCCACGTGACAGCGAAGAGAAGCGCCTCGACGACCACCTGATTGCGCCCGACATTGCCTGGTTCCGTCCTGGTTCCACCCTGGTCACTGCTGAGTGACCCAGACTCTGTCCCCTCTGCTTTCAGGTACTCTACAACTTGAGTCCACCCTTGGACTCCACCGGACACTTCGTCTTCACCCTGCCTGCAGCCCTTTCAGCTTCAAGCACCAAGAGCCTGCGTGTCAAAACCCGACGCCACTTCGACCCTGTGCACCCACTTCCTGTGGGTGAGGTAACTTCGCTCCGCCGGTGTTCCCACACTGGTGCACACCTCTAGGGTCTGTGTGTTAAGTTTTGTTCCTCTAGGTTCAGCGGAAGTGTCCTTAAACTTTAACTATTTGACTTTTACGCACCATTGGTTAACATTGGTGCATGCGTGCGCTTTCCGCACATCTCCCGAATCCCGAGGGCCATTCCCGACTTCAGCATTGCTTGTCCTGACTGCTCCCAGCGATTCCCTAGGCCCTAGGCCTAACCACTGTTCGAGTGGCCTCTCTTATACCACTTGTTTAGTATATGGTTTGAGTGGCCCCCCGCCCTCATCCATAATTGTGCAACTTGTATGTTTAAACAGTGCTTTTTGATTTAACGCTTGTGCCCCTTTATTCATAAAGAATACTGGGGATTGTTTTTTAGTAATAAACACATATATTTTTATAATATATACTTGTGTGGTGTCCTTTCATTTGGTATTACAGGATTGTATGTGGTAAAACAGCTCGCTTAACACGACCTCTTAAGTTAAGCCTTTAGGCTGCTTAGTCCATGCTACCCCTAGGATAGCTTGTCTAATAAGGTTGACTTACAACCAGACACCATAAGGGATTGTTTGGTCAGGTAGTAGGTGGTTCCAGAATTGGAAACATCCCCTACCAGGCCAACTTCTCACATTGGTGAGCAGCGGTGCGGATTTGAGCTTGCTGTTGTTTTACCATTGCAATCTTTATATCAAATTGAAAGATCACATCAAGTACCTCTAGGTACATATAAAATCAAAAGCTTAGCATATTAAGTCCTACTGAACTTAGTAGTTGTAGGTTGAAGGGAGTAGCACACCCCTGACTACAACTCACTAGCAAGGTCCAGTAGGAAAACACTTAGTGTAGGTAAGTGCACCACTTACACCTCACTAGTAACCATGTCTGACACAGGAAAGGCCTCAGGGTCTAGTCCTGTGACAGTTGACCCTACCCAGGCAACTTTTGGATATGACAAACTAACCCGCAGAGACTTGATTGCCTTGTGCAAAGCAAGAGGGTTAAAAAGGGGCAGAAGCCCCACCTGCCTAATCCTGGTAGAAATCCTAGAACAGGATGACTTAGAGAAGGCAAAAGCAGCTTCCCTAGATACAGGAACTGGAGGGAACCCCCCTGCAGTTGATCCCCCTGAAGAGGAGGATGATGATGACTTGGATGAGGACTCAGAGGTTGAGGACTTAGAGGTACAGGATCAGGGTAGCCAGGTTCCAGTTGGTAGGCTTAGCCAGGCCAACTTGGACCTACTGGGGAATGGAGAGGGCCAGCACCTCCCCAGAACCCAACATACGATTCTCCCAGGCAACAGAAGAGTGAGATCTCCCTCAGGGGACTCTCATCTTTCTAGTGCCTCCAGAGAATCAGAGAGAGGCATGAGTGCTTCTCAGAAAGCTGAGCATAGGGCTAGAATGAGGGCTGTCAGACTCCAGATAGAGAGAGAGGAGGTAGCCCTGAGTCAAGCTAAGCTTACCTTAGCTCAAGCTAAACTTGCCTTGGCAAGAGAGCAGAAATTAAGTGGCTTAGATGTCACTGGTGGCAGCAATTTTCCAAGAGAAAAAGACAGGGCCTATGATAATAGAAACCTGACCAAAATTGTGCCCCCCTTTAAAGAAGGGGATGACATCCACAAATGGATGACTGCTCTTGAGAGAGCCTGCATGGTACAGCAGGTTCCTGAGAATCAGTGGGCTGCAATTTTGTGGTACTCCTTTTCTGAGAAAGGGAGGGACAGGCTCCTCACGGTTAGACCTGAGGATGCCAAAAACTACTCTGTTTTGAAGAGTGCTCTCATTGAAGGGTATGGCCTAACCACTGAGCAATACAGGTTGTTGTTCAGAGACACCCAGAAAGCACAGACTCAAGACTGGACTGATTTTGTGGAGTGTGCCACTAAGGCTTTGGAGGGTTGGTTGCAGGGAAGTAAAGTTTCAGACTATACAGGATTGTACAATCTTATGATGAGAGAACAGATCCTTAATAACTGTACAAACCAGCTGTTGCATCAATACCTTATTGACTCTGATCTGACCTCTCCCCAAGAATTGGGAAAGAAGGCAGACAAATGGGTCAGAACAAGGATTAAGCAGAAACCCCAGAACCAAGGTGGTGACCAGAAGAAAACAGACCAGAAGGGTGGTAATCAGAATCAGAAAGATAAAGAAAAAGACCAGAAGTCTTCAGGCCCCCAAACTAATAGTAAGGAGGGTGGTTCCCAAAATGGTAACAAGAAGAAGAAGAACAAAGGTCCGAAGACACCTTGGTGTAATACCTGCAAATCAGTTTCACACTGGGGCAGTGAGTGCACCAAGGCAAATCCAGTTCCCACCACTACAGCTCCTAAAGCAACTGCAACCCCAAGTACAGTAAGCAGTGGTGGAACACAGTCCAAGGGTGTAGCTGGGTTGACCCTGGGTATTGAAGTAGGATCTGGCCTAGTCAGAGTCCCTACACAGGCAGTTCTCCTGTATGATGTGGACATTGAGTTGCCCACTGCAGTAAGCCCCACTAACCTGGGCAAATACAGGCAGACTCCCTTAATAAATGAGAAACTGGCTCAAGCTTACAGGGACACATGTGCTAGTGTCACCATGGTGACCCCTGGCTTTGTGGACCCTGGACAGATTGTACTAGGAGAGAGCTACCTAGTAACCAATGCAAGCAACTCCACTACCTCCCATAGTGTGGCAGTTGTGAACTTCTCCTGGGGAGGGGTTGATGGCCTAAAGAAAGTTGTGGTGAGTGCAGACCTACCAGTAGACTGTCTGTTAGGCAATGACCTTGAAAGCTCAGCATGGTCAGAAGTGGAGTACAGGACTCATGCAGAAATGCTAGGGATTTCAGAGCATGTCCTTGCCATGACAAGGGCTCAGGCTAAGAAGTGCCTTCCTGAACCAGTGGTGGATCTTGAGACAATAGACCAGCCACAACCCAAGAGAAGGAGCAAGAGAGGAAAGGCCTCGCCTTCCACCTTGCCCCAGGTTGAGGATCAGGTTTCAGAGGAAACTGATTCTGCAGTCCAAGAGGAGACTGTCTCTGAGGAGCTTGAACCTGACCAGGTTGAGTTTCTGGGGACAGGGGGACCCTCAAGGGCAGACCTGAGGCAGGCTCAATTAGATTGCCCTTCCCTTGAACCCCTCAGACAGCAGGCTGCTGCTGAGGCTGCTGGGGATGCCCAAGGTACCCATACTGTGTATTGGGATGAGGGACTCCTTTACTCAGAGGCTAGAGCCCCCAAGCCTGGCATGACCAGGAGGTTGGTGATACCTCTGCAGTTTAGGGGATTCCTCCTTACCTTGGCCCATGATATTCCCCTTGCAGGACACTTAGGCCAGAACAAGACGTGGGACAGGCTTGTTCCACACTTTCACTGGCCTCACATGTCAGAGGATGTCAAGGAGTTTTGTCGCTCCTGTGTCACTTGCCAAGCCAGTGGTAAGTCAGGTGGCACAACAAAGGCCCCCCTAATACCACTACCTGTGGTGGGGGTCCCCTTTGAGAGAGTTGGAATTGATATTGTGGGTCCAATGGACCCCCAAACAGCATCTGGGAACAGATTCATACTGGTGGTAGTGGATCATGCCACCAGGTACCCAGAGGCTATTCCCCTAAGGACCACCACAGCACCTGTGGTGGCAAAAGCCCTCATTGCAGTTTTCTCAAGAGTGGGCTTTCCTAAGGAGGTACTATCAGATAGAGGGACAAATTTTATGTCCAGCTATCTAAAAGCAATGTGGAAGGAATGTGGAGTAAACTATAAGTTTACCACCCCATATCATCCACAATGCAATGGGCTTGTGGAGAGATTTAACAAGACCCTTAAAGGCATGATAAAAGGATTACCAGAGAAGCTCAGGCGGAAATGGGACATTCTTTTACCCTGCCTGCTCTTTGCTTACAGAGAGGTCCCACAGAAGGGGGTTGGCTACAGCCCTTTTGAACTTTTGTTTGGCCACCCTGTGAGAGGCCCATTGTGTTTGGTGAAGGAAGGATGGGAGTTACCTCTCAAAATGCCCAAACTAGACATAGTGGACTATGTACTTGGTCTCCGCTCCAGGATGGCTGAGTACATGGAAAGAGCATCCAAAAACCTGGAGGCCAGCCAAGAATTGCAGAAAGCTTGGCATGACCAAAAGGCTGTACTGGTAGAGTTCCAACCAGGACAGAAGGTATGGGTACTGGAGCCAGTGGCTCCAGCAGCGCTCCAAGACAAATGGAGTGGACCCTATCCTATTATTGAGAAGAAAGGGGAAGTCACCTACTTGGTAGACTTTGGAACACCCAGGAGCCCTCACAGGGTAATCCATGTGAATCGCTTGAAAGCATTTGTAGACAGGGAGGACATGAGCTTGCTCATGGCCACAGATGGGGAACAGGAGGAAGAGAGTGACCCTCTCCCAGACCTGCTTTCCCAGAACCCTGATGATGGTTCAGTTGATGGAGTAGCCTTGGCAGGCAGCCTCACTGACCAGCAACAGAGGGACTGCAGACAAGTTTTGCAGGCTCACAGGCAAATGTTTTCACTCACACCCAGCCAAACTGACTGGTGTACCCATGTTGTGGACACTGGTGACAGTCTGCCTGTCAAGAATAAGATCTACAGGCAACCTGATCATGTCAGGGATTGCATCAAGGCTGAGGTGCAAAAGATGTTGGAGCTTGGAGTGATTGAGCCATCAGAGAGCCCATGGGCCAGCCCAGTAGTCCTGGTGCCAAAACCTCATACCCAAGATGGTAAGAGAGAAATGAGGTTTTGCGTGGATTACAGGGGTCTCAATGCGGTCACTAGGACAGATGCTCACCCCATTCCAAGAGCAGATGAGCTCATTGACAGATTGGCTTCTGCCAAGTTTCTGAGCACATTTGATCTGACAGCTGGCTACTGGCAAATCAGACTAGCTGAGGAGTCAAAGGCCAAGACAGCATTCTCTACCCCTAGTGGGCATTATCAGTTTGTGGTAATGCCCTTTGGTTTGAAGAATGCACCTGCCACTTTTCAAAGGTTGGTGAACCAAGTCCTTACTGGGTTGGATGACTTTTGTGCTGCTTATCTGGATGATATTGCTGTCTTTAGCTCCACCTGGGAGGATCACCTGATCCACCTGAAGAAAGTTTTGGAGGCCCTGCAAAAGGCAGGCCTAACTATCAAGGCCACAAAGTGCCAGATAGGGCAGAGTAAGGTTGTATACCTGGGCCACCTAGTAGGTGGAGGCCAGGTTCAGCCACTGGAAAGCAAAATCCAGGCCATACAGGACTGGGCTCCTCCAGTTACCCAGACACAAGTCAGAGCCTTCTTGGGCCTGACTGGGTATTACAGAAAGTTTGTGAAAAACTATGGGTCTATAGTGACACCATTAAATGACTTGACATCCAAGAAGATGCCAAAAAAGGTTCAGTGGACAGTTAGCTGTCAGAAGGCATTTGAAGACCTGAAGAAGGCCATGTGCTCTGCACCTATCCTAAAGAGTCCTGACTACTCCAAACAGTTCATTGTTCAGACAGATGCTTCTGAGTTGGGGGTGGGAGCTGTACTCTCACAACTTAATCAAGATGGTCAAGACCAGCCAATTGCTTTCATTAGCAGGAGGCTAACCCCAAGAGAAAAACGTTGGTCAGCCATTGAGAGGGAGGCCTTTGCTGTGGTTTGGGCATTAAAGAAGTTGAGGTCCTACTTGTTTGGAACTCACTTCCTGGTGCAAACAGACCATAAGCCCCTCTTATGGCTTAATCAGATGAAGGGTGAAAATCCCAAACTGCTCAGGTGGTCCATTTCCCTACAGGGGATGGACTTTACAGTGGAGCACCGCCCAGGGACTGACCATGGTAATGCAGATGGTCTCTCCAGGTACTTCCACTTAGAACATGAAGACTTATCTGGTCAAGGTTAGTTTAATGTCCCTGCGTTTGGGGGGGGTTGTGTAGGAGAGTAGGGTCTGCTATCCTATGGTCACCCCAAATTTTTGCTTTTTGCTTCACTGGTTTTCGACTACTGAGGCTGTGGGCCTGCTGATCAGACCCCCAGCCTGCTGTTCTCTCACTAAATTAATGACACATGTGCTATAGGCACATACCAATTGGAAATGGACTCCTTGTCAGCCCCTGTAGAATGCACTATAGGTGCACAGGGCACAGGAGCCACTAAGGCCTACCAGGGGCTGCAGCATGTCTTTTGCCACCCCTGGCTGGTTCTTAAATTGACACAACTGGCTGATCACTCAGCTGGGGTAAGGTGGTGTACACACCCCTTGCTTAGATATAGTATACCTATGTCTAAACCTATATCTGGACACATGTAAACCTGTGAGCCACT
Organism: Lissotriton helveticus; assembly: GCF_964261635.1. Classification (NCBI taxonomy): domain Eukaryota; kingdom Metazoa; phylum Chordata; class Amphibia; order Caudata; family Salamandridae; genus Lissotriton; species Lissotriton helveticus. The sequence goes on from NW_027611676.1 coordinate 2,221,644, forward strand.
CCTATAGACAGGCCTCACCAATCCTGGAGGCTGGGTGCATGGTTTTTATGTGAGATGGAGCTCTAGCATGAGCTGAGCCTGTCTGCAGCCGTCGGGAACAAATCCCTAAGCTGTTTCAGGATAATGCCATACCATATACTATTAAGTGCCTTATAATCCTCGCGGTTATTTAGCAACTTTGGTTTGGCTTTATCAAAACATGTCGTGTAAGGTGTCATACGCTTTGGAATACCATCCCCTCGCCAGTTCTGGCGACGGGGATGGCATTCCACCCCTCTAGAGGGGTAAGACATGTTACTTCACTTTAATGCGGTTGATTTCTCCAAAGGCCTTAAGATCCACAAAATGGATGCCTCTGCCACAGACAAATGTCTGGACCCCTGGAGCTGACCGAAACCCAGTCAAGGGGGTCCTGGACAAAGGGTTTCCTGTCACAGGAGGGTGTCACCGCCCTCCAGACAGGAGATAGTGTATTGTAGCAGGGAGGTTTGAAAGAAACCAGACACTGCCTGGGGCGCACAAGGCTGCCCCTTGCATAATCCGGCCAAACCGGTTCTGGGGCACTCCAGCCCTCGTGCCAGGGCGGCCTGGATCAAAGGAAGGGGGTGTATCCACCCACTTCCTGGGTCCCACCCATAGGAGGGGACCTAGCAGGTAATCACGCCCACCAGATTCGAATAAGAGTGGGAGCAGTGCCAATGCACATCAGATTTCCTGGAAGAAACATTTGAAACGATATTCTGGACCCTTCGCCCTCCATCTCAACGTGGAAGCCCGAAGAATCTCCCTTGTGGTCAAGGAGTGACCACCCTGCAGCAGCAGGCACCATCCAGCCCTCGACGTCTACTTAGTTGCAGTTCCCGCCGGAACTCGAGCGACTGAGATCGACGAGATCAAGCCTGCCCAGCTTCTAACAGCCCGATCCACAGTCCCTGCAAAGCTGAGACCCGTGGAGGCGACCGGAAGCGTGGGGCACACCATCTTGAAGTGACCACGAGACGCTGACCGTGCAGCCCACGAGTGACCCTCGAAGCTGTACACCGGGGTTTGAGAAGCCCCCACCCTGAGCTACTCCTGAGCCGAAGTTCAGCCCTCCACACTCGACGAGTGCTGCGTGGGGCCCTTTGGCACGATTTGGCTCAACGCGTTGGCCCGGTCACTTGCCAGCTGGCTTGTGGTCCCTGTGCCGACGAACTACAAAAGAAGACTCGTGATTCTGGTTGCTCCAGATCCACACCAGCTCCCCTGAAAGGGAGCCCCGACTCTGACCTTCCTGGTCCGAGTGAGACGCCATCTTCCAATCCCGCGTGGATTGCTCTTACCAAGGCTTGTTTGCTCCAAACCGGAAGCCGACTGCACCGACGGTGAGAGTCTGCGTGGGACAGATCGTGACCTGCTCCTGGACGTCGCAGATGCCCCAGAGCCCACGTGACAGCGAAGAGAAGCGCCTCGACGACCACCTGATTGCGCCCGACATTGCCTGGTTCCGTCCTGGTTCCACCCTGGTCACTGCTGAGTGACCCAGACTCTGTCCCCTCTGCTTTCAGGTACTCTACAACTTGAGTCCACCCTTGGACTCCACCGGACACTTCGTCTTCACCCTGCCTGCAGCCCTTTCAGCTTCAAGCACCAAGAGCCTGCGTGTCAAAACCCGACGCCACTTCGACCCTGTGCACCCACTTCCTGTGGGTGAGGTAACTTCGCTCCGCCGGTGTTCCCACACTGGTGCACACCTCTAGGGTCTGTGTGTTAAGTTTTGTTCCTCTAGGTTCAGCGGAAGTGTCCTTAAACTTTAACTATTTGACTTTTACGCACCATTGGTTAACATTGGTGCATGCGTGCGCTTTCCGCACATCTCCCGAATCCCGAGGGCCATTCCCGACTTCAGCATTGCTTGTCCTGACTGCTCCCAGCGATTCCCTAGGCCCTAGGCCTAACCACTGTTCGAGTGGCCTCTCTTATACCACTTGTTTAGTATATGGTTTGAGTGGCCCCCCGCCCTCATCCATAATTGTGCAACTTGTATGTTTAAACAGTGCTTTTTGATTTAACGCTTGTGCCCCTTTATTCATAAAGAATACTGGGGATTGTTTTTTAGTAATAAACACATATATTTTTATAATATATACTTGTGTGGTGTCCTTTCATTTGGTATTACAGGATTGTATGTGGTAAAACAGCTCGCTTAACACGACCTCTTAAGTTAAGCCTTTAGGCTGCTTAGTCCATGCTACCCCTAGGATAGCTTGTCTAATAAGGTTGACTTACAACCAGACACCATAAGGGATTGTTTGGTCAGGTAGTAGGTGGTTCCAGAATTGGAAACATCCCCTACCAGGCCAACTTCTCACAGTACCCCAGGCTCTGCTTGGTCCCCCAGGCTCTGCTTGGTCCCCCAGGCTCTGCTTGGTCCCCCTGGTTGCTCTTGGTCCCTCAGGCTGTGCTTGGTCCCCCAGGCTGTGCTTGGTCCCCCGGGCTGTGCTTGGTCCCCCAGGCTGTGCTTGGTCCCCCTGGTTGCTCTTGGTCCCCCTGGCTGTGCATGGTACCCCTGGCTGTGCTTGGTCCCCCTGGTTGCTCTTGGTCCACCAGGCTGGGCTTGGTCCCCCAGGCTGTGCTTGGTCCCCCTGGTTGCTCTTGGTCCCCCAGGCTGTGCTTGGTCCCCCAGGCTGTGCTTGGTCCCCCAGGCTGTGCTTGGTCCCCCTGGTTGCTTTTGGTCCCCCAGGCTGTGCTTGGTACCCCTGGCTGTGCTTGGTCCCCCTGGTTGCTCTTGGTCCCCCAGGCTGTGCTTGGGTCCCCATGGTTGCTCCTGGTCCCCCAGGCTGTGCTTGGTCCCCCAGGCTGTGCTTGGTCCCCCAGCTGTGCTTGGTCCCCCTGGTTGCTCATGGTCCCCCAGGCTGTGCTTGGTCCCCCAGGCTGTGCTTGGTCCCCCAGGCTGTGCTTGGTCCCCCTGGTTGCTCTTGGTCCCCCAGGCTTGTGCTTGGTCCCCCAGGCTGTGCTTGGTCCCCCTGGTTGCTCTTGGTCCCCCAGGCTTGTGCTTGGTCCCCCAGGCTGTGCTTGGTCCCCCTGGTTGCTCTTGGTCCCCCAGGCTGTGCTTTGTCCCCCAGGCTGTGCTTGGTCCCCCAGGCTGTGCTTGGTCCCCAGGCTGTGCTTGGTCCCCCTGGTTGCTCTTGGTCCCCCTGGCTGTGCTTGGTACCCCTGGCTGTGCTTGGTCCCCCTGGTTGCTCTTGGTCCCCCAGGCTGTGCTTGGTCCCCCAGGCTGTGCTTGGTCCCCCTAGTTGCTCTTAGTCCCCCAGGCTGTGCTTGGTACCCCAGGCTGTGCTTGGTCCCCCAGGCTCTGCTTGGTCCCCCTGGTTGCTCTTGGTCCCCCAGGCTGTGCTTGGTCCCCCAGACTGTGCTTGGTCCCCCAGGCTGTGCTTGGTCCCCCTTGTTGCTCTTGGTCCCCCAGGCTGTGCTTGGTCCCCCAGGCTGTGCTTGGTCCCCCTGGTTGCTCTTGGTCCCCCTGTCTGTGCGTGATACCCCTGGCTGTGCTTGGTCCCCCTGGTTGCTCTTGGTCCCCCAGGCTGTGCTTGGTCCCCCAGGCTGTGCTTGGTCCCCCTGGTTGCTCTTGGTCCCCCAGGCTGTGCTTGGTCCCCCAGGCTGTGCTTGGTCCCCCAGGCTGTGCTTGGTCCCACTGGTTGCTCTTGGTCCCCCAGGCTGTGCTTGGTACCCCGGCAGTGCTTGGTCCCCCTGGTTGCTCTTGGTCCCCCAGCCTGTGCTTGGTCCCCCAGGCTGTGCTTGGTCCCCCTGGTTGCTCTTGGTCCCCCTGGCTGTGCTTGGTCCCTGTAGGAAGGTGGCTACCTGACTATGGTTACCCCAGATTTTTTGCCTGTGTTTAGCTGGTTTTTTGACTTAGTTGACCTGGTTCCCTGCTAATCAGGGCCCCAGGCCATCTGCTCTCTCTGTAAAATGGATTCCATGTACCCTAGGTACATACCAATTGGAAATGGACTCCTTGTCAGCCCCTGTAGAATGCACTATAGGTGCACAGGGCACAGGAGCCACTAAGGCCTACCAGGGGCTGCAGCATATCTTTTGCCACCCCTGGCTGGTTCTTAAATTGACACAACTGGCTGATCACTCAGCTGGGGTAAGGTGGTGTACACACCCCTTGCTTAGATATAGTATACCTATGTCTAAACCTATATCTGGACACATGTAAACCTGTGAGCCACTCCTATAGACAGGCCTCACCAATCCTGGAGGCTGGGTGCATGGTTTTTATGTGAGATGGTGCTCTAGCATGAGCTGAGCCTGTCTGCAGCCGTCGGGAACAAATCCCTAAGCTGTTTCAGGATAATGCCATACCATATACTATTAAGTGCCTTATAATCCTCGCGGTTATTTAGCAACTTTGGTTTGGCTTTATCAAAACATGTCGTGTAAGGTGTCATACGCTTTGGAATACCATCCCCTCGCCAGTTCTGGCGACGGGGATGGCATTCCACCCCTCTAGAGGGGTAAGACATGTTACTTCACTTTAATGCGGTTGATTTCTCCAAAGGCCTTAAGATCCACAAAATGGATGCCTCTGCCACAGACAAATGTCTGGACCCCTGGAGCTGACCGAAACCCAGTCAAGGGGGTCCTGGACAAAGGGTTTCCTGTCACAGGAGGGTGTCACCGCCCTCCAGACAGGAGATAGTGTATTGTAGCAGGGAGGTTTGAAAGAAACCAGACACTGCCTGGGGCGCACAAGGCTGCCCCTTGCATAATCCGGCCAAACCGGTTCTGGGGCACTCCAGCCCTCGTGCCAGGGCGGCCTGGATCAAAGGAAGGGGGTGTATCCACCCACTTCCTGGGTCCCACCCATAGGAGGGGACCTAGCAGGTAATCACGCCCACCAGATTCGAATAAGAGTGGGAGCAGTGCCAATGCACATCAGATTTCCTGGAAGAAACATTTGAAACGATATTCTGGACCCTTCGCCCTCCATCTCAACGTGGAAGCCCGAAGAATCTCCCTTGTGGTCAAGGAGTGACCACCCTGCAGCAGCAGGCACCATCCAGCCCTCGACGTCTACTTGGTTGCAGTTCCCGCCGGAACTCGAGCGACTGAGATCGACGAGATCAAGCCTGCCCAGCTTCTAACAGCCCGATCCACAGTCCCTGCAAAGCTGAGACCCGTGGAGGCGACCGGAAGCGTGGGGCACGCCATCTTGAAGTGACCACGAGACGCTGACCGTGCAGCCCACGAGTGACCCTCGAAGCTGTACACCGGGGTTTGAGAAGCCCCCACCCTGAGCTACTCCTGAGCCGAAGTTCAGCCCTCCACACTCGACGAGTGCTGCGTGGGGCCCTTTGGCACGATTTGGCTCAACGCGTTGGCCCGGTCACTTGCCAGCTGGCTTGTGGTCCCTGTGCCGACGAACTACAAAAGAAGACTCGTGATTCTGGTTGCTCCAGATCCACACCAGCTCCCCTGAAAGGGAGCTCCGACTCTGACCTTCCTGGTCCGAGTGAGACGCCATCTTCCAATCCCGCGTGGATTGCTCTTACCAAGGCTTGTTTGCTCCAAACCGGAAGCCGACTGCACCGACGGTGAGAGCCTGCGTGGGACAGATCGTGACCTGCTCCTGGACGTCGCAGATGCCCCAGAGCCCACGTGACAGCGAAGAGAAGCGCCTCGACGACCACCTGATTGCGCCCGACATTGCCTGGTTCCGTCCTGGTTCCACCCTGGTCACTGCTGAGTGACCCAGACTCTGTCCCCTCTGCTTTCAGGTACTCTACAACTTGAGTCCACCCTTGGACTCCACCGGACACTTCGTCTTCACCCTGCCTGCAGCCCTTTCAGCTTCAAGCACCAAGAGCCTGCGTGTCAAAACCCGACGCCACTTCGACCCTGTGCACCCACTTCCTGTGGGTGAGGTAACTTTGCTCCGCCGGTGTTCCCACACTGGTGCACACCTCTAGGGTCTGTGTGTTAAGTTTTGTTCCTCTAGGTTCAGCGGAAGTGTCCTTAAACTTTAACTATTTGACTTTTACGCACCATTGGTTAACATTGGTGCATGCGTGCGCTTTCCGCACATCTCCCGAATCCCGAGGGCCATTCCCGACTTCAGCATTGCTTGTCCTGACTGCTCCCAGCGATTCCCTAGGCCCTAGGCCTAACCACTGTTCGAGTGGCCTCTCTTATACCACTTGTTTAGTATATGGTTTGAGTGGCCCCCTGCCCTCATCCATAATTGTGCAACTTTGTATGTTTAAACAGTGCTTTTGATTTAACGCTTGTGCCCCTTTATTCATAAAGAATACTGGGGATTGTTTTTAGTAATAAACACATATATTTTTATAATATATACTTGTGTGGTGTCCTTTCATTTGGTATTACAGGATTGTATGTGGTAAAACAGCTCGCTTAACACGACCTCTTAAGTTAAGCCTTTAGGCTGCTTAGTCCATGCTACCACTAGGATAGCTTGTCTAATAAGGTTGACTTACAACCAGACACCATAAGGGGATTGTTTGGTCAGGTAGTAGGTGGTTCCAGAATTGGAAACATCCCCTACCAGGCCAACTTCTCACATTGGTGAGCAGCGGTGCGGATTTGAGCTTGCTGTTGTTTTACCATTGCAATCTTTATATCAAATTGAAAGATCACATCAAGTACCTCTAGGTACATATAAAATCAAAAGCTTAGCATATTAAGTTCTACTGAACTTAGTAGTTGTAGGTTGAAGGGAGTAGCACACCCCTGACTACAACTCACTAGCAAGGTCCAGTAGGAAAACACTTAGTGTAGGTAAGTGCACCACTTACACCTCACTAGTAACCATGTCTGACACAGGAAAGGCCTCAGGGTCTAGTCCTGTGACAGTTGACCCTACCCAGGCAACTTTTGGATATGACAAACTAACCCGCAGAGACTTGATTGCCTTGTGCAAAGCAAGAGGGTTAAAAAGGGGCAGAAGCCCCACCTGCCTAATCCTGGTAGAAATCCTAGAACAGGATGACTTAGAGAAGGCAAAAGCAGCTTCCCTAGATACAGGAACTGGAGGGAACCCCCCTGCAGTTGATCCCCTTGAAGAGGAGGATGATGATGACTTGGATGAGGACTCAGATGTTGAGGACTTAGGAGTACAGGATCAGGGTAGCCAGGTTCCAGTTGGTAGGCTTAGCCAGGCCAACTTGGACCTACTGGGGAATGGAGAGGGCCAGCACCTCCCCAGAACCCAACATATGATTCTCCCAGGCAACAGAAGAGTGAGATCTCCCTCAGGGGACTCTCATCTTTCTAGTGCCTCCAGAGAATCAGAGAGAGGCATGAGTGCTTCTCAGAAAGCTGAGCATAGGGCTAGAATGAGGGCTGTCAGACTCCAGATAGAGAGAGAGGAGGTAGCCCTGAGTCAAGCTAAGCTTACCTTAGCCCAAGCTAAACTTGCCTTGGCAAGAGAGCAAAAATTGTGTGGCTTAGATGCCACTGGTGGCAGCAATATTCCTAAAGAGAAACCCAGGTCCTATGATAGTAGAAACCTGACAAAGATTGTGCCCCCCTACAAGGAAGGGGATGATATCCACAAATGGATAACTGCTCTTGAGAGAGCCTGCATGGTACAGCAGGTTCCTGAGGAACAGTGGGCAGCAATCTTATGGTACTCCTTTTCAGAGAAAGGGAGGGACAAGCTCCTCACTGTCAGACATGAGGATGCAAACAATTACAAAGTCCTGAAGAGTGTTCTGATAGATGGGTTTGGCTTAACCACTGAACAGTACAGGTTCAAGTTCAGAGACACCCAGAAGACACAGACTCAGGACTGGACTGATTTTGTAGATTGTGCTACTAAGGCTCTGGAGGGTTGGCTACATGGCAGCAAAGTACATGACTTTACAGGATTGTATAATTTGATTATGAGGGAGCAGATCCTAAGTAATTGTCAGAACCAGCTCTTACACCAGCACCTGGTAGACTCTGATCTGACCTCTCCCCAAGAATTGGGAAAGAAGGCAGACAAATGGGTCAGAACCAGGATTAGGCCTAAGAATCAGGACAGTAACCAGAAGAAGGAGTCTACCAAGCCTCAAGATAAGGGTGGGGATAAAAGTAAAGAAAAGACTTCCCCAGGGCCCCAAAACTCCAAGGATGGGGGTGGGTCCCAAGACACTTCTTCAACTGAGAAAAAACCCTATTGTTATCCCTGTAAACAGGTGGGGCATTACAAAACAGACAGCTGTTGTCCCAAGAATAACAATAAAGAAAATATACCTCCAAAGCCAGCTTCAACACCTCCTGTTACTGTCAGCAGTAATCCCCCAGGAAGTGGAAGCACACCCAGGAATCTGGGTGGGTTTACTTTTGGAAATCAGGTGGACCCTGGCCTATCCAGGTCCCCATCACCCAATGATCTTGTTTATGAGGCTGGCATGGGGTTTGCCAACTTCTCTGCTTGCCCAAATACTTTGAGCAAGTATAGACAAGAACCCATCATCAATGGTTTAAGAGTTGAAGCTTTTAGAGACACAGGGGCTAGCATCACCATGGTGGCTGATGGCATAGTCCCCTCTAAGCAACTTTTACCTGGTGCCACATACCAGGTAATAAACATTGATGGCATCCAAACAAATCATCCCATGGCAGTAGTAAGTCTCAGCTGGGGAGGTGTCACTGGCCCAAAGAGAGTGGCAGTGTCCCCAAACTTGCCTGTAGACTGTCTACTGGGTAATGATTTAGAAATCTCAGCCTGGGCTGGGGTTGAACAGGAAATCCATTCTAGAATGGTAAATTCCAATGGAAAGGTTAGTGGGGCTGTAATGGCTACAGCCCCAATTCAAGATGTCCTTCCTGAAAAGGTTGGTAGGGCGGAGATACTCCCTGCCCCATCTTTAGCAAAAGCTCTTCCTGAACAGAATAGCAAAGCCGTTATGATAACAGCAGAAACCCAAACTGAGTCTCCTCCTGAAAAGGTTGGTGGGGCTGTGATGGCCACAGCCCAAACTCAAACTGACACGTGTGTTGTGAAACCTGAAATGATGGATAACTCCACACAAACTGAGAGCATGGAGGAGGAAGAGAAATCTCCCCCTCACCAGACTTTAGGACAGGATCAGCCTCCTCAGGGAACTGATCTTACCCCTGATGAAGGAACTGCCCCAGAGGTGGTTGGGCCTAGCCTGACAGAACCTCTGATGTCAGTGGACCCTTCTCAGGTGGGACCCAGTCTGGAGCAGGTAACCTGCCCCTCTCTCCCTTGCCTTAGCCAGCCCAGGGCTGCAGAGGACAAGAAGGACAGTGAGACCCAGAGGGCCCCCTGTCAAATAAAGCACCCCCATCAAAAGATTAGGTGCACCAAAACTAGTAGCCCTAGTAAGGTGAAAACTTTAAAAACTCCTGAGGGAGCCCCCTTAAAAACAGTTAGGGACCTCCCCCAGATGGATTCTGTTGGGCACAGCCAAACCTGGGACCCAAAGGGCCCAAACCTGAACTGTCCCTCCAGCAAGCCAAACAGAGGGACCCAGCCTCCAGCTTTAGGTAGCCAGAGGTTGACCCTGAGAGCACAGTGCAACTCAGTTAAAGAAAGAAAGGCACACATGGTGGAAGATAATTGGAGGAAGCTAAGCCCTAAATTAGTAGAGCCTCACTTCAATACTCCATATCCAAACCAGCCTTTAACTTTGCATAAACACACCCAAGGTAGTGATTCCCTATGGTGGAGACCCTCTAATACCCAAAGGGTGAGGGACTGCTTAGTGGACCATGAGACAGGGGGTACCCATGCTAGTGCAGGTACTTCCTTATATGGCCACTCAGGCAATATAGGCTTACCTGGCCAAGGATAGCCTTATCTCCTTTCGTTTGGGGGGGGGTTATGTAGGAAGGTGGCTACCTGACTATGGTTACCCCAGATTTTTTGCCTGTGTTTAGCTGGTTTTTTGACTTAGTTGACCTGGTTCCCTGCTAATCAGGGCCCCAGGCCATCTGCTCTCTCTGTAAAATGGATTCCATGTACCCTAGGTACATACCAATTGGAAATGGACTCCTTGTCAGCCCCTGTAGAATGCACTATAGGTGCACAGGGCACAGGAGCCACTAAGGCCTACCAGGGGCTGCAGCATATCTTTTGCCACCCCTGGCTGGTTCTTAAATTGACACAACTGGCTGATCACTCAGCTGGGGTAAGGTGGTGTACACACCCCTTGCTTAGATATAGTATACCTATGTCTAAACCTATATCTGGACACATGTAAACCTGTGAGCCACTCCTATAGACAGGCCTCACCAATCCTGGAGGCTGGGTGCATGGTTTTTATGTGAGATGGTGCTCTAGCATGAGCTGAGCCTGTCTGCAGCCGTCGGGAACAAATCCCTAAGCTGTTTCAGGATAATGCCATACCATATACTATTAAGTGCCTTATAATCCTCGCGGTTATTTAGCAACTTTGGTTTGGCTTTATCAAAACATGTCGTGTAAGGTGTCATACGCTTTGGAATACCATCCCCTCGCCAGTTCTGGCGACGGGGATGGCATTCCACCCCTCTAGAGGGGTAAGACATGTTACTTCACTTTAATGCGGTTGATTTCTCCAAAGGCCTTAAGATCCACAAAATGGATGCCTCTGCCACAGACAAATGTCTGGACCCCTGGAGCTGACCGAAACCCAGTCAAGGGGGTCCTGGACAAAGGGTTTCCTGTCACAGGAGGGTGTCACCGCCCTCCAGACAGGAGATAGTGTATTGTAGCAGGGAGGTTTGAAAGAAACCAGACACTGCCTGGGGCGCACAAGGCTGCCCCTTGCATAATCCGGCCAAACCGGTTCTGGGGCACTCCAGCCCTCGTGCCAGGGCGGCCTGGATCAAAGGAAGGGGGTGTATCCACCCACTTCCTGGGTCCCACCCATAGGAGGGGACCTAGCAGGTAATCACGCCCACCAGATTCGAATAAGAGTGGGAGCAGTGCCAATGCACATCAGATTTCCTGGAAGAAACATTTGAAACGATATTCTGGACCCTTCGCCCTCCATCTCAACGTGGAAGCCCGAAGAATCTCCCTTGTGGTCAAGGAGTGACCACCCTGCAGCAGCAGGCACCATCCAGCCCTCGACGTCTACTTGGTTGCAGTTCCCGCCGGAACTCGAGCGACTGAGATCGACGAGATCAAGCCTGCCCAGCTTCTAACAGCCCGATCCACAGTCCCTGCAAAGCTGAGACCCGTGGAGGCGACCGGAAGCGTGGGGCACGCCATCTTGAAGTGACCACGAGACGCTGACCGTGCAGCCCACGAGTGACCCTCGAAGCTGTACACCGGGGTTTGAGAAGCCCCCACCCTGAGCTACTCCTGAGCCGAAGTTCAGCCCTCCACACTCGACGAGTGCTGCGTGGGGCCCTTTGGCACGATTTGGCTCAACGCGTTGGCCCGGTCACTTGCCAGCTGGCTTGTGGTCCCTGTGCCGACGAACTACAAAAGAAGACTCGTGATTCTGGTTGCTCCAGATCCACACCAGCTCCCCTGAAAGGGAGCTCCGACTCTGACCTTCCTGGTCCGAGTGAGACGCCATCTTCCAATCCCGCGTGGATTGCTCTTACCAAGGCTTGTTTGCTCCAAACCGGAAGCCGACTGCACCGACGGTGAGAGCCTGCGTGGGACAGATCGTGACCTGCTCCTGGACGTCGCAGATGCCCCAGAGCCCACGTGACAGCGAAGAGAAGCGCCTCGACGACCACCTGATTGCGCCCGACATTGCCTGGTTCCGTCCTGGTTCCACCCTGGTCACTGCTGAGTGACCCAGACTCTGTCCCCTCTGCTTTCAGGTACTCTACAACTTGAGTCCACCCTTGGACTCCACCGGACACTTCGTCTTCACCCTGCCTGCAGCCCTTTCAGCTTCAAGCACCAAGAGCCTGCGTGTCAAAACCCGACGCCACTTCGACCCTGTGCACCCACTTCCTGTGGGTGAGGTAACTTTGCTCCGCCGGTGTTCCCACACTGGTGCACACCTCTAGGGTCTGTGTGTTAAGTTTTGTTCCTCTAGGTTCAGCGGAAGTGTCCTTAAACTTTAACTATTTGACTTTTACGCACCATTGGTTAACATTGGTGCATGCGTGCGCTTTCCGCACATCTCCCGAATCCCGAGGGCCATTCCCGACTTCAGCATTGCTTGTCCTGACTGCTCCCAGCGATTCCCTAGGCCCTAGGCCTAACCACTGTTCGAGTGGCCTCTCTTATACCACTTGTTTAGTATATGGTTTGAGTGGCCCCCTGCCCTCATCCATAATTGTGCAACTTTGTATGTTTAAACAGTGCTTTTGATTTAACGCTTGTGCCCCTTTATTCATAAAGAATACTGGGGATTGTTTTTAGTAATAAACACATATATTTTTATAATATATACTTGTGTGGTGTCCTTTCATTTGGTATTACAGGATTGTATGTGGTAAAACAGCTCGCTTAACACGACCTCTTAAGTTAAGCCTTTAGGCTGCTTAGTCCATGCTACCACTAGGATAGCTTGTCTAATAAGGTTGACTTACAACCAGACACCATAAGGGGATTGTTTGGTCAGGTAGTAGGTGGTTCCAGAATTGGAAACATCCCCTACCAGGCCAACTTCTCACAGTCCCCCTGGTTGCTCTTGGTCCCCCAGGCTGTGCTTGGTCCCCCAGGCTGTGCTTGGTCCCCCTGGTTGCTCTTGGTCCCCCAGGCTGTGCTAGGTCCCCCAGGCTGTGCTTGGACCCCCAGGCTCTGCTTGGTCCCCCAGGCTCTGCTTGGTCCCCCTGGTTGCTCTTGGTCCTTCAGGCTGTGCTTGGTCCCCCAGGCTGTGCTTGGTCCCCCTGGTTGCTCTTGGTCCCCCAGGCTGTGCTTGGTCCCCCAGGCTGTGCTTGGTCCCCCTGGTTGCTCTTGGTCCCCCAGGCTGTGCTTGGTCCCCCTGGCTGTGCTTGGTCCCCCAGGCTGTGCTTGGTCCCCCTGGTTGCTTTTGGTCCCCCAGGCTGTGCTTGGTCCCCCATGCTGTGCTTGGTCCCCCAGGCTGTGCTTGGTCCCCCAGGCTGTGCTTGGTACCCCAGGCTGTGCTTGGTCCTCCTGGTTGCTCTTGGTCCCCCAGGCTGTGCTTGGTCCCCCAGGCTGTTCTTGGTCCCCCAGGCTGTGCTTGGTCCCCCAGGCTGTGCTTGGTCCCCCAGGCTGTGCTTGGTCCCTCCAGTTGCTCTTGGTCCCCCAGGCTGTGCTTGGTCCCCCAGGCTGTGCTTGGTCCCCCAGGCTGTGCTTGGTCCCCCTGGTTGCTCTTGGTCCCCCAGGCTGTGCTTGGTCCCCCTGGTTGCTCTTGGTCCCCCTGGCTGTGCTTGGTACCCCTGGCTGTTCTTGGTCCCCCTGGTTGCTCTTGGTACCCCCGGCTGTGCTTGGTCCCCCAGGCTGTGCTTGGTCCCCCTGGTTGCTCTTGGTCCCCCAGGCTGTGCTTGGTACCCCAGGCTGTGCTTGGTCCCCCAGGCTCTGCTTGGTCCCCCAGGCTCTGCTTGGTCCCCCTGGTTGCTCTTGGTCCCTCAGGCTGTGCTTGGTCCCCCAGGCTGTGCTTGGTCCCCCGGGCTGTGCTTGGTCCCCCAGGCTGTGCTTGGTCCCCCTGGTTGCTCTTGGTCCCCCTGGCTGTGCATGGTACCCCTGGCTGTGCTTGGTCCCCCTGGTTGCTCTTGGTCCACCAGGCTGTGCTTGGTCCCCCAGGCTGTGCTTGGTCCCCCTGGTTGCTCTTGGTCCCCCAGGCTGTGTGTGAGAAGTTGGCCTGATAGGTGATGTTTCCAATTCTGGAACCACCTATTATCAGACCAAACAATCCCTTATGGTGTCTGGTTGTAAGTCAACCTTATTAGACAAGCTATCCTAGGGGTAGCATGGACTAAGCAGCCTAAAGGCTTAACTTAAGAGGTCGTGTTAAGCGAGCTGTTTTACCACATACAATCCTGTAATATCAAATGAAAGGACACCACACAAGTATATATTATAAAAATATATGTGTTTATTACTAAAAACAATCCCCAGTATTCTTTATGAATAAAGGGGCACAAGCGTTAAATCAAAAGCACTGTTTAAACATACAAGTTGCACAATTATGGATGAGGGCGGGTGGCCACTCAAACCATATACTAAACAAGTGGTATAAGAGATGCCACTCGAGCAGTGGTTAGGCCTAGGGCCTAGGGAATCGCTGGGAGCAGTCAGGACAAGCAATGCTACACAGGCAGTTCTCCTGTATGATGTGGACATTGAGTTGCTGTGAGAAGTTGGCCTGGTAGGGGATGTTTCCAATTCTGGAACCACCTACTACCTGACCAAACAATCCCTTATGGTGTCTGGTTGTAAGTCAACCTTATTAGACAAGCTATCCTAGGGGTAGCATGGACTAAGCAGCCTAAAGGCTTAACTTAAGAGGTCGTGTTAAGCGAGCTGTTTTACCACATACAATCCTGTAATACCAAATGAAAGGACACCACACAAGTATATATTATAAAAATATATGTGTTTATTACTAAAAACAATCCCCAGTATTCTTTATGAATAAAGGGGCACAAGCGTTAAATCAAAAGCACTGTTTAAACATACAAAGTTGCACAATTATGGATGAGGGCAGGGGGCCACTCAAACCATATACTAAACAAGTGGTATAAGAGATGCCACTCGAGCAGTGGTTAGGCCTAGGGCCTAGGGAATCGCTGGGAGCAGTCAGGACAAGCAATGCTGAAGTCGGGAATGGCCCTCGGGATTCGGGAGATGTGCGGAAAGCGCACGCATGCACCAATGTTAACCAATGGTGCGTAAAAGTTGTAAAGTTAAAGTTAAAGGACACTTCCGCTGAACCTAGAGGAACAAAACTTAACACACAGACCCTAGAGGTGTGCACCAGTGTGGGAACACCGGCGGAGCAAAGTTACCTCACCCACAGGAAGTGGGTGCACAGGGTCGAAGTGGCGTCGGGTTCTGACACGCAGGTTCTTGGCGCTTGAAGCTGAAGATGCTGCAGGCGATGTGAAGGAAAAGTGTCCGGTGGATCCAAGGGTGGATCTGAAGTGGTGAAGACCTGAAAGCAGAGGGGACAGTGTTCAAAGTCACTGACCAGTGACCACCGTGGAACCAGATTGGAACCAGGCAAAGTCGGGTGCAAACAGGTGATGAGGTGTTGCTTCTCTCTGCAGCTACGTGGACACGAAGAGGTCAAGGACGTCCAGGAGTCGATCACGAGCTGTCCCTCAAAGGCTCTAGCTGATGGCGGTGTCGGCAACTCGATTGAAGCAAACAAGCCTTGGCTAATGAGAGCCACGGGGAAAGTGAAAAAGGCTTAATACTCGGACCAGCAAGGTCAGAGCGGGTACTCCTTTCTACAGGAGCGAGGGCAGGTCTGGAGCAACCAGACCCACAGTGTAAATCGTAGGTTTCGTCGCCAAGATGGCCGCTGACCACGTGACAAGCGGCCGGGATGGCGAGTCGAGTGGCACAAAGCAAAAGGGCCCCACGCAGATCGTGGAGATGCTGGAGGGCTGATCTTTGGTGCAAATGCTGCTCGATTGTGGGGCTTCTTAAACCCCAAAGCACAGAGTCGAGGGTGCCTCGGGTGCTGCGCAGTCAGCGTCTCGGGGGTCTTTCAAGATGTCCGCTCCCACGTCTCTCGGTGCCTCCACAGGTCCCTTCTTTGCAGGGACTGTGGATCGGGCTGGGAGAAGTCTGGGAAGCTGGGTCTTGTCAGGCTCTGCACTCGGGCTCCGGCGGGAGGCGGCGGCAAATCAGACGTCGAGGTGCTGGGTGGTGCCTGTGTTCACAGGGTGGCCTCTCCTAGGCCACAAGGGAGATGCTCTTCAGTCTTCTGTTCATCAGAATGTCGAAGTCCAGTCGTCTTCTTAGTTTAAAGGTGATTTCAGGATGATCTGCTGTGCTAGGGCACTGCTCCCACTCTTATTCCAATCTGAGGGTTGGATCTCCTGCTAGGTCCCTCCCTATGGGTGGGACCAGGAAGGGGGGTGGTTACACCCCCTTTCCTTTGTCCAGGTCTCACTGGAGCTGGGGCTGGGCTGCCCCAGAACCGGTTTGACCGGATTATGCAAGGGGAAGCCTTGTGCTCCCCAGGCACTGTCTGGTTTCTTTCAAACCTCCCTGCTACAATACACTATCTCCTGTCTGGAGGGCGGTGACACCCTCCTGTGACAGGAAACCCTTTGTCCAGGACCCCCTTGACTGGGTTTCGGTCAGCTCCAGGGGTCCAGACATTTGTCTGTGGCAGAGGCATCCATTTTGTGGATCTTAAGGCCTTTGGAGAAATCAACCGCATTAAAGTGAAGTAACATGTCTTACCCCTCTAGAGGGGTGGAATGCCATCCCCGTCGCCAGAACTGGCGAGGGGATGGTATTCCAAAGCGTATGACACCTTACACGACATGTTTTGATAAAGCCAAACCAGAGTTGCTAAATAACCGCGAGGATTATAAGGCACTTAATAGTATATGGTATGGCATTATCCTGAAACAGCTTAGGGATTTGTTCCCGACGGCTGCAGACAGGCTCAGCTCATGCTAGAGCTCCATCTCACATAAAAACCATGCACCCAGCCTCCAGGATTGGTGAGGCCTGTCTATAGGAGTGGCTCACAGGTTTACATGTGTCCAGATATAGGTTTAGACATAGGTATACTATATCTAAGCAAGGGGTGTGTACACCACCTTACCCCAGCTGAGTGATCAGCCAGTTGTGTCAATTTAAGAACCAGCCAGGGGTGGCAAAAGATATGCTGCAGCCCCTGGTAGGCCTTAGTGGCCCCTATGCCCTGTGCACCTATAGTGCATTCTACAGGGGCTGACAAGGAGTCCATTTCCAATTGGTATGTACCTAGGGTACATGGAATCCATTTTACAGAGAGAGCAGATGGCCTGGGGCCCTGATTAGCAGGGAACCAGGTCAACTAAGTCAAAAAACCAGCTAAACACAGGCAAAAAATCTGGGGTAACCATAGTCAGGTAGCCACCTTCCTACATAACCCCCCCCCCAAACGAAAGGAGATAAGGCTATCCTTGGCCAGGTAAGCCTATATTGCCTGAGTGGCCATATAAGGAAGTACCTGCACTAGCATGGGTACCCCCTGTCTCATGGTCCACTAAGCAGTCCCTCACCCTTTGGGTATTAGAGGGTCTCCACCATAGGGAATCACTACCTTGGGTGTGTTTATGCAAAGTTAAAGGCTGGTTTGGATATGGAGTATTGAAGTGAGGCTCTACTAATTTAGGGCTTAGCTTCTGTGAGAAGTTGGCCTGGTAGGGGATGTTTCCAATTCTGGAACCACCTACTACCTGACCAAACAATCCCCTTATGGTGTCTGGTTGTAAGTCAACCTTATTAGACAAGCTATCCTAGGGGTAGCATGGACTAAGCAGCCTAAAGGCTTAACTTAAGAGGTCGTGTTAAGCGAGCTGTTTTACCACATACAATCCTGTAATACCAAATGAAAGGACACCACACAAGTATATATTATAAAAATATATGTGTTTATTACTAAAAACAATCCCCAGTATTCTTTATGAATAAAGGGGCACAAGCGTTAAATCAAAAGCACTGTTTAAACATACAAAGTTGCACAATTATGGATGAGGGCAGGGGGCCACTCAAACCATATACTAAACAAGTGGTATAAGAGAGGCCACTCGAACAGTGGTTAGGCCTAGGGCCTAGGGAATCGCTGGGAGCAGTCAGGACAAGCAATGCTGAAGTCGGGAATGGCCCTCGGGATTCGGGAGATGTGCGGAAAGCGCACGCATGCACCAATGTTAACCAATGGTGCGTAAAAGTCAAATAGTTAAAGTTTAAGGACACTTCCGCTGAACCTAGAGGAACAAAACTTAACACACAGACCCTAGAGGTGTGCACCAGTGTGGGAACACCGGCGGAGCAAAGTTACCTCACCCACAGGAAGTGGGTGCACAGGGTCGAAGTGGCGTCGGGTTTTGACACGCAGGCTCTTGGTGCTTGGAGCTGAAAGGGCTGCAGGCAGGGTGAAGACGAAGTGTCCGGTGGAGTCCAAGGGTGGACTCAAGTTGTAGAGTACCTGAAAGCAGAGGGGACAGAGTCTGGGTCACTCAGCAGTGACCAGGGTGGAACCAGGACGGAACCAGGCAATGTCGGGCGCAATCAGGTGGTCGTCGAGGCGCTTCTCTTCGCTGTCACGTGGGCTCTGGGGCATCTGCGACGTCCAGGAGCAGGTCACGATCTGTCCCACGCAGGCTCTCACCGTCGGTGCAGTCGGCTTCCGGTTTGGAGCAAACAAGCCTTGGTAAGAGCAATCCACGCGGGATTGGAAGATGGCGTCTCACTCGGACCAGGAAGGTCAGAGTCGGGGCTCCCTTTCAGGGGAGCTGGTGTGGATCTAGAGCAACTAGAATCACGAGTCTTCTTTTGTAGTTCGTCGGCACAGGGACCACAAGCCAGCTGGCAAGTGACCGGGCCAACGCGTTGAGCCAAATCGTGCCAAAGGGCCCCACGCAGCACTCGTCGAGTGTGGAGGGCTGAACTTCGGCTCAGGAGTAGCTCAGGGTGGGGGCTTCTCAAACCCCGGTGTACAGCTTCGAGGGTCACTCGTGGGCTGCACGGTCAGCGTCTCGTGGTCACTTCAAGATGGCGTGCCCCACGCTTCCGGTCGCCTCCACGGGTCTCAGCTTTGCAGGGACTGTGGATCGGGCTGTTAGAAGCTGGGCAGGCTTGATCTCGTCGATCTCAGTCGCTCGAGTTCCGGCGGGAACTGCAACCAAGTAGACGTCGAGGGCTGGATGGTGCCTGCTGCTGCAGGGTGGTCACTCCTTGACCACAAGGGAGATTCTTCGGGCTTCCACGTTGAGATGGAGGGCGAAGGGTCCAGAATATCGTTTCAAATGTTTCTTCCAGGAAATCTGATGTGCATTGGCACTGCTCCCACTCTTATTCGAATCTGGTGGGCGTGATTACCTGCTAGGTCCCCTCCTATGGGTGGGACCCAGGAAGTGGGTGGATACACCCCCTTCCTTTGATCCAGGCCGCCCTGGCACGAGGGCTGGAGTGCCCCAGAACCGGTTTGGCCGGATTATGCAAGGGGCAGCCTTGTGCGCCCCAGGCAGTGTCTGGTTTCTTTCAAACCTCCCTGCTACAATACACTATCTCCTGTCTGGAGGGCGGTGACACCCTCCTGTGACAGGAAACCCTTTGTCCAGGACCCCCTTGACTGGGTTTCGGTCAGCTCCAGGGGTCCAGACATTTGTCTGTGGCAGAGGCATCCATTTTGGGGATCTTAAGGCCTTTGGAGAAATCAACCGCATTAAAGTGAAGTAACATGTCTTACCCCTCTAGAGGGGTGGAATGCCATCCCCGTCGCCAGAACTGGCGAGGGGATGGTATTCCAAAGCGTATGACACCTTACACGACATGTTTTGATAAAGCCAAACCAGAGTTGCTAAATAACCGCGAGGATTATAAGGCACTTAATAGTATATGGTATGGCATTATCCTGAAACAGCTTAGGGATTTGTTCCCGACGGCTGCAGACAGGCTCAGCTCATGCTAGAGCTCCATCTCACATAAAAACCAAGCACCCAGCCTCCAGGATTGGTGAGGCCTGTCTATAGGAGTGGCTCACAGGTTTACATGTGTCCAGATATAGGTTTTAGACATAGGTATACTATATCTAAGCAAGGGGTGTGTACACCACCTTACCCCAGCTGAGTGATCAGCCAGTTGTGTCAATTTAAGAACCAGCCAGGGGTGGCAAAAGATATGCTGCAGCCCCTGGTAGGCCTTAGTGGCTCCTGTGCCCTGTGCACCTATAGTGCATTCTACAGGGGCTGACAAGGAGTCCATTTCCAATTGGTATGTGCCTATAGCACATGTGTCATTAATTTAGTGAGAGAACAGCAGGCTGGGGGTCTGATCAGCAGGCCCACAGCCTCAGTAGTCGAAAACCAGTGAAGCAAAAAGCAAAAATTTGGGGTGACCATAGGATAGCAGACCCTACTCTCCTACACAACCCCCCCCCAAACGCAGGGACATTAAACTAACCTTGACCAGATAAGTCTTCATGTTCTAAGTGGAAGTACCTGGAGAGACCATCTGCATTACCATGGTCAGTCCCTGGGCGGTGCTCCACTGTAAAGTCCATCCCCTGTAGGGAAATGGACCACCTGAGCAGTTTGGGATTTTCACCCTTCATCTGATTAAGCCATAAGAGGGGCTTATGGTCTGTTTGCACCAGGAAGTGAGTTCCAAACAAGTAGGACCTCAACTTCTTTAATGCCCAAACCACAGCAAAGGCCTCCCTCTCAATGGCTGACCAACGTTTTTCTCTTGGGGTTAGCCTCCTGCTAATGAAAGCAATTGGCTGGTCTTGACCATCTTGATTAAGTTGTGAGAGTACAGCTCCCACCCCCAACTCAGAAGC
This sequence comes from Lissotriton helveticus, assembly GCF_964261635.1. Lineage (NCBI taxonomy): Eukaryota > Metazoa > Chordata > Amphibia > Caudata > Salamandridae > Lissotriton > Lissotriton helveticus. The sequence continues at coordinate 2,242,034 of NW_027611676.1, forward strand.
ATCTGTCTGAACAATGAACTGTTTGGAGTAGTCAGGACTCTTTAGGATAGGTGCAGAGCACATGGCCTTCTTCAGGTCTTCAAATGCCTTCTGACAGCTAACTGTCCACTGAACCTTTTTTGGCATCTTCTTGGATGTCAAGTCATTTAATGGTGTCACTATAGACCCATAGTTTTTCACAAACTTTCTGTAATACCCAGTCAGGCCCAAGAAGGCTCTGACTTGTGTCTGGGTAACTGGAGGAGCCCAGTCCTGTATGGCCTGGATTTTGCTTTCCAGTGGCTGAACCTGGCCTCCACCTACTAGGTGGCCCAGGTATACAACCTTACTCTGCCCTATCTGGCACTTTGTGGCCTTGATAGTTAGGCCTGCCTTTTGCAGGGCCTCCAAAACTTTCTTCAGGTGGATCAGGTGATCCTCCCAGGTGGAGCTAAAGACAGCAATATCATCCAGATAAGCTGCACAAAAGTCATCCAACCCAGTAAGGACTTGGTTCACCAACCTTTGAAAAGTGGCAGGTGCATTCTTCAAACCAAAGGGCATTACCACAAACTGATAATGTCCACTAGGGGTAGAGAATGCTGTTTTGGCTTTTGACTCCTCAGCTAGTCTGATTTGCCAGTAGCCAGCTGTCAGATCAAATGTGCTCAGAAACTTGGCAGAAGCCAATCTGTCAATGAGCTCATCTGCTCTTGGAATGGGGTGAGCATCTGTCCTAGTGACAGCATTGAGACCCCTGTAATCCACGCAAAACCTCATTTCTCTCTTACCATCTTGAGTATGAGGTTTTGGCACCAGGACTACTGGGCTGGCCCATGGGCTCTCTGATGGCTCAATCACTCCAAGCTCCAACATCTTTTGCACCTCAGCCTTGATGCAATCCCTGACATGATCAGGTTGCCTGTAGATCTTATTCTTGACAGGCAGACTGTCACCAGTGTCCACAACATGGGTACACCAGTCAGTTTGGCTGGGTGTGAGTGAAAACATTTGCCTGTGAGCCTGCAAAACTTGTCTGCAGTCCCTCTGTTGCTGGTCAGTGAGGCTGCCTGCCAAGGCTACTCCATCAACTGAACCATCATCAGGGTTCTGGGAAAGCAGGTCTGGGAGAGGGTCACTCTCTTCCTCCTGTTCCCCATCTGTGGCCATGAGCAAGCTCATGTCCTCCCTGTCTACAAATGCTTTCAAGCGATTCACATGGATTACCCTGTGAGGGCTCCTGGGTGTTCCAAAGTCTACCAAGTAGGTGACTTCCCCTTTCTTCTCAATAATAGGATAGGGTCCACTCCATTTGTCTTGGAGTGCTGCTGGAGCCACTGGCTCCAGTACCCATACCTTCTGTCCTGGTTGGAACTCTACCAGTACAGCCTTTTGGTCATGCCAAGCTTTCTGCAATTCTTGGCTGGCCTCCAGGTTTTTGGATGCTCTTTCCATGTACTCAGCCATCCTGGAGCGGAGACCAAGTACATAGTCCACTATGTCTAGTTTGGGCTTTTTGAGAGGTAACTCCCATCCTTCCTTCACCAAACACAATGGACCTCTCACAGGGTGGCCAAACAAAAGTTCAAAAGGGCTGTAGCCAACCCCCTTCTGTGGGACCTCTCTGTAAGCAAAGAGCAGGCAGGGTAAAAGAATGTCCCATTTCCGCCTGAGCTTCTCTGGTAATCCTTTTATCATGCCTTTAAGGGTCTTGTTAAATCTCTCCACAAGCCCATTGCATTGTGGATGATATGGGGTGGTAAACTTATAGTTTACCCCACATTCCTTCCACATTGCTTTTAGATAGCTGGACATAAAATTTGTCCCTCTATCTGATAGTACCTCCTTAGGAAAGCCCACTCTTGAGAAAACTGCAATGAGGGCTTTTGCCACCACAGGTGCTGTGGTGGTCCTTAGGGGAATAGCCTCTGGGTACCTGGTGGCATGATCCACTACCACCAGTATGAATCTGTTCCCAGATGCTGTTTGGGGGTCCATTGGACCCACAATATCAATTCCAACTCTCTCAAAGGGGACCCCCACCACAGGTAGTGGAATTAGGGGTGCCTTTGTTGTGCCACCTGACTTACCACTGGCTTGGCAAGTGACACAGGAGCGACAAAACTCCTTGACATCCTCTGACATGTGAGGCCAGTGAAAGTGTGGAACAAGCCTGTCCCACGTCTTGTTCTGGCCTAAGTGTCCTGCAAGGGGAATATCATGGGCCAAGGTAAGGAGGAATCCCCTAAACTGCAGAGGTATCACCAACCTCCTGGTCATGCCAGGCTTGGGGGTTCTAGCCTCTGAGTAAAGGAGTCCCTCATCCCAATACACAGTATGGGTACCTTGGGCATCCCCAGCAGCCTCAGCAGCAGCCTGCTGTCTGAGGGGTTCAAGGGAAGGGCAATCTAATTGAGCCTGCCTCAGGTCTGCCCTTGAGGGTCCCCCTGTCCCCAGAAACTCAACCTGGTCAGGTTCAAGCTCCTCAGAGACAGTCTCCTCTTGGACTGCAGAATCAGTTTCCTCTGAAACCTGATCCTCAACCTGGGGCAAGGTGGAAGGCGAGGCCTTTCCTCTCTTGCTCCTTCTCTTGGGTTGTGGCTGGTCTATTGTCTCAAGATCCACCACTGGTTCAGGAAGGCACTTCTTAGCCTGAGCCCTTGTCATGGCAAGGACATGCTCTGAAATCCCTAGCATTTCTGCATGAGTCCTGTACTCCACTTCTGACCATGCTGAGCTTTCAAGGTCATTGCCTAACAGACAGTCTACTGGTAGGTCTGCACTCACCACAACTTTCTTTAGGCCATCAGCCCCTCCCCAGGAGAAGTTCACAACTGCCACACTATGGGAGGTAGTGGAGTTGCTTGCATTGGTTACTAGGTAGCTCTCTCCTAGTACAATCTGTCCAGGGTCCACAAAGCCAGGGGTCACCATGGTGACACTAGCACATGTGTCCCTGTAAGCTTGAGCCAGTTTCTCATTTATTAAGGGAGTCTGCCTGTATTTGCCCAGGTTAGTGGGGCTTACTGCAGTGGGCAACTCAATGTCCACATCATACAGGAGAACTGCCTGTGTAGGGACTCTGACTAGGCCAGATCCTACTTCAATACCCAGGGTCAACCCAGCTACACCCTTGGACTGTGTTCCACCACTGCTTACTGTACTTGGGGTTGCAGTTGCTTTAGGAGCTGTAGTGGTGGGAACTGGATTTGCCTTGGTGCACTCACTGCCCCAGTGTGAAACTGATTTGCAGGTATTACACCAAGGTGTCTTTGGACCTTTGTTCTTCTTCTTCTTGTTACCATTTTGGGAACCACCCTCCTTACTACTAGTTTGGGGGCCTGAAGACTTCTGGTCTTTTTCTTTATCTTTCTGATTCTGATTACCACCCTTCTGGTCTGTTTTCTTCTGGTCACCACCTTGGTTCTGGGGTTTCTGCTTAATCCTTGTTCTGACCCATTTGTCTGCCTTCTTTCCCAATTCTTGGGGAGAGGTCAGATCAGAGTCAATAAGGTATTGATGCAACAGCTGGTTTGTACAGTTATTAAGGATCTGTTCTCTCATCATAAGATTGTACAATCCTGTATAGTCTGAAACTTTACTTCCCTGTAACCAACCCTCCAAAGCCTTAGTGGCACACTCCACAAAATCAGTCCAGTCTTGAGTCTGTGCTTTTTGGGTGTCTCTGAACAACAACCTGTATTGCTCAGTGGTTAGGCCATACCCTTCAATGAGAGCACTCTTCAAAACAGAGTAGTTTTTGGCATCCTCAGGTCTAACTGTGAGGAGCCTGTCTCTCCCTTTCTCAGAAAAGGAGTACCACAAAATTGCAGCCCACTGGTTCTCAGGAACCTGCTGTACCATGCAGGCTCTCTCAAGAGCAGTCATCCATTTGTGGATGTCATCCCCTTCTTTGAAGGGGGGCACAATCTTGGTCAGGTTTCTATTGTCATAGGCCCTGTCTTTTTCTCTTGGAAAATTGCTGCCACCAGTGACATCTAAGCCACTTAATTTCTGCTCTCTTGCCAAGGCAAGTCTAGCTTGAGCCAAGGCTACCTCCTCCCTCTCTATCTGGAGTTTGACAGCCCTCATTCTGGCCCTATGCTCTAACTTTTGAGAAGCATTCATGCCTCTCTGTGATTCCCTGGAGGCACTAGAAAGATGAGAGTCTCCTGAGGGAGATCTCACTCTTCTGTTGCCTGGGAGAATCATTTGTTGGGATCTGGGGAGGTGCTGGCCCTCTCCATTTCCCAGTAGGTCCAAGTTGGCCTGGCTAAGCCTACCAACTGGAACCTGGCTACCCTGATCCTGTACTTCTAAGTCCCCAGCATCTGAGTCCTCATCCAAGTCATCATCATCCTCCTCTTCAGGGGGATCAACTGCAGGGGGGTTCCCTCCAGTTCCTGTATCTAGGGAAGCTGCTTTTGCCCTCTCTAAGTCATCCTGTTCTAGGAGTTCTATCAGGGTCAGGCAGGTGGGGCTTCTGCCCCTTTTTAACCCTCTTGCTTTGCACAAGACAATCAAGTCTCTGCGGGTTAGTTTGTCATATCCAGAAGTTGCCTGGGTAGGGTCAACTGTCACAGGACTAGACCCTGAGGCCTTTCCTGTGTCGGACATGGTTACTAGTGAGGTGTAAGTGGTGCACTTACCTACACTAAGTGTTTTCCTACTGGACCTTGCTAGTGAGTTGTAGTCAGGGGTGTGCTACTCCCTTCAACCTACAACTACTAAGTTCAGTAGAACTTAATATGCTAAGCTTTTGATTTTATATGTACCTAGAGGTACTTGATGTGATCTTTCAATTTGATATAAAGATTGCAATGGTAAAACAACAGCAAGCTCAAATCCGCACCGCTGCTCACCAATGTGAGAAGTTGGCCTGGTAGGGGATGTTTCCAATTCTGGAACCACCTACTACCTGACCAAACAATCCCCTTATGGTGTCTGGTTGTAAGTCAACCTTATTAGACAAGCTATCCTAGGGGTAGCATGGACTAAGCAGCCTAAAGGCTTAACTTAAGAGGTCGTGTTAAGCGAGCTGTTTTACCACATACAATCCTGTAATACCAAATGAAAGGACACCACACAAGTATATATTATAAAAATATATGTGTTTATTACTAAAAACAATCCCCAGTATTCTTTATGAATAAAGGGGCACAAGCGTTAAATCAAAAGCACTGTTTAAACATACAAAGTTGCACAATTATGGATGAGGGCAGGGGGCCACTCAAACCATATACTAAACAAGTGGTATAAGAGAGGCCACTCGAACAGTGGTTAGGCCTAGGGCCTAGGGAATCGCTGGGAGCAGTCAGGACAAGCAATGCTGAAGTCGGGAATGGCCCTCGGGATTCGGGAGATGTGCGGAAAGCGCACGCATGCACCAATGTTAACCAATGGTGCGTAAAAGTCAAATAGTTAAAGTTTAAGGACACTTCCGCTGAACCTAGAGGAACAAAACTTAACACACAGACCCTAGAGGTGTGCACCAGTGTGGGAACACCGGCGGAGCAAAGTTACCTCACCCACAGGAAGTGGGTGCACAGGGTCGAAGTGGCGTCGGGTTTTGACACGCAGGCTCTTGGTGCTTGGAGCTGAAAGGGCTGCAGGCAGGGTGAAGACGAAGTGTCCGGTGGAGTCCAAGGGTGGACTCAAGTTGTAGAGTACCTGAAAGCAGAGGGGACAGAGTCTGGGTCACTCAGCAGTGACCAGGGTGGAACCAGGACGGAACCAGGCAATGTCGGGCGCAATCAGGTGGTCGTCGAGGCGCTTCTCTTCGCTGTCACGTGGGCTCTGGGGCATCTGCGACGTCCAGGAGCAGGTCACGATCTGTCCCACGCAGGCTCTCACCGTCGGTGCAGTCGGCTTCCGGTTTGGAGCAAACAAGCCTTGGTAAGAGCAATCCACGCGGGATTGGAAGATGGCGTCTCACTCGGACCAGGAAGGTCAGAGTCGGGGCTCCCTTTCAGGGGAGCTGGTGTGGATCTAGAGCAACTAGAATCACGAGTCTTCTTTTGTAGTTCGTCGGCACAGGGACCACAAGCCAGCTGGCAAGTGACCGGGCCAACGCGTTGAGCCAAATCGTGCCAAAGGGCCCCACGCAGCACTCGTCGAGTGTGGAGGGCTGAACTTCGGCTCAGGAGTAGCTCAGGGTGGGGGCTTCTCAAACCCCGGTGTACAGCTTCGAGGGTCACTCGTGGGCTGCACGGTCAGCGTCTCGTGGTCACTTCAAGATGGCGTGCCCCACGCTTCCGGTCGCCTCCACGGGTCTCAGCTTTGCAGGGACTGTGGATCGGGCTGTTAGAAGCTGGGCAGGCTTGATCTCGTCGATCTCAGTCGCTCGAGTTCCGGCGGGAACTGCAACCAAGTAGACGTCGAGGGCTGGATGGTGCCTGCTGCTGCAGGGTGGTCACTCCTTGACCACAAGGGAGATTCTTCGGGCTTCCACGTTGAGATGGAGGGCGAAGGGTCCAGAATATCGTTTCAAATGTTTCTTCCAGGAAATCTGATGTGCATTGGCACTGCTCCCACTCTTATTCGAATCTGGTGGGCGTGATTACCTGCTAGGTCCCCTCCTATGGGTGGGACCCAGGAAGTGGGTGGATACACCCCCTTCCTTTGATCCAGGCCGCCCTGGCACGAGGGCTGGAGTGCCCCAGAACCGGTTTGGCCGGATTATGCAAGGGGCAGCCTTGTGCGCCCCAGGCAGTGTCTGGTTTCTTTCAAACCTCCCTGCTACAATACACTATCTCCTGTCTGGAGGGCGGTGACACCCTCCTGTGACAGGAAACCCTTTGTCCAGGACCCCCTTGACTGGGTTTCGGTCAGCTCCAGGGGTCCAGACATTTGTCTGTGGCAGAGGCATCCATTTTGGGGATCTTAAGGCCTTTGGAGAAATCAACCGCATTAAAGTGAAGTAACATGTCTTACCCCTCTAGAGGGGTGGAATGCCATCCCCGTCGCCAGAACTGGCGAGGGGATGGTATTCCAAAGCGTATGACACCTTACACGACATGTTTTGATAAAGCCAAACCAGAGTTGCTAAATAACCGCGAGGATTATAAGGCACTTAATAGTATATGGTATGGCATTATCCTGAAACAGCTTAGGGATTTGTTCCCGACGGCTGCAGACAGGCTCAGCTCATGCTAGAGCTCCATCTCACATAAAAACCAAGCACCCAGCCTCCAGGATTGGTGAGGCCTGTCTATAGGAGTGGCTCACAGGTTTACATGTGTCCAGATATAGGTTTTAGACATAGGTATACTATATCTAAGCAAGGGGTGTGTACACCACCTTACCCCAGCTGAGTGATCAGCCAGTTGTGTCAATTTAAGAACCAGCCAGGGGTGGCAAAAGATATGCTGCAGCCCCTGGTAGGCCTTAGTGGCTCCTGTGCCCTGTGCACCTATAGTGCATTCTACAGGGGCTGACAAGGAGTCCATTTCCAATTGGTATGTGCCTATAGCACATGTGTCATTAATTTAGTGAGAGAACAGCAGGCTGGGGGTCTGATCAGCAGGCCCACAGCCTCAGTAGTCGAAAACCAGTGAAGCAAAAAGCAAAAATTTGGGGTGACCATAGGATAGCAGACCCTACTCTCCTACAGCTTCCTCCAATTATCTTCCACCATGTGTGCCTTTCTTTCTTTAACTGAGTTGCACTGTGCTCTCAGGGTCAACCTCTGGCTACCTAAAGCTGGAGGCTGGGTCCCTCTGTTTGGCTTGCTGGAGGGACAGTTCAGGTTTGGGCCCTTTGGGTCCCAGGTTTGGCTGTGCCCAACAGAATCCATCTGGGGGAGGTCCCTAACTGTTTTTAAGGGGGCTCCCTCAGGAGTTTTTAAAGTTTTCACCTTACTAGGGCTACTAGTTTTGGTGCACCTAATCTTTTGATGGGGGTGCTTTATTTGACAGGGGGCCCTCTGGGTCTCACTGTCCTTCTTGTCCTCTGCAGCCCTGGGCTGGCTAAGGCAAGGGAGAGAGGGGCAGGTTACCTGCTCCAGACTGGGTCCCACCTGAGAAGGGTCCACTGACATCAGAGGTTCTGTCAGGCTAGGCCCAACCACCTCTGGGGCAGTTCCTTCATCAGGGGTAAGATCAGTTCCCTGAGGAGGCTGATCCTGTCCTAAAGTCTGGTGAGGGGGAGATTTCTCTTCCTCCTCCATGCTCTCAGTTTGTGTGGAGTTATCCATCATTTCAGGTTTCACAACACACGTGTCAGTTTGAGTTTGGGCTGTGGCCATCACAGCCCCACCAACCTTTTCAGGAGGAGACTCAGTTTGGGTTTCTGCTGTTATCATAACAGCTTTGCTATTCTGTTCAGGAAGAGCTTTTGCTAAAGATGGGGCAGGGAGTATCTCCGCCCTACCAACCTTTTCAGGAAGGACACCTTGAATTGGGGCTGTAGCCATTACAGCCCCACTAACCTTTCCATTGGAATTCACCATTCTAGAATGGGTTTCCTGTTCAACCTCAGCCCAGGCTGAGATCTCCAAATCATTACCAAGTAGGCAGTCTACAGGCAAGTTTGGTGACACTGCCACTCTCTTTGGGCCAATGACACCTCCCCAGCTGAGACTTACTACTGCCATGGGATGATTTGTTTGGATTCCATCAATGTTTGTAACCTGGTATGTGGCACCAGGTAAAAGTTGCTTAGAGGGGACTAGGCCATCAGCCACCATGGTGATGCTAGCCCCTGTGTCTCTAAAAGCCTCAACTTTCAAACCATTGATGATGGGTTCTTGTCTATACTTGCTCAAAGTATTTGGGCAAGCAGAGAAGTTGGCAAACCCCATGCCAACCTCATAAACAAGATCATTGGGTGATGGGGACCTGGATAGGCCAGGGTCCACCTGATTTCCAAGAGTAAACCCACCCAGATTCCTGGGTGTGCTTCCACTTCCTGGGGGATTACTGCTGACAGTAACAGGAGGTGTTGAAGCTGGCTTTGGAGGTATATTTTCTTTATTGTTATTCTTGGGACAACAGCTGTCTGTTTTGTAATGCCCCACCTGTTTACAGGGATAACAATAGGGTTTTTTCTCAGTTGAAGAAGTGTCTTGGGACCCACCCCCATCCTTGGAGTTTTGGGGCCCTGGGGAAGTCTTTTCTTTATTTTTATCCCCACCCTTATCTTGAGGCTTGGTAGACTCCTTCTTCTGGTTACTGTCCTGATTCTTAGGCCTAATCCTGGTTCTGACCCATTTGTCTGCCTTCTTTCCCAATTCTTGGGGAGAGGTCAGATCAGAGTCCACCAGGTGCTGGTGTAAGAGCTGGTTCTGACAATTACTTAGGATCTGCTCCCTCATAATCAAATTATACAATCCTGTAAAGTCATGTACTTTGCTGCCATGTAGCCAACCCTCCAGAGCCTTAGTTGCACAATCAACAAAATCAGTCCAGTCCTGAGTCTGTGTCTTCTGGGTGTCTCTGAACTTGAACCTGTACTGTTCAGTGGTTAAGCCAAACCCATCTATCAGAACACTCTTCAGGACTTTGTAATTGTTTGCATCCTCATGTCTGACAGTGAGGAGCTTGTCCCTCCCTTTCTCTGAAAAGGAGTACCATAAGATTGCTGCCCACTGTTCCTCAGGAACCTGCTGTACCATGCAGGCTCTCTCAAGAGCAGTCATCCACTTGTGGATGTCATCCCCTTCCTTGTAGGGGGGCACAATCTTTGTCAGGTTTCTACTATCATAGGACCTGGGTTTCTCTTTAGGAATATTGCTGCCACCAGTGGCATCTAAGCCACACAATTTCTGCTCTCTTGCCAAGGCAAGTTTAGCTTGGGCCATGCTAAGTTTAGCTTGAGCCAAGGCTACCTCCTCCCTCTCTATCTGGAGTTTGACAGCCCTCATTCTAGCCCTATGCTCAGCTTTCTGAGAAGCACTCATGCCTCTCTCTGATTCTCTTGAGGCACTAGAAATATGAGAGTCCCCTGAGGGAGATCTCACTCTTCTGTTGCCTGGGAGAATCCCATGTGGGGTTCTGGGGAGGTGCTGGCCCTCTCCATTCCCCAGTAGGTCCAAGTTGGCCTGGCTAAGCCTACCAACTGGAACCTGGCTACCCTGATCCTGTACTCCTAAGTCCTCAACATCTGAGTCCTCATCCAAGTCATCATCATCCTCCTCTTCAAGGGGATCAACTGCAGGGGGGTTCCCTCCAGTTCCTGTATCTAGGGAAGCTGCTTTTGCCTTCTCTAAGTCATCCTGTTCTAGGATTTCTACCAGGATTAGGCAGGTGGGGCTTCTGCCCCTTTTTAACCCTCTTGCTTTGCACAAGGCAATCAAGTCTCTGCGGGTTAGTTTGTCATATCCAAAAGTTGCCTGGGTAGGGTCAACTGTCACAGGACTAGACCCTGAGGCCTTTCCTGTGTCAGACATGGTTACTAGTGAGGTGTAAGTGGTGCACTTACCTACACTAAGTGTTTTCCTACTGGACCTTGCTAGTGAGTTGTAGTCAGGGGTGTGCAACTCCCTTCAACCTACAACTACTAAGTTCAGTAGAACTTAATATGCTAAGCTTTTTGATTTTATATGTACCTAGAGGTACTTGATGTGATCTTTCAATTTGATATAAAGATTGCAATGGTAAAACAACAGCAAGCTCAAATCCGCACCGCTGCTCACCAATGTGAGAAGTTGGCCTGGTAGGGGATGTTTCCAATTCTGGAACCACCTACTACCTGACCAAACAATCCCTTATGGTGTCTGGTTGTAAGTCAACCTTATTAGACAAGCTATCCTAGGGGTAGCATGGACTAAGCAGCCTAAAGGCTTAACTTAAGAGGTCGTGTTAAGCGAGCTGTTTTACCACATACAATCCTGTAATACCAAATGAAAGGACACCACACAAGTATATATTATAAAAATATATGTGTTTATTACTAAAAACAATCCCCAGTATTCTTTATGAATAAAGGGGCACAAGCGTTAAATCAAAAGCACTGTTTAAACATACAAGTTGCACAATTATGGATGAGGGCGGGGGGCCACTCAAACCATATACTAAACAAGTGGTATAAGAGAGGCCACTCGAACAGTGGTTAGGCCTAGGGCCTAGGGAATCGCTGGGAGCAGTCAGGACAAGCAATGCTGAAGTCGGGAATGGCCCTCGGGATTCGGGAGGTGTGCGGAAAGCGCACGCATGCACCAATGTTAACCAATGGTGCGTAAAAGTCAGATAGTTAAAGTTTAAGGACACTCCCGCTGAACCTAGAGGAACAAAACTTAACACACAGACCCTAGAGGTGTGCACCAGTGTGGGAACACCGGCGGAGCAAAGTTACCTCACCCACAGGAAGTGGGTGCACAGGGTCGAAGTGGCGTCGGGTTTTGACACGCAGGCTCTTGGTGCTTGAAGCTGAAAGGGCTGCAGGCAGGGTGAAGAAGAAGTGTCCGGTGGAGTCCAAGGGTGGACTCAAGTTGTAGAGTACCTGAAAGCAGAGGGGACAGAGTCTGGGTCACTCAGCAGTGACCAGGGTGGAACCAGGACGGAACCAGGCAATGTCGGGCGCAATCAGGTGGTCGTCGAGGCGCTTCTCTTCGCTGTCACGTGGGCTCTGGGGCATCTGCGACATCCAGGAGCAGGTCACGATCTGTCCTACGCAGGCTCTCACCGTCGGTGCAGTCGGCTTCCGGTTTGGAGCAAACAAGCCTTGGTAAGAGCAATCCACGCGGGATTGGAAGATGGCGTCTCACTCGGACCAGGAAGGTCAGAGTCGGGGCTCCCTTTCAGGGGAGCTGGTGTGGATCTGGAGCAACCAGAATCACGAGTCTTCTTTTGTAGTTCGTCGGCACAGGGACCACAAGCCAGCTGGCAAGTGACCGGGCCAACGCGTTGAGCCAAATCGTGCCAAAGGGCCCCACGCAGCACTCGTCGAGTGTGGAGGGCTGAACTTCGGCTCAGGAGTAGCTCAGGGTGGGGGCTTCTCAAACCCCGGTGTACAGCTTCGAGGGTCACTCGTGGGCTGCACGGTCAGCGTCTCGTGGTCACTTCAAGATGGCGTGCCCCACGCTTCCGGTCGCCTCCACGGGTCTCAGCTTTGCAGGGACTGTGGATCGGGCTGTTAGAAGCTGGGCAGGCTTGATCTCGTCGATCTCAGTCGCTCGAGTTCCGGCGGGAACTGCAACTAAGTAGACGTCGAGGGCTGGATGGTGCCTGCTGCTGCAGGGTGGTCACTCCTTGACCACAAGGGAGATTCTTCGGGCTTCCACGTTGAGATGGAGGGCGAAGGGTCCAGAATATCGTTTCAAATGTTTCTTCCAGGAAATCTGATGTGCATTGGCACTGCTCCCACTCTTATTCGAATCTGGTGGGCGTGATTACCTGCTAGGTCCCCTCCTATGGGTGGGACCCAGGAAGTGGGTGGATACACCCCCTTCCTTTGATCCAGGCCGCCCTGGCACGAGGGCTGGAGTGCCCCAGAACCGGTTTGGCCGGATTATGCAAGGGGCAGCCTTGTGCGCCCCAGGCAGTGTCTGGTTTCTTTCAAACCTCCCTGCTACAATACACTATCTCCTGTCTGGAGGGCGGTGACACCCTCCTGTGACAGGAAACCCTTTGTCCAGGACCCCCTTGACTGGGTTTCGGTCAGCTCCAGGGGTCCAGACATTTGTCTGTGGCAGAGGCATCCATTTTGTGGATCTTAAGGCCTTTGGAGAAATCAACCGCATTAAAGTGAAGTAACATGTCTTACCCCTCTAGAGGGGTGGAATGCCATCCCCGTCGCCAGAACTGGCGAGGGGATGGTATTCCAAAGCGTATGACACCTTACACGACATGTTTTGATAAAGCCAAACCAGAGTTGCTAAATAACCGCGAGGATTATAAGGCACTTAATAGTATATGGTATGGCATTATCCTGAAACAGCTTAGGGATTTGTTCCCGACGGCTGCAGACAGGCTCAGCTCATGCTAGAGCTCCATCTCACATAAAAACCATGCACCCAGCCTCCAGGATTGGTGAGGCCTGTCTATAGGAGTGGCTCACAGGTTTACATGTGTCCAGATATAGGTTTAGACATAGGTATACTATATCTAAGCAAGGGGTGTGTACACCACCTTACCCCAGCTGAGTGATCAGCCAGTTGTGTCAATTTAAGAACCAGCCAGGGGTGGCAAAAGATATGCTGCAGCCCCTGGTAGGCCTTAGTGGCCCCTATGCCCTGTGCACCTATAGTGCATTCTACAGGGGCTGACAAGGAGTCCATTTCCAATTGGTATGTACCTAGGGTACATGGAATCCATTTTACAGAGAGAGCAGATGGCCTGGGGCCCTGATTAGCAGGGAACCAGGTCAACTAAGTCAAAAAACCAGCTAAACACAGGCAAAAAATCTGGGGTAACCATAGTCAGGTAGCCACCTTCCTACACTTATTAGACAAGCTATCCTAGGGGTAGCATGGACTAAGCAGCCTAAAGGCTTAACTTAAGAGGTCGTGTTAAGCGAGCTGTTTTACCACATACAATCCTGTAATACCAAATGAAAGGACACCACACAAGTATATATTATAAAAATATATGTGTTTATTACTAAAAACAATCCCCAGTATTCTTTATGAATAAAGGGGCACAAGCGTTAAATCAAAAGCACTGTTTAAACATACAAGTTGCACAATTATGGATGAGGGCGGGTGGCCACTCAAACCATATACTAAACAAGTGGTATAAGAAAGGCCACTCGAGCAGTGGTTAGGCCTAGGGCCTAGGGAATCGCTGGGAGCAGTCAGGACAAGCAATGCTGAAGTCGGGAATGGCCCTCGGGATTCGGGAGATGTGCGGAAAGCGCACGCATGCACCAATGTTAACCAATGGTGAGTAAAAGTCAAAGAGTTAAAGTTTAAGGACACTTCCGCTGAACCTAGAGGAACAAAACTTAACACACAGACCCTAGAGGTGTGCACCAGTGTGGGAACACCGGCGGAGCAAAGTTACCTCACCCACAGGAAGTGGGTGCACAGGGTCGAAGTGGCGTCGGGTTTTGACACGCAGGCTCTTGGTGCTTGAAGCTGAAAGGGCTGCAGGCAGGGTGAAGACGAAGTGTCCGGTGGAGTCCAAGGGTGGACTCAAGTTGTAGAGTACCTGAAAGCAGAGGGGACAGAGTCTGGGTCACTCAGCAGTGACCAGGGTGGAACCAGGACGGAACCAGGCAATGTCGGGCGCAATCAGGTGGTCGTCGAGGAGCTTCTCTCCGCTGTCACGTGGGCTCTGGGGCATCTGCGACGTCCAGGAGCAGGTCACGATCTGTCCCACGCAGGCTCTCACCGTCGGTGCAGTCGGCTTCAAGTTTGGAGCAAACAAGCCTTGGTAAGAGCAATCCACGCAGGATCAGAAGATTGCTTCTCACTCGGACCAGGAAAGTCAGAGTCGGGGCTCCTTTTCAGGGGAGCTGGTGTGGATCTGGAGCAACCAGAATCACAAGTCTTCTTAGGTAGTTCGTTGGCACAGGGACCACAAGCCAGCTGGCAAGTGACCGGGCCAACGCGTTGAGCCAAATCGTGCCAAAGGGCCCCACGCAGCACTCGTCGAGTGTGGAGGGCTGAACTTCGGCTCAGGAGTAGCTCAGGGTGGGGGCTTCTCAAACCCCGGTGTACAGCTTCGAGGGTCACTCGTGGGCTGCACGGTCAGCGTCTCGTGGTCACTTCAAGATGGCGTGCCCCACGCTTCCGGTCGCCTCCACGGGTCTCAGCTTTGCAGGGACTGTGGATCGGGCTGTTAGAAGCTGGGCAGGCTTGATCTCGTCGATCTCAGTCGCTCGAGTTCCGGCGGGAACTGCAACTAAGTAGACGTCGAGGGCTGGATGGTGCCTGCTGCTGCAGGGTGGTCACTCCTTGACCACAAGGGAGATTCTTCGGGCTTCCACGTTGAGATGGAGGGCGAAGGGTCCAGAATATCGTTTCAAATGTTTCTTCCAGGAAATCTGATGTGCATTGGCACTGCTCCCACTCTTATTCGAATCTGGTGGGCGTGATTACCTGCTAGGTCCCCTCCTATGGGTGGGACCCAGGAAGTGGGTGGATACACCCCCTTCCTTTGATCCAGGCCGCCCTGGCACGAGGGCTGGAGTGCCCCAGAACCGGTTTGGCCGGATTATGCAAGGGGCAGCCTTGTGCGCCCCAGGCAGTGTCTGGTTTCTTTCAAACCTCCCTGCTACAATACACTATCTCCTGTCTGGAGGGCGGTGACACCCTCCTGTGACAGGAAACTCTTTGTCCAGGACCCCCTTGACTGGGTTTCGGTCAGCTCCAGGGGTCCAGACATTTGTCTGTGGCAGAGGCATCCATTTTGTGGATCTTAAGGCCTTTGGAGAAATCAACCGCATTAAAGTGAAGTAACATGTCTTACCCCTCTAGAGGGGTGGAATGCCATCCCCGTCGCCAGAACTGGCGAGGGGATGGTATTCCAAAGCGTATGACACCTTACACGACATGTTTTGATAAAGCCAAACCAAAGTTGCTAAATAACCGCGAGGATTATAAGGCACTTAATAGTATATGGTATGGCATTATCCTGAAACAGCTTAGGGATTTGTTCCCGACGGCTGCAGACAGGCTCAGCTCATGCTAGAGCTCCATCTCACATAAAAACCATGCACCCAGCCTCCAGGATTGGTGAGGCCTGTCTATAGGAGTGGCTCACACGTTTACATGTGTCCAGATATAGGTTTAGACATAGGTATACTATATCTAAGCAAGGGGTGTGTACACCACCTTGCCCCAGCTGAGTGATCAGCCAGTTGTGTCAATTTAAGAACCAGCCAGGGGTGGCAAAAGATATGCTGCAGCCCCTGGTAGGCCTTAGTGGCTCCTGTGCCCTGTGCACCTATAGTGCATTCTACAGGGGCTGACAAGGAGTCCATTTCCAATTGGTATGTGCCTATAGCACATGTGTCATTAATTTAGTGAGAGAACAGCAGGCTGGGGGTCTGATCAGCAGGCCCACAGCCTCAGTAGTCGAAAACCAGTGAAGCAAAAAGCAAAAATTTGGGGTGACCATAGGATAGCAGACCCTACTCTCCTACACAACCCCCCCCCAAACGCAGGGACATTAAACTAACCTTGACCAGATAAGTCTTCATGTTCTAAGTGGAAGTACCTGGAGAGACCATCTGCATTACCATGGTCAGTCCCTGGGCGGTGCTCCACTGTAAAGTCCATCCCCTGTAGGGAAATGGACCACCTGAGCAGTTTGGGATTTTCACCCTTCATCTGATTAAGCCATAAGAGGGGCTTATGGTCTGTTTGCACCAGGAAGTGAGTTCCAAACAAGTAGGACCTCAACTTCTTTAATGCCCAAACCACAGCAAAGGCCTCCCTCTCAATGGCTGACCAACGTTTTTCTCTTGGGGTTAGCCTCCTGCTAATGAAAGCAATTGGCTGGTCTTGACCATCTTGATTAAGTTGTGAGAGTACAGCTCCCACCCCCAACTCAGAAGCATCTGTCTGAACAATGAACTGTTTGGAGTAGTCAGGACTCTTTAGGATAGGTGCAGAGCACATGGCCTTCTTCAGGTCTTCAAATGCCTTCTGACAGCTAACTGTCCACTGAACCTTTTTTGGCATCTTCTTGGATGTCAAGTCATTTAATGGTGTCACTATAGACCCATAGTTTTTCACAAACTTTCTGTAATACCCAGTCAGGCCCAAGAAGGCTCTGACTTGTGTCTGGGTAACTGGAGGAGCCCAGTCCTGTATGGCCTGGATTTTGCTTTCCAGTGGCTGAACCTGGCCTCCACCTACTAGGTGGCCCAGGTATACAACCTTACTCTGCCCTATCTGGCACTTTGTGGCCTTGATAGTTAGGCCTGCCTTTTGCAGGGCCTCCAAAACTTTCTTCAGGTGGATCAGGTGATCCTCCCAGGTGGAGCTAAAGACAGCAATATCATCCAGATAAGCTGCACAAAAGTCATCCAACCCAGTAAGGACTTGGTTCACCAACCTTTGGAAAGTGGCAGGTGCATTCTTCAAACCAAAGGGCATTACCACAAACTGATAATGTCCACTAGGGGTAGAGAATGCTGTTTTGGCTTTTGACTCCTCAGCTAGTCTGATTTGCCAGTAGCCAGCTGTCAGATCAAATGTGCTCAGAAACTTGGCAGAAGCCAATCTGTCAATGAGCTCATCTGCTCTTGGAATGGGGTGAGCATCTGTCCTAGTGACAGCATTGAGACCCCTGTAATCCACGCAAAACCTCATTTCTCTCTTACCATCTTGAGTATGAGGTTTTGGCACCAGGACTACTGGGCTGGCCCATGGGCTCTCTGATGGCTCAATCACTCCAAGCTCCAACATCTTTTGCACCTCAGCCTTGATGCAATCCCTGACATGATCAGGTTGCCTGTAGATCTTATTCTTGACAGGCAGACTGTCACCAGTGTCCACAACATGGGTACACGAGTCAGTTTGGCTGGGTGTGAGTGAAAACATTTGCCTGTGAGCCTGCAAAACTTGTCTGCAGTCCCTCTGTTGCTGGTCAGTGAGGCTGCCTGCCAAGGCTACTCCATCAACTGAACCATCATCAGGGTTCTGAGAAAGCAGGTCTGGGAGAGGGTCACTCTCTTCCTCCTGTTCCCCATCTGTGGCCATGAGCAAGCTCATGTCCTCCCTGTCTACAAATGCTTTCAAGCGATTCACATGGATTACCCTGTGAGGGCTCCTGGGTGTTCCAAAGTCTACCAAGTAGGTGACTTCCCCTTTCTTCTCAATAATAGGATAGGGTCCACTCCATTTGTCTTGGAGTGCTGCTGGAGCCACTGGCTCCAGTACCCATACCTTCTGTCCTGGTTGGAACTCTACCAGCACAGCCTTTTGGTCATGCCAAGCTTTCTGCAATTCTTGGCTGGCCTCCAGGTTTTTGGATGATCTTTCCATGTACTCAGCCATCCTGGAGCGGAGACCAAGTACATAGTCCACTATGTCTAGTTTGGGCTTTTTGAGAGGTAACTCCCATCCTTCCTTCACCAAACACAATGGACCTCTCACAGGGTGGCCAAACAAAAGTTCAAAAGGGCTGTAGCCAACCCCCTTCTGTGGGACCTCTCTGTAAGCAAAGAGCAGGCAGGGTAAAAGAATGTCCCATTTCCGCCTGAGCTTCTCTGGTAATCCTTTTATCATGCCTTTAAGGGTCTTGTTAAATCTCTCCACAAGCCCATTGCATTGTGGATGATATGGGGTGGTAAACTTATAGTTTACTCCACATTCCTTCCACATTGCTTTTAGATAGCTGGACATAAAATTTGTCCCTCTATCTGATAGTACCTCCTTAGGAAAGCCCACTCTTGAGAAAACTGCAATGAGGGCTTTTGCCACCACAGGTGCTGTGGTGGTCCTTAGGGGAATAGCCTCTGGGTACCTGGTGGCATGATCCACTACCACCAGTATGAATCTGTTCCCAGATGCTGTTTGGGGGTCCATTGGACCCACAATATCAATTCCAACTCTCTCAAAGGGGACCCCCACCACAGGTAGTGGTATTAGGGGGGCCTTTGTTGTGCCACCTGACTTACCACTGGCTTGGCAAGTGACACAGGAGCGACAAAACTCCTTGACATCCTCTGACATGTGAGGCCAGTGAAAGTGTGGAACAAGCCTGTCCCACGTCTTGTTCTGGCCTAAGTGTCCTGCAAGGGGAATATCATGGGCCAAGGTAAGGAGGAATCCCCTAAACTGCAGAGGTATCACCAACCTCCTGGTCATGCCAGGCTTGGGGGCTCTAGCCTCTGAGTAAAGGAGTCCCTCATCCCAATACACAGTATGGGTACCTTGGGCATACCCAGCAGCCTCAGCAGCAGCCTGCTGTCTGAGGGGTTCAAGGGAAGGGCAATCTAATTGAGCCTGCCTCAGGTCTGCCCTTGAGGGTCCCCCTGTCCCCAGAAACTCAACCTGGTCAGGTTCAAGCTCCTCAGAGACAGTCTCCTCTTGGACTGCAGAATCAGTTTCCTCTGAAACCTGATCCTCAACCTGGGGCAAGGTGGAAGGCGAGGCCTTTCCTCTCTTGCTCCTTCTCTTGGGTTGTGGCTGGTCTATTGTCTCAAGATCCACCACTGGTTCAGGAAGGCACTTCTTAGCCTGAGCCCTTGTCATGGCAAGGACATGCTCTGAAATCCCTAGCATTTCTGCATGAGTCCTGTACTCCACTTCTGACCATGCTGAGCTTTCAAGGTCATTGCCTAACAGACAGTCTACTGGTAGGTCTGCACTCACCACAACTTTCTTTAGGCCATCAACCCCTCCCCAGGAGAAGTTCACAACTGCCACACTATGGGAGGTAGTGGAGTTGCTTGCATTGGTTACTAGGTAGCTCTCTCCTAGTACAATCTGCCCAGGGTCCACAAAGCCAGGGGTCACCATGGTGACACTAGCACATGTGTCCCTGTAAGCTTGAGCCAGTTTCTCATTTATTAAGGGAGTCTGCCTGTATTTGCCCAGGTTAGTGGGGCTTACTGCAGTGGGCAACTCAATGTCCACATCATACAGGAGAACTGCCTGTGTAGGGACTCTGACTAGGCCAGATCCTACTTCAATACCCAGGGTCAACCCAGCTACACCCTTGGACTGTGTTCCACCACTGCTTACTGTACTTGGGGTTGCAGTTGCTTTAGGAGCTGTAGTGGTGGGAACTGGATTTGCCTTGGTGCACTCACTGCCCCAGTGTGAAACTGATTTGCAGGTATTGCACCAAGGTGTCTTTGGACCTTTGTTCTTCTTCTTCTTGTTACCAGTTTGGGAACCACCCTCCTTACTATTAGTTTGGGGGCCTGAAGACTTCTGGTCTTTTTCTTTATCTTTCTGATTCTGATTGCCACCCTTCTGGTCTGTTTTTTTCTGGTCACCACCTTGGTTCTGGGGTTTCTGCTTAATCCTTGTTCTGACCCATTTGTCTGCCTTCTTTCCCAATTCTTGGGGAGAGGTCAGATCAGAGTCAATAAGGTATTGATGCAACAGCTGGTTTGTACAGTTATTAAGGATCTGTTCTCTCATCATAAGATTGTACAATCCTGTATAGTCTGAAACTTTACTTCCCTGTAACCAACCCTCCAAAGCCTTAGTGGCACACTCCACAAAATCAGTCCAGTCTTGAGTCTGTGCTTTCTGGGTGTCTCTGAACAACAACCTGTATTGCTCAGTGGTTAGGCCATACCCTTCAATGAGAGCACTCTTCAAAACAGAGTAGTTTTTGGCATCCTCAGGTCTAACTGTGAGGAGCCTGTCCCTCCCTTTCTCAGAAAAGGAGTACCACAAAATTGCAGCCCACTGATTCTCAGGAACCTGCTGTACCATGCAGGCTCTCTCAAGAGCAGTCATCCATTTGTGGATGTCATCCCCTTCTTTAAAGGGGGGCACAATTTTGGTCAGGTTTCTATTATCATAGGCCCTGTCTTTTTCTCTTGGAAAATTGCTGCCACCAGTGACATCTAAGCCACTTAATTTCTGCTCTCTTGCCAAGGCAAGTCTAGCTTGAGCCAAGGCTACCTCCTCCCTCTCTATCTGGAGTTTGACAGCCCTCATTCTGGCCCTATGCTCTAACTTTTGAGAAGCATTCATGCCTCTCTGTGATTCCCTGGAGGCACTAGAAAGATGAGAGTCCCCTGAGGGAGATCTCACTCTTCTGTTGCCTGGGGGAATCATGTGTTGGGTCCTGGGGAGGTGCTGGCCCTCTCCATTCCCCAGTAGGTCCAAGTTGGCCTGGCTAAGCCTACCAACTGGAACCTGGCTACCCTGATCCTGTACTCCTAAGTCCTCAGCATCTGAGTCCTCATCCAAGTCATCATCATCCTCTTCTTCAAGGGGATCAACTGCAGGGGGGTTCCCTCCAGTTCCTGTATCTAGGGAAGCTGCTTTTGCCTTCTCTAAGTCATCCTGTTCTAGGATTTCTACCAGGATTAGGCAGGTGGGGCTTCTGCCCCTTTTTAACCCTCTTGCTTTGCACAAGGCAATCAAGTCTCTGCGGGTTAGTTTGTCATATCCAAAAGTTGCCTGGGTAGGGTCAACTGTCACAGGACTAGACCCTGAGGCCTTTCCTGTGTCAGACATGGTTACTAGTGAGGTGTAAGTGGTGCACTTACCTACACTAAGTGTTTTCCTACTGGACCTTGCTAGTGAGTTGTAGTCAGGGGTGTGCTACTCCCTTCAACCTACAACTACTAAGTTCAGTAGAACTTAATATGCTAAGCTTTTGATTTTATATGTACCTAGAGGTACTTGATGTGATCTTTCAATTTGATATAAAGATTGCAATGGTAAAACAACAGCAAGCTCAAATCCGCACCGCTGCTCACCAATGTGAGAAGTTGGCCTGGTAGGGGATGTTTCCAATTCTGGAACCACCTACTACCTGACCAAACAATCCCTTATGGTGTCTGGTTGTAAGTCAACCTTATTAGACAAGCTATCCTAGGGGTAGCATGGACTAAGCAGCCTAAAGGCTTAACTTAAGAGGTCGTGTTAAGCGAGCTGTTTTACCACATACAATCCTGTAATACCAAATGAAAGGACACCACACAAGTATATATTATAAAAATATATGTGTTTATTACTAAAAACAATCCCCAGTATTCTTTATGAATAAAGGGGCACAAGCGTTAAATCAAAAGCACTGTTTAAACATACAAGTTGCACAATTATGGATGAGGGCGGGTGGCCACTCAAACCATATACTAAACAAGTGGTATAAGAAAGGCCACTCGAGCAGTGGTTAGGCCTAGGGCCTAGGGAATCGCTGGGAGCAGTCAGGACAAGCAATGCTGAAGTCGGGAATGGCCCTCGGGATTCGGGAGATGTGCGGAAAGCGCACGCATGCACCAATGTTAACCAATGGTGCGTAAAAGTCAAAGAGTTAAAGTTTAAGGACACTTCCGCTGAACCTAGAGGAACAAAACTTAACACACAGACCCTAGAGGTGTGCACCAGTGTGGGAACACCGGCGGAGCAAAGTTACCTCACCCACAGGAAGTGGGTGCACAGGGTCGAAGTGGCGTCGGGTTTTGACACGCAGGCTCTTGGTGCTTGAAGCTGAAAGGGCTGCAGGCAGGGTGAAGACGAAGTGTCCGGTGGAGTCCAAGGGTGGACTCAAGTTGTAGAGTACCTGAAAGCAGAGGGGACAGAGTCTGGGTCACTCAGCAGTGACCAGGGTGGAACCAGGACGGAACCAGGCAATGTCGGGCGCAATCAGGTGGTCGTCGAGGAGCTTCTCTCCGCTGTCACGTGGGCTCTGGGGCATCTGCAACGTCCAGGACAGGTCACGATCTGTCCCACGCAGGCTCTCACCGTCGGTGCAGTCGGCTTCAAGTTTGGAGCAAACAAGCCTTGGTAAGAGCAATCCACGCAGGATCAGAAGATTGCTTCTCACTCGGACCAGGAAGGTCAGAGTCGGGGCTCCTTTTCAGGGGAGCTGGTGTGGATCTGGAGCAACCAGAATCACAAGTCTTCTTAGGTAGTTCGTCGGCACAGGGACCACAAGCCAGCTGGCAAGTGACCGGGCCAACGCGTTGAGCCAAATCGTGCCAAAGGGCCCCACGCAGCACTCGTCGAGTGTGGAGGGCTGAACTTCGGCTCAGGAGTAGCTCAGGGTGGGGGCTTCTCAAACCCCGGTGTACAGCTTCGAGGGTCACTCGTGGGCTGCACGGTCAGCGTCTCGTGGTCACTTCAAGATGGCGTGCCCCACGCTTCCGGTCGCCTCCACGGGTCTCAGCTTTGCAGGGACTGTGGATCGGGCTGTTAGAAGCTGGGCAGGCTTGATCTCGTCGATCTCATTCGCTCGAGTTCCGGCGGGAACTGCAACTAAGTAGACGTCGAGGGCTGGATGGTGCCTGCTGCTGCAGGGTGGTCACTCCTTGACCACAAGGGAGATTCTTCGGGCTTCCACGTTGAGATGGAGGGCGAAGGGTCCAGAATATCATTTCAAATGTTTCTTCCAGGAAATCTGATGTGCATTGGCACTGCTCCCACTCTTATTCGAATCTGGTGGGCGTGATTACCTGCTAGGTCCCCTCCTATGGGTGGGACCCAGGAAGTGGGTGGATACACCCCCTTCCTTTGATCCAGGCCGCCCTGGCACGAGGGCTGGAGTGTCCCAGAACCGGTTTGGCCGGATTATGCAAGGGGCAGCCTTGTGCGCCCCAGGCAGTGTCTGGTTTCTTTCAAACCTCCCTGCTACAATACACTATCTCCTGTCTGGAGGGCGGTGACACCCTCCTGTGACAGGAAACTCTTTTTCCAGGACCCCCTTGACTGGGTTTCGGTCAGCTCCAGGGGTCCAGACATTTGTCTGTGGCAGAGGCATCCATTTTGTGGATCTTAAGGCCTTTGGAGAAATCAACCGCATTAAAGTGAAGTAACATGTCTTACCCCTCTAGAGGGGTGGAATGCCATCCCCGTCGCCAGAACTGGCGAGGGGATGGTATTCCAAAGCGTATGACACCTTACACGACATGTTTTGATAAAGCCAAACCAAAGTTGCTAAATAACCGCGAGGATTATAAGGCACTTAATAGTATATGGTATGGCATTATCCTGAAACAGCTTAGGGATTTGTTCCCGACGGCTGCAGACAGGCTCAGCTCATGCTAGAGCTCCATCTCACATAAAAACCATGCACCCAGCCTCCAGGATTGGTGAGGCCTGTCTATAGGAGTGGCTCACAGGTTTACATGTGTCCAGATATAGGTTTAGACATAGGTATACTATATCTAAGCAAGGGGTGTGTACACCACCTTGCCCCAGCTGAGTGATCAGCCAGTTGTGTCAATTTAAGAACCAGCCAGGGGTGGCAAAAGATATGCTGCAGCCCCTGGTAGGCCTTAGTGGCTCCTGTGCCCTGTGCACCTATAGTGCATTCTACAGGGGCTGACAAGGAGTCCATTTCCAATTGGTATGTGCCTATAGCACATGTGTCATTAATTTAGTGAGAGAACAGCAGGCTGGGGGTCTGATCAGCAGGCCCACAGCCTCAGTAGTCGAAAACCAGTGAAGCAAAAAGCAAAAATTTGGGGTGACCATAGGATAGCAGACCCTACTCTCCTACATATATATTATAAAAATATATGTGTTTATTACTAAAAACAATCCCCAGTATTCTTTATGAATAAAGGGGCACAAGCGTTAAATCAAAAGCACTGTTTAAACATACAAAGTTGCACAATTATGGATGAGGGTAGGGGCCACTCAAACCATATACTAAACATGTGGTATAAGAGATGCCACTCGAGCAGTGGTTAGGCCTAGGGCCTAGGGAATCGCTGGGAGCAGTCAGGACAAGCAATGCTGAAGTCGGAAATGGCCCTCGGGATTCGGGAGATGTGCGGAAAGCGCACGCATGCACCAATGTTAACCAATGGTGCGTAAAAGTTGTAAAGTTAAAGTTAAAGGACACTTCCGCTGAACCTAGAGGAACAAAACTTAACACACAGACCCTAGAGGTGTGCACCAGTGTGGGAACACCGGCGGAGCAAAGTTACCTCACCCACAGGAAGCGGGTGCATAGGGTCGAAGTGGCGTCGGGTTTTGACACGCAGGCTCTTGGTGCTTGAAGCTGAAAGGGCTGCAGGCGGGTTGAAGATGAAGTGTCCGGTGGAGTCCAAGGGTGGACTCAAGTAGAAAAGTACCTGAAAGCAGAGGGGACAGAGTCTGGGTCACTCAGCAGTGACCAGGGTGGAACCAGGACGGAACCAGGCAATGTCGGGCGCAATCAGGTGGTCGTCGAGGAGCTTCTCTCCGCTGTCACGTGGGCTCTGGGGCATCTGCGACGTCCAGGAGCGGGTCACCATCTGTCCCACGCAGGCTCTCACCGTTGGCGCAGTCGGCTTCAAGCTTGGAGCAAACAAGCCTTGGTAAGAGCAATCCACGCGGGATCGGAAGATTGCTTCTCACTCGGACCAGGGAGGTCAGAGTCGGGGCTCCTTTTCAGGGGAGCTGGTGTGGATCTGGAGCAACCAGAATCACGAGTCTTCTTTGGTAGTTCGTCGGCACAGGGACCACAAGCCAGCTGGCAAGTGACCGGGCCAACGCGTTGAGCCAAATTGTGCCAAAGGGCCCCACGCAGCACTCGTCGAGTGTGGAGGGCTGAACTTCGGCTCAGGAGTAGCTCAGGGTGGGGGCTTCTCAAACCCCGGTGCACAGCTTCGAGGGTCACTCGTGGGCTGCGCGGTCAGCGTCTCGTGGTCAATTCAAGATGGCGTGCCCCACGCTTCCGGTCGCCTCCACGGGTCTCAGCTTTGCAGGGACTGTGGATCGGGCTGTTAGAAGCTGGGCAGGCTTAATCTCGTCGATCTCAGTTGCTCGAGTTCCGGCGGGAACTGCAACTAAGTAGACGTCGAGGGCTGGATGGTGCCTGCTGCTGCAGGGTGGTCACTCCTTGACCACAAGGGAGATTCTTCGGGCTTCCACGTTGAAATGGAGGGCGAAGGGTCCAGAGTTTCGTTTCTAATGTTTCTTCCAGGAAATCTGATGTGCCTTGGCACTGCTCCCACTCTTATTCGAATCTGGTGGGCGTGATTACCTGCTAGGTCCCCTCCTATGGGTGGGACCCAGGAAGTGGGTGGATACACCCCCTTCCTTTGATCCAGGCCGCCCTGGCATGAGGGCTGGAGTGCCCCAGAACCGGTTTGGCCGGATTATGCAAGGGGCAGCCTTGTGCGCCCCAAGCAGTGTCTGGTTTCTTTCAAACCTCCCTGCTACAATACACTATCTCCTGTCTGGAGGGCGGTGACACCCTCCTGTGACAGGAAACCCTTTGTCCAGGACCCCCTTGACTGAGTTTCGGTCAGCTCCAGGGGTCCAGACATTTGTCTGTGGCAGAGGCATCCATTTTGTGGATCTTAAGGTCTTTGGAGAAATCAACCGCATTAAAGTAAAGTAACATGTCTTACCCCTCTAGAGGGGTGGAATGCCATCCCCGTCGCCAGAACTGGCGAGGGGATGGTATTCCAAAGCGTATGACACCTTACACGACATGTTTTGATAAAGCCAAACCAAAGTTGCTAAATAACCGCGAGGATTATAAGGCACTTAATAGTATATGGTATGGCATTATCCTGAAACAGCTTAGGGATTTGTTCCCGACGGCTGCAGACAGGCTCAGCTCATGCTAGAGCTCCATCTCACATAAAACCACGCACTCAGCCTCCAGGATTGATGAGGCCTTTCTATAGGAGTGGCTCACAGGTTTACATGTGTCCAGATATAGGGTTAGACATAGGTATACTATATCTAAGCAAGGGGTGTGTACACCACCTTACCCCAGCTGAGTGATCAGCCAGTTGTGTCAATTTAAGAACCAGCCAGGGGTGGCAAAAGATATGCTGCAGCCCCTGGTAGGCCTTGGTGGCCCCTATGCCCTGGGCACCTATAGTGCACTATACAGGGGCTGACAAGGAGTCCATTTCCAATTGTGGTATGTACCTAGGGTACATGGAATCCAGTTTACAGAGAGAGCAGATGGCCTGGGGCCCTGATTAGCAGGGAACCAGGTCAACTAAGTCAAAAAAACAGCTAAACACAGGCAAAAAATCTGGGGTAACCATAGTCAGGTAGCCACCTTCCTACAGGGGCTGACAAGGAGTCCATTTCCAATGGTGGTATGTACCTAGGGTACATGGAATCCATTTTACAGAGAGAGCAGATGGCCTGGGGCCCTGATTAGCAGGGAACCAGGTCAACTAAGTCAAAAAACCAGCTAAACACAGGCAAAAAATCTGGGGTAACCATAGTCAGGTAGCCACCTTCCTACATAACCCCCCCCCCAAACGAAAGGAGATAAGGCTATCCTTGGCCAGGTAAGCCTATATTGCCTGAGTGGCCATATAAGGAAGTACCTGCACTAGCATGGGTACCCCCTGTCTCATGGTCCACTAAGCAGTCCCTCACCCTTTGGGTATTAGAGGGTCTCCACCATAGGGAATCACTACCTTGGGTGTGTTTATGCAAAGTTAAAGGCTGGTTTGGATATGGAGTTTTGAAGTGAGGCTCTACTAAGTTAGGGCTTGGCTTCCTCCAATTATCTTCCACCATGTGTGCCTTTCTTTCTTTAACTGAGTTGCACTGTGCTCTCAGGGTCAACCTCTGGCTACCTAAAGCTGGAGGCTGGGTCCCTCTGTTTGGCTTGCTGGAGGGACAGTTCAGGTTTGGGCCCCTTGGGTCCCAGGTTTGGCTGTGCCCAACAGAATCCATCTGTGGGAGGTCCCTAACTGTTTTTAAGGGGGCTCCCTCAGGAGTTTTTAAAGTTTTCACCTCACTAGGGCTACTAGTTTTGGTGCCCCTAATCTGTTGATGGGGGTGCTTTATTTGACAGGGGGCCCTCTGGGTCTCACTGTCCTTCTTGTCCTCTGCAGCCCTGGGCTGGCTAAGGCAAGGGAGAGAGGGGCAGGTTACCTGCTCCAGACTGGGTCCCACCTGAGAAGGGTCCACCGCCATCAGAGGCTCTGTCAGGCCAGGCCTAACAACCTCTGGGGCAGTTCCTTCATCGGGGGTAAGATCAGTTCCCTGAGGAGGCTGATCCTGTCCTAAAGTCTGGTGAGGGGGAGATTTCTCTTCCTCCTCCATGCTCTCAGTTTGTGTGGAGTTATCCATCATTTCAGGTTTCACAACACACATGTCAGTTTGAGTTTGGGCTGTGGCCATCACAGCCCCACCAACCTTTTCAGGAGGAGACTCAGTTTGGGTTTCTGCTGTTATCATAACAGCTTTGCTATTCTGTTCAGGAAGAGCTTTTGCTAAAGATGGGGCAGAGAGTTTCTCAGCCCTACCAACCTTTTCAGGAAGGACATCTTGAATTGGGGCTGTAGCCATTACAGCCCCACTAACCTTTCCATTGGAATTTACCATTCTAGAATGGGTTTCCTGTTCAACCTCAGCCCAGGCTGAGATCTCCAAATCATTACCAAGTAGGCAGTCTACAGGCAAGTTTGGTGACACTGCCACTCTCTTTGGGCCAATGACACCTCCCCAGCTGAGACTTACTACTGCCATGGGATGATTTGTTTGGATTCCATCAATGTTTGTAACCTGGTATGTGGCACCAGGTAAAAGTTGCTTAGAGGGGACTATGCCATCAGCCACCATGGTGATGCTAGCCCCTGTGTCTCTAAAAGCTTCAACTTTCAAACCATTGATGATGGGTTCTTGTCTATACTTGCTCAAAGTATTTGGGCAAGCAGAGAAGTTGGCAAACCCCATGCCAGTCTCATAAACAAGATCATTGGGTGATGGGGACCTGGATAGGCCAGGGTCCACCTGAGCTCCAACAGTAAACCCACCCAGATTCCTGGGTGTGCTTCCACTTCCTGGGGGATTACTGCTGACAGTAACAGGAGGTGTTGAAGCTGGCTTTGGAGGTATATTTTCTTTATTGTTATTCTTGGGACAACAGTTGTCTGTTTTGTAATGCCCAACCTGTTTACAGGCATAACAATAAGGCTTTTTCTCAGTTGAAGAAGTGTCTTGGGACCCACCCCCATTCTTGGAGTTTTGGGGCCCTGGGGAAGTCTTTTCTTTATTTTTATCCCCACCCTTATCTTGAGACTCCTTCTTCTGGTTACTGTCCTGATTCTTAGGCCTAATCCTGGTTCTGACCCACTTGTCTGCCTTCTTTCCCAATTCTTGGGGAGAGGTCAGATCAGAGTCCACCAGGTGCTGGTGTAAGAGCTGGTTCTGACAATTACTTAGGATCTGCTCCCTCATAATCAAATTATACAATCCTGTAAAGTCATGTACTTTGCTGCCATGTAGCCAACCCTCCAGAGCCTTAGTTGCACAATCAACAAAATCAGTCCAGTCCTGAGTCTGTGTCTTCTGGGTGTCTCTGAACTTCAACCTGTACTGTTCAGTGGTTAAGCCAAACCCATCTATTAGGACACTCTTCAGGACTTTGTAATTGTTTGCATCCTCATGTCTAACAGTGAGGAGCTTATCTCTCCCTTTCTCTGAAAAGGAGTACCATAAGATTGCTGCCCACTGTTCCTCAGGAACCTGCTGTACCATGCAGACTCTCTCAAGAGCAGTTATCCACTTGTGGATGTCATCCCCTTCCTTGTAGGGGGGCACAATCTTTGTCAGGTTTCTACTATCATAGGACCTGGGTTTCTCTTTAGGAATATTGCTGCCACCAGTGGCATCTAAGCCACACAATTTTTGCTCTCTTGCCAAGGCAAGTTTAGCTTGGGCCATGCTAAGTTTAGCTTGAGCCAAGGCTACCTCCTCCCTCTCTATTTGGAGTTGGACAGCCCTCATTCTGGCCCTATGCTCAGCTTTCTGAGAAGCACTCATGCCTCTCTCTGATTCTCTGGAGGCACTAGAAATATGAGAGTCCCCTGAGGGAGATCTCACTCTTCTGTTGCCTGGGAGAATCCCATGTTGGGTTCTGGGGAGGTGCTGGCCCTCTCCATTCCCCAGTAGGTCCAAGTTGGCCTGGCTAAGCCTACCAACTGGAACCTGGCTACCCTGATCCTGTACTTCTAAGTCCTCAACCTCTGATTCCTCATCCAAGTCATCATCATCCTCCTCTTCAGGGGGATCAACTACAGGGGGGTTCCCTGTGTCTAGGGAAGCTGCTTTTGCCTTCTCTAAGTCATCCTGTTCTAGGATTTCTACCAGGATTAGGCAGGTGGGGCTTCTGCCCCTTTTTAACCCTCTTGCTTTGCACAAGGCAATCAAGTCTCTGCGGGTTAACTTGTCATATCCAAAAGTTGCCTGGGTAGGGCCAACTGTCACAGGAGTAGACCCTGAGGCTTTTCCTGTGTCGGACATGGTTACTAGTGAGGTGTAAGTGGTGCACTTACCTACACTAACCGCTATATGTATCAACAAACCATTTTGCATTTCCTAAATAGCGAATTTTAAGGAATCGCTATTTAGGAAATGCAAAACGGTATGTATGTACAAAATCGCTTTCCAATAGCGATTCCTTAGCATTCCTTAATTTGAGATTAGCAAATTGTCAATCGCAAATTACCCCTTCATTTCCATGGGCCAGGAGGCCCATAGGAATGAAAGTGCAATTTGCAATTAGCAATTTGCTGATCGCAAATTAGGGATGTTTCCAAGGGTGCAGGGGTGTCTCAAGAACACCCTGCTGCACCCCTGAAAAAGACATTTGGGGGCATATGGCGCACATACATGCCCTAAGGGCATGTATGGGCGTCATATGGCACCTTTGGTTTTTATCAAAAAAGATTTTTGATAAGAATTCGCAAATTACCACCAACTAGAAGTTGGTGGTAATTTGCTAATCCTTAATGGCATTTATTGCATTTTATTTGTTTGATACATTGCATTTAAGGAATCGCAAAATTTGCAATTCCTTAAGTGCAATCGCAAAATAAGGATTAGCAAATTTTGCTATTCCTTATTTTGCATCAAACTAGTTTGATACATTCCATTTGTCTAATTAGCATTCGCAAAGGCCGAAATTCGCAGAATTTCGGCCTTTGCGAATGCTAAATAGCTTGATACATATAGCGGTAAGTGTTTTCCTACTGTACCTTGCTAGTGAGTTGTAGTCAGGGTGTGCTAATCCCTTCAACCTACAACTACTAAGTTCAGTAGAACTTAATATGCTAAGCTTTTGATTTTATATGTACCTAGAGGTACTTGATGTGATCTTTCAATTTGATATAAAGATTGCAATGGTAAAACAACAGCAAGCTCAAATCCGCACCGCTGCTCACCAATGTGAGAAGTTGGCCTGGTAGGGGATGTTTCCAATTCTGGAACCACCTACTACCTGACCAAACAATCCCTTATGGTGTCTGGTTGTAAGTCAACCTTATTAGACAAGCTATCCTAGGGGTAGCATGGACTAAGCAGCCTAAAGGCTTAACTTAAGAGGTCGTGTTAAGCGAGCTGTTTTACCACATACAATCCTGTAATACCAAATGAAAGGACACCACACAAGTATATATTATAAAAATATATGTGTTTATTACTAAAAACAATCCCCAGTATTCTTTATGAATAAAGGGGCACAAGCGTTAAATCAAAAGCACTGTTTAAACATACAAAGTTGCACAATTATGGATGAGGGCAGGGGGCCACTCAAACCATATACTAAACAAGTGGTATAAGAGATGCCACTCGAGAAGTGGTTAGGCCTAGGGCCTAGGGAATCGCTGGGAGCAGTCAGGACAAGCAATGCTGAAGTCGGGAATGGCCCTCGGGATTCGGGAGATGTGCGGAAAGCGCACGCATGCACCAATGTTAACCAATGGTGCGTAAAAGTTGTAAAGTTAAAGTTAAAGGACACTTCCGCTGAACCTAGAGGAACAAAACTTAACACACAGACCCTAGAGGTGTGCACCAGTGTGGGAACACCGGCGGAGCAAAGTTACCTCACCCACAGGAAGTGGGTGCACAGGGTCGAAGTGGCGTCGGGTTCTGACACGCAGGTTCTTGGCGCTTGAAGTTGAAGATGCTGCAGGCGATGTGAAGGAAAAGTGTCCGGTGGATCCAAGGGTGGATCTGAAGTGGTGAAGACCTGAAAGCAGAGGGGACAGTGTTCAAAGTCACTGACCAGTGACCACCGTGGAACCAGATTGGAACCAGGCAAAGTCGGGTGCAAACAGGTGATGAGGTGTTGCTTCTCTCTGCAGCTACGTGGACACGAAGAGGTCAAGGACGTCCAGGAGTCGATCACGAGCTGTCCCTCAAAGGCTCTAGCTGATGGCGGTGTCGGCAACTCGATTGAAGCAAACAAGCCTTGGCTAATGCAAGCCACGGGGAAAGTGAAAAAGGCTTATTTCTCGGACCAGCAAGGTCAGAGCGGGTACTCCTTTCTACAGGAGCGAGGGCAGGTCTGGAGCAACCAGACCCACAGTGTAAATCGTAGATTTCATCGCCAAGATGGCCGCTGACCACGTGACAAGCGGCCGGGATGGCGAGTCGAGTGGCACAAAGCAAAAGGGCCCCACGCAGATCGTGGAGATGCTGGAGGGCTGTTCTTTGGTGCAAATGCTGCTCGATTGTGGGGCTTCCTAAACCCTAAAGCACAGAGTCGAGGGTGCCTCGGGTGCTGCGCAGTCAGCGTCTCGGGGGTCTTTCAAGATGTCCGCTCCCACGTCTCTCGGTGCCTCCACGGGTCCCTTCCTTGCAGGGACTGTGGATCGGGCTGGGAGAAGTCTGGGAAGCTGGGTCTTGTCAGGCTCTGCACTCGGGCTCCGGCGGGAGGCGGCGGCAAAGCAGACGTCAAGGTGCTGGGTGGTGCCTGTGTTCACAGGGTGGCCCCTCCTAGGCCACAAGGGAGATGCTCTTCAGTCTTCTGTTCATCAGAATGTCGAAGTCCAGTCGTCTTCTTAGTTTAAAGGTGATTTCAGGATGATCTGCTGTGCTAGGGCACTGCTCCCACTCTTATTCCAATCTGAGGGGTGGATCTCCTGCTAGGTCCCTCCCTATGGGTGGGACCAGGAAGGGGGGTGGTTACACCCCCTTTCCTTTGTCCAGGTCTCACTGGAGCTGGGGCTGGGCTGCCCCAGAACCGGTTTGACCGGATTATGCAAGGGGAAGCCTTGTGCTCCCCAGGCACTGTCTGGTTTCTTTCAAACCTCCCTGCTACAATACACTATCTCCTGTCTGGAGGGCGGTGACACCCTCCTGTGACAGGAAACCCTTTGTCCAGGACCCCTTTGGCTGAGTTTCGGTCAGCTCCAGGGGTCCAGACATTTGTCTGTGGCAGAGGCATCCATTTTGTGGATCTTAAGGTCTTTGGAGAAATCAACCGCATTAAAGTAAAGTAACATGTCTTACCCCTCTAGAGGGGTGGAATGCCATCCCCGTCGCCAGAACTGGCGAGGGGATGGTATTCCAAATCGTATGACACCTTACACGACATGTTTTGATAAAGCCAAACCAAAGTTGCTAAATAACCGCGAGGATTATAAGGCACTTAATAGTATATGGTATGGCATTATCCTGAAACAGCTTAGGGACTTGTTCCCGACAGCTGCAGACAGGCTCAGCTCATGCTAGAGCTCCATCTCACATTAAACCACGCACTCTGCCTCCAGGATTGATGAGGCCTTCCATAGGAGTGGCTCACAGGTTAATATGTGTCCAGATATAGGTTTAGATATAGGTATACTATATCTAAGCAAGGGGTGATTACACCACCTTACCCCAGCTGAGTGATCAGCCAGTTGTGTCAATTTAAGAACCAGCCAGGGGTGGCAAAAGATATGCTGCAGCCCCTGGTAGGCCTTGGTGGCTCCTATGCCCTGGGCACCTATAGTGCATTATACAGGGGCTGACAAGGAGTCCATTTCCAATGGTGGTATGTACCTAGGGTACATGGAATCCATTTTACAGAGAGAGCAGATGGCCTGGGGCCCTGATTAGCAGGGAACCAGGTCAACTAAGTCAAAAAACCAGCTAAACACAGGCAAAAAATCTGGGGTAACTATAGTCAGGTAGCCACCTTCCTACAGTTGCCCACTGCAGTAAGCCCCAGTAACCTGGGCAAATACAGACAGACTCCCTTAATTAATGAGAAACTGGCTCAAGCTTACAGGGACACATGTGCCAGTGTCACAATGGTGACACCTGACTTTGTGGACCCTGGACAGATTGTACTAGGTGAGAGCTACCTAGTAACCAATGCAAGCAACTCCACTACTTCCCATAGTGTGGCAGTTGTGAACTTCTCCTGGGGAGGGGTTGATGGCCTAAAGAAGGTTGTGGTGAGTGCAGACCTACCAGTAGACTGTCTGTTAGGCAATGACCTTGAAAGCTCAGCATGGTCAGAAGTGGAGTACAGGACTCATGCAGAAATGCTAGGGATTTCAGAGCATGTCCTTGCCATGACAAGGGCTCAGGCTAAGAAGTGCCTTCCTGAACCAGTGGTGGATCTTGAAACAATAGACCAGCCACAACCCAAGAGAAGGAGCAAGAGAGGAAAGGCTCAGCCTTCCACCTTGCCCCAGGTTGAGGATCAGGTTTCAGAGGAAACTGATTCTGCAGTCCAAGAGGAGACTGTCTCTGAGGAGCTTGAACCTGACCAGGTTGAGTTTCTGGGGACAGAGGGACCCTCAAGGGCAGACCTGAGGCAGGCTCAATTAGATTGCCCTTCCCTTGAACCCCTCAGACAGCAGGCTGCTGCTGAGGCTGCTGGGGATGCCCAAGGTACCCATACTGTGTATTGGGATGATGGACTCCTTTACTCAGAGGCTAGAGCCCCCAAGCCTGGCATGACCAGGAGGTTGGTTATACCTCTGCAGTTTAGGGGGTTCCTCCTTACCTTGGCCCATGATATTCCCCTTGCAGGACACTTAGGCCAGAACAAGACGTGGGACAGGCTTGTTTCACACTTTCACTGGCCTCACATGTCAGAGGATGTCAAGGAGTTTTGTCGCTCCTGTGTCACTTGCCAAGCCAGTGGTAAGTCAGGTGGCACAACAAAGGCCCCCCTAATACCACTACCTGTGGTGGGAGTTCCCTTTGAAAGAGTTGGAATTGATATTGTGGGTCCAATGGACCCCCAAACAGCATCTGGGAACAGATTCATACTGGTGGTAGTGGATCATGCCACCAGGTATCCAGAGGCTATTCCCCTAAGGACCACCACAGCCCCTGTGGTGGCAAAGGCTCTCATTGCAGTTTTCTCAAGAGTGGGCTTTCCTAAGGAGGTACTATCAGATAGAGGCACGAATTTTATGTCTAGCTATCTGAAAGCAATGTGGAAGGAATGTGGAGTAAACTATAAGTTTACCACCCCATATCATCCCCAATGCAATGGGCTTGTGGAGAGATTTAACAAGACCCTAAAAGGCATGATAAAAGGATTACCAGAGAAGCTCAGGCGGAAATGGGACATTCTTTTACCCTGCCTGCTCTTTGCTTACAGAGAGGTCCCACAGAAGGGGGTTGGCTACAGCCCTTTTGAACTTTTGTTTGGCCACCCTGTGAGGGGTCCATTGTGTTTGGTGAAGGAAGGATGGGAGTTACCTCTCAAAAAGCCCAAACTAGACATAGTGGACTATGTACTTGGTCTCCGCTCCAGGATGGCTGAGTACATGGAAAGAGCATCCAAAAACCTGGAGGCCAGCCAAGAATTACAGAAAGCTTGGCATGACCAAAAGGCTGTGCTGGTAGAGTTCCAACCAGGACAGAAGGTGTGGGTACTGGAGCCAGTGGCTCCAGCAGCACTCCAAGACAAATGGAGTGGACCCTATCCTATTATTGAGAAGAAGGGGGAAGTCACCTACTTGGTGGACTTTGGAACACCCAGGAGCCCTCACAGGGTAATCCATGTGAATCGCTTGAAAGCATTTGTGGACAGGGAGGACATGAGCTTGCTCATGGCCACAGATGGGGAACAGGAGGAAGAGAGTGACCCTCTCCCAGACCTGCTTTCTCAGAACCCTGATGATGGTTCAGTGGATGGAGTAGCCTTGGCAGGCAGCCTCACTGACCAGCAACAGATGGACTGCAGACAAGTTTTGCAGGCCCACAGGCATTTGTTTTCACTCACACCCAGCCAGACTGACTGGTGTACCCATGTAGTGGACACTGGTGACAGTCTGCCTGTCAAGAATAAGATCTACAGGCAACCTGACCATGTCAGGGATTGCATGAAGGCTGAGGTGCAAAAGATGTTGGAGCTTGGAGTGATTGAGCCATCAGAGAGCCCATGGGCCAGCCCAGTAGTCCTGGTGCCAAAACCTCATACCCAAGATGGAAAGAGAGAAATGAGGTTTTGCGTGGATTACAGGGGTCTCAATGCTGTCACTAGGACAGATGCTCACCCCATTCCAAGAGCAGATGAGCTCATTGACAGATTGGCTTCTGCCAAGTTTCTGAGCACATTCGATCTGACAGCTGGCTACTGGCAAATCAGACTAGCTGAGGAGTCAAAAGCCAAAACAGCATTCTCTACCCCTAGTGGTCATTATCAGTTTGTGGTAATGCCCTTTGGTTTGAAGAATGCACCTGCCACTTTCCAAAGGTTGGTGAACCAAGTCCTTACTGGGTTGGATGACTTTTGCGCAGCATATCTAGATGATATTGCTGTCTTTAGCTCCACCTGGGAGGATCACCTGATCCACCTGAAGAAAGTTTTGGAGGCCCTGCAGAAGGCAGGTGTAGGAGAGTAGGGTCTGCTATCCTATGGTCACCCCAAATTTTTGCTTTTTGCTTCACTGGTTTTCGACTACTGAGGCTGTGGGCCTGCTGATCAGACCCCCAGCCTGCTGTTCTCTCACTAAATTACTGACACATGTGCTATAGGCACATACCAATTGGAAATGGACTCCTTGTCAGCCCCTGTATAATGCACTATAGGTGCCCAGGGCATAGGGGCCACCAAGGCCTACCAGGGGCTGCAGCCTATCTTTTGCCACCCCTGGCTGGTTCTTAAATTGACACAACTGGCTGATCACTCAGCTGGGGTAAGGTGGTGTACACACCCCTTGCTTAGATATAGTATACCTATGTCTAAACCTATATCTGGACACATGTAAACCTGTGAGCCACTCCTATGGAAGGCCTCATCAATCCTGGAGGCACAGTGCGTGGTTTTATGTGAGATGGAGCTCTAGCATGAGCTGAGCCTGTCTGCAGCTGTCGGGAACAACTCCCTAAGCTGTTTCAGGATAATGCCATACCATATACTCTTAAGTGCCTTATAATCCTCGCGGTTAAATAGCAACTTTGGTTTGGCTTTATCAAAACATGTCGTGTAAGGTGTCATACGATTTGGAATACCATCCCCTCGCCAGTTCTGGCGACGGGGATGGCATTCCACCCCTCTAGAGGGGTAAGACATGTTACTTCACTTAAATGCGGTTAATTTCTCCAAAGACCTTAAGATCCACAAAATGGATGCCTCTGCCACAGACAAATGTCTGGACCCCTGCAGTTGACCGAAACTCAACCAAATGGGTCCTGGACAAAGGGTTTCCTGTCACAGGAGGGTGTCACCACCCTCCAGACAGGAGATAGTGGATTGTAGCAGGGAGGTTTGAAAGAAACCAGACACTGCTTGGGGCGCACAAGGCTGCCCCTTGCATAATCCGGCCAAACCGGTTCTGGGGCACTCCAGCCCTCGTGCCAGGGCGGCCTGGATCAAAGGAAGGGGGTGTATCCACCCACTTCCTGGGTCCCACCCATAGGAGGGGACCTAGCAGGTAATCACGCCCCCCAGATTCGAATAAGAGTGGGAGCAGTGCCAATGCACATCAGATTTCCTGGAAGAAACATTTGAAACGAAATTCTGGACCCTTCGCCCTCCATCTCAACGTGGAAGCCCGAAGAATCTCCCTTGTGGTCAAGGAGTGACCACCCTGCAGCAGCAGGCACCATCCAGCCCTCGACGTCTACTTAGTTGCAGTTCCCGCCGGAACTCGAGCGACTGAGATTGACAAGATCAAGCCTGCCTGCCTTCTAACAGCCCGATCCACAGTCCCTGCAAAGCTGAGACCCGTGGAGGTGACCGGAAGCGTGGGGCACGCCATCTTGAATTGACCACGAGACGCTGACCGTGCAGCCCACGAGTGATCCTCGAAGCTGTGCACCGGGGTTTGAGAAGCCCCCACCCTGAGCTGCTCCTGAGCCGAAGTTCAGCCCTCCACACTCGACGAGTGCTGCGTGGGGCCCTTTGGCTCTATTTGGCTCAACGCGTTGGCCCGGTCACTTGCCAGCTGGCTAGTGGTCCCTGTGCCGACGAAACGACTAAGAAGACTCGTGAATCTGGTTGCTCCAGATCCACACCAGCTCCCCTGAAAAGGAGCCCCGACTCTGACCTTCCTCGTCCGAGTGAGAAGCAATCTTCTGATCCCGCGTGGATCGCTCTTGCCAAGGCTTGTTTGCTCCAAACTTGAAGCCGACTGCACCGACGGTGAGAGCCTGCGTGGGACAGATCGTGACCTGCTCCTGGACGTCGCATATGCCCCAGAGCCCACGTGACAGCGGAGAGAAGCTCCTCGACGACCACCTGATTGCGCCCGACATTGCCTGGTTCCGTCCTGGTTCCACCCTGGTCACTGCTGAGTGACCCAGACTCTGTCCCCTCTGCTTTCAGGTACTCTTCGACTTGAGTCCACCCTTGGACTCCACCGGACACTTCATCTTTAACCCGCCTGCAGCCCTTTCAGCTCCAAGCACCAAGAGCCTGCGTGTCAGAACCCGACGCCACTTCGACCCTGTGCACCCACTTCCTGTGGGTGAGGTAACTTTGCTCCGCCGGTGTTCCCACACTGGTGCACACCTCTAGGGTCTGTGTGTTAAGTTTTGTTCCTCTAGGTTCAGCGGAAGTGTCCTTTAACTTTAACTTTACAACTTTTACGCACCATTGGTTAACATTGGTGCGTGCGTGCGCTTCCCGCACCTCTCCCGAATCCCGAGGGCCATTCCCGACTTCAGCATTGCTTGTCCTGACTGCTCCCAGCGATTCCCTAGGCCCTAGGCCTAACCACTGCTCGAGTGGCCTCTCTTATACCACTTGTTTAGTATATGGTTTGAGTGGCCCCCTGCCCTCATCCATAATTGTGCAACTTTGTATGTTTAAACAGTGCTTTTGATTTAACGCTTGTGCCCCTTTATTCATAAAGAATACTGGGGATTGTTTTTAGTAATAAACACATATATTTTTATAATATATACTTGTGTGGTGTCCTTTCATTTGATATTACAGGATTGTATGTGGTAAAACAGCTCGCTTAACACGACCTCTTAAGTTAAGCCTTTAGGCTGCTTAGTCCATGCTACCCCTAGGATAGCTTGTCTAATAAGGTTGACTTACAACCAGACACCATAAGGGATTGTTTGGTCAGGTAGTAGGTGGTTCCAGAATTGGAAACATCCCCTACCAGGCCAACTTCTCACATTGGTGAGCAGCGGTGCGGATTTGAGCTTGCTGTTGTTTTACCATTGCAATCTTTGTATCAAATTGAAAGATCACATCAAGTACCTCTAGGTACATATAAAATCAAAAGCTTAGCATATTAAGTTCTACTGAACTTAGTAGTTGTAGGTTGAAGGGATTAGCACACCCTGACTACAACTCACTAGTAAGGTACAGTAGGAAAACACTTAGTGTAGGTAGGTGCATCACTTACACCACACTAGAGTCATGTCTGACACAGGAAAAGCCTCAGGGTCTGCTCCTGTGACAGTTGACCTTACCCAGGCAACTTCCAGCTATGACAAACTAACCCGAAGGGACTTGATTGCCTTGTGCAAATCAAGAGGGTTAAAAAGGGGCAGAAGTCCCACCTGCCAAATCCTGATAGACATCCTAGAACAGGATGACTTAGAGAAGGTGAATGGAATTCCCTTACAGTCAGGAAGTGGAGAGAAACCCCCTGTAACTGACACCCCTCAGGAGGAAGATGGAGAGGAGGGGGAGGAGGACTCAGATATTGAGGACACCGAAGATCAGGATCAGAGGGGTAGCCAGGTCCTAGTTGCCAGGCTTAACCAGGCCAACTTAGACCTACTGGGAAATGGAGAGGGCCAGCACCTCCCCAGATCCCACAGTCTTATTCTCCCAGGCAACAGAAGAGTGAGATCTCCCTCAGGGGACTCTCATATTTCTAGTGCCTCCAGAGAATCTGAGAGAGGTATGACTGCCTCTCAAAAGACTGAGCATAGGGCCAGAATGAGGGCTGTCAGACTCCAAATAGAGAGGGAGGAGGTAGCCCTGGCTCAAGCTAAACTTACCTTGGCTCAAGCTAGATTTACCTTGGCAAGAGAGCAGAAATTAAGTGGCTTAGATGCCACTGGTGGCAGCAATTTTCCAAGAGAAAAAGACAGGGGCTATGACAATAGAAACCTGACAAAAATTGTGCCCCCCTTTAAAGAAGGGGATGACATCCACAAATGGATGACTGCTCTGGAGAGAGCCTGCATGGTACAGCAGGTTCCTCAAGATCAGTGGGCTGCAATTTTATGGTACTCCTTTTCTGAGAAAGGGAGGGACAGGCTCCTCACAGTTAGACCTGAGGATGACAAAAACGACTCTGTTTTGAAGAGTGCTCTTATTGAAGGGTTTGGCCTAACCACTGAGCAATACAGGTTGTTGTTCAGAGACACCCAAAAAGCACAGACTCAAGACTGGACTGATTTCGTTGAGTGTGCCACTAAGGCTTTGGAGGGTTGGTTGCAGGGAAGTAAAGTTTCAGACTATACAGGATTGCACAATCTTATAATGAGAGAACAGATCCTTAATAACTGTACAAACCAGCTGTTGCATCAATACCTTATTGACTCTGATCTGACCTCTCCCCAAGAATTGGGAAAGAAGGCGGACAAATGGGTCAGAACAAGGATTAAGCAGAAACCCCAGAACCAAGGTGGTGACCAGAAGAAAACAGACCAGAAGGGTGGTAATCAGAAAGATAAAGAAAAAGACCAGAAGTCTTCAGGCCCCCAAACTAATAGTAAGGAGGGTGGTTCCCAAAATGGAAACAAGAAGAAGAAGAACAAAGGTCCAAAGACACCTTGGTGTAATACCTGCAAATCAGTTTCACACTGGGGCAGTGAATGCACCAAGGCAAATCCAGTCCCCACCACTCCAGCTCCTAAAGCAACTGCAACCCCAAGTACAGTAAGCAGTGGTGGAACACAGTCCAAGGGTGTAGCTGGGTTGACCCTGGGTATTGAAGTAGGATCTGGCCTAGTCAGAATCCCTACACAGGCAGTTCTCCTGTATGATGTGGACATTGAGTTGCCCACTGCAGTAAGCCCCAGTAACCTGGGCAAATACAGACAGACTCCCTTAATTAATGAGAAACTGGCTCAAGCTTACAGGGACACATGTGCCAGTGTCACAATGGTGACACCTGACTTTGTGGACCCTGGACAGATTGTACTAGGTGAGAGCTACCTAGTAACCAATGCAAGCAACTCCACTACTTCCCATAGTGTGGCAGTTGTGAACTTCTCCTGGGGAGGGGTTGATGGCCTAAAGAAGGTTGTGGTGAGTGCAGACCTACCAGTAGACTGTCTGTTAGGAAATGACCTTGAAAGCTCAGCATGGTCAGAAGTGGAGTACAGGACTCATGCAGAAATGCTAGGGATTTCAGAGCATGTCCTTGCCATGACAAGGGCTCAGGCTAAGAAGTGCCTTCCTGAACCAGTGGTGGATCTTGAAACAATAGACCAGCCACAACCCAAGAGAAGGAGCAAGAGAGGAAAGGCTCAGCCTTCCACCTTGCCCCAGGTTGAGGATCAGGTTTCAGAGGAAACTGATTCTGCAGTCCAAGAGGAGACTGTCTCTGAGGAGCTTGAACCTGACCAGGTTGAGTTTCTGGGGACAGGGGGACCCTCAAGGGCAGACCTGAGGCAGGCTCAATTAGATTGCCCTTCCCTTGAACCCCTCAGACAGCAGGCTGCTGCTGAGGCTGCTGGGGATGCCCAAGGTACCCATACTGTGTATTGGGATGAT
This sequence comes from Lissotriton helveticus, assembly GCF_964261635.1. Classification (NCBI taxonomy): domain Eukaryota; kingdom Metazoa; phylum Chordata; class Amphibia; order Caudata; family Salamandridae; genus Lissotriton; species Lissotriton helveticus. The sequence continues at coordinate 2,283,379 of NW_027611676.1, forward strand.
GGACTCCTTTACTCAGAAGCTAGAGCCCCCAAGCCTGGCATGACCAGGAGGTTGGTTATACCTCTGCAGTTTAGGGGGTTCCTCCTTACCTTGGCCCATGATATTCCCCTTGCAGGACACTTAGGCCAGAACAAGACGTGGGACAGGCTTGTTTCACACTTTCACTGGCCTCACATGTCAGAGGATGTCAAGGAGTTTTGTCGCTCCTGTGTCACTTGCCAAGCCAGTGGTAAGTCAGGTGGCACAACAAAGGCCCCCCTAATACCACTACCTGTGGTGGGAGTTCCCTTTGAAAGAGTTGGAATTGATATTGTGGGTCCAATGGACCCCCAAACAGCATCTGGGAACAGATTCATACTGGTGGTAGTGGATCATGCCACCAGGTATCCAGAGGCTATTCCCCTAAGGACCACCACAGCCCCTGTGGTGGCAAAGGCCCTCATTGCAGTTTTCTCAAGAGTGGGCTTTCCTAAGGAGGTACTATCAGATAGAGGCACAAATTTTATGTCTAGCTATCTGAAAGCAATGTGGAAGGAATGTGGAGTAAACTATAAGTTTACCACCCCATATCATCCACAATGCAATGGGCTTGTGGAGAGATTTAACAAGACCCTAAAAGGCATGATAAAAGGATTACCAGAGAAGCTCAGGCGGAAATGGGACATTCTTTTACCCTGCCTGCTCTTTGCTTACAGAGAGGTCCCACAGAAGGGGGTTGGCTGCAGCCCTTTTGAACTTGTTGAACCTGTTTACAGACATGACAATAAGGCTTTTTCTCTGTTGAAGAAGTGTCTTGGGACCCACCCCCATTCTTGGAGTTTTGGGGCCCTGTGGAAGTCTTTTCTTTATTTTTATCCCCACCCTTATCTTGAGGCTTGGTAGACTCCTTCTTCTGGTTACTGTCCTGATTCTTATGCCGAATCCTGGTTCTGACCCACTTGTCTGCCTTCTTTCCCAATTCTTGGGGAGAGGTCAGATCAGAGTCCACCAGGTGCTGGTGTAAGAGCTGGTTCTGACAATTACTTAGGATCTGCTCCCTCATAATCAAATTATACAATCCTGTAAAGTCATGTTCTTTGCTGCCATGTAGCCAACCCTCCAGAGCCTTAGTTGCACAATCAACAAAATCAGTCCAGTCCTGAGTCTGTGTCTTCTGGGTGTCTCTAAACTTCAACCTGTACTGTTCAGTGGTTAAGCCAAACCCATCTATTAGGACACTCTTCAGGACTGTGAGAAGTTGGCCTGATAGGTGATGTTTCCAATTCTGGAACCACCGGTTATCAGACCAAACAATCCCTTATGGTGTCTGGTTGCAAGTCAACCTTATTAGACAAGCTATCCTAGGGGTAGCATGGACTAAGCAGCCTAAAGGCTTAACTTAAGAGGTCGTGTTAAGCGAGCTGTTTTACCACATACAATCCTGTAATATCAAATGAAAGGACACCACACAAGTATATATTATAAAAATATATGTATTTATTACTAAAAACAATCCCCAGTATTCTTTATGAATAAAGGGGCACAAGCGTTAAATCAAAAGCACAGTTTAAACATACAAAGTTGACAATTATGGATGAGGGCGGGGGGCCACTCAAACCATATACTAAACAAGTGGTATAAGAGATACCAATCGAACAGTGGTTAGGCCTAGGGCCTAGGGAATCGCTGGGAGCAGTCGGGACAAGCAGTGCTGAAGTCGGGAAAAGCCCGCGGGATTCGGGTGCAGTGCGGAAAGCGCACGCATGCACCAATGTTAACCATAGGTGCGTAAAAGTTGTAGAGTTAAAGTTTAAGGACACTTCCGCTGAACCTAGAGGAACAAAACTTAAGACACAGACCCTAGAGATGTGTACCAGTGTGGGAACACCGGCGGAGCAAAGTTACCTCACCCACAGGAAGCGGGTGCACAGGGTCGAAGTTGAGTCGGGTTTCGTCACGCAGGCTCTTGGTGCTTGAAGCTGAAAGGGCTGCAGGCGGGGTGAAAGAGAAGTGTCCGGTGGAGTCCAAGGGTGGACTCGAGTCGAAAAGTACCTGAAAGCAGAGGGGACAGAGTCTGGGTCACTCAGCAGTGACCAGGGTGGAACCAGGACGGAACCAGGCAATGTCGGGCGCAATCAGGTGGTCGTCGAGGAGCTTCTCTCCGCTGTCACGTGGGCTCTGGGGCATCTGCGACATCCAGGAGCGGGTCACGATCTGTCCCACGAGGGCTCTCACCGTCGCCGCAGTCGGCTTCAAGTTTGGAGCAAACAACACTTGGCAAGAGCAATCCACGCGGAACCGGGAGATTGCTTCTCACTCGAACCAGGAGGGTCAGAGTGGGGGCTCCTTTTCAGGGGAGCTGGTGCAGATCTGGTGCAACCAGAGTTGCAGGTCGAATTTCAAAGTTCGTCGGTACAGGGGCCACTAGCCGGCTGGCAAGTGACCGGGCCAACGTGTTGAGCCAAATGGAGCAGAAGGGCCCCACGCAGCACTCGTCGAGTGTGGAGGGCTGAACTTCGGTGCAAGAGTGGCTCAGGGTTGGGGCTTCTCAAACCCCGGTGTACAGCTTCGAGGGTCACTCGTGGGCTGCACGGTCAGCGTCTTGTGGTTAATTCAATATGGCATGCTCCACGCTTCTGGTTGCCTCCACGGGTCTCAGCTCTGCAGGGACTGTGGATCGGGCTGTTGGAAGGCAGGCAAGCTTGATCTCGTCGATCTCTGTCGCTTGAGTTCCGGCAGGAACTGCAACAAAGCAGACGTCGATGGCTGGATGGTGCCTGTTTGCACAGGGTGGTCACTCCTTGACCACAAGGGAGATTCTTCAGTCTTCTACGTTGAGTAGGATGTCGAAGGGTCCAGAGTTTCGTTTCTTATGTTTCATCAGGAAATCTGAAGTGCATTGGCACTGCTCCCAGTCTTATACTAATTTTGGGGGCTGGATTACCTGCTAGGTCCCCTCCTATGGGTGGGACCCAGGAAGTGGGTGGATACACCCCCTTCCTTTGATCCAGGCCGCCCTGGCATGAGGGCTGGAGTGCCCCAGAACCGGTATGGCCTGATTATACAAGGGGCAGCCTTGTGCGCCCCAGGCAGTGTCTGGTTTCTTTCAGACCTCCCTGCTACAATCCACTATCTCCTGTCTGGAGGGTGGTAACACCCCCCTGCGACAGGAAACCCTTTGTCCAGGCCCCATTTGGCTGAGTTTCGGTCAGCTTCAGGGGGTCAGACTCTTGTCTGTGGCAGAGGCATCCATTTTGTGGATCTAAGGTCCTTTTAGAAATTAACCGCATTTAAGTGAAGTAACATGTCTTACCCCTCTAGAGGGGTGGAATGCTATCCCCATCGCCAGAACTGGCGAGGGGATAGTATTCCAAATCGTATTACACCTTACACGACATGTTTTGATAAAGCCAAACCAGAGTTGCTATATAACCGCAAGGATTATAATGCACTTAAGAGTATATGGTATGGCATTATCCTGAAACAGCTTAGGGAGTTGTTCCCGACAGCTGCAGACAGGCTCAGCTCATGCTAGAGCTCCATCTCACATTAAACCACGCACTCTGCCTCCAGGATTGATGAGGCCTTCCATAGGAGTGGCTCACAGGTTTATATGTGTCCAGATATAGGTTTAGATATAGGTATACTATATCTAAGTAAGGGGTGATTACACCACCTTACCCCAGCTGAGTGATCAGCCAGTTGTGTCAATTTAAGAACCAGCCAGGGGTGGCAAAATATATGCTGCAGCCCCTGGTAGGCCTTGGTGGCCCCTATGCCCTGGGCACCTATAGTGCATTATACAGGGGCTGACAAGGAGTCCATTTCCAATTGTGGTATGTACCTAGGGTACATGGAATCCATTTTACAGAGAGAGCAGATGGCCTGGGGCCCTGATTAGCAGGGAACCAGGTCAACTAAGTCAAAAAACCAGCTAAACACAGGCAAAAAATCTGGGGTAACCATAGTCAGGTAGCCACCTTCCTACAAGGACTTTGTAATTGTTTGCATCCTCATGTCTAACAGTGAGGAGCTTATCTCTCCCTTTCTCTGAAAAGGAGTACCATAAGATTGCTGCCCACTGTTCCTCAGGAACCTGCTGTACCATGCAGGCTCTCTCAAGAGCAGTTATCCACTTGTGGATGTCATCCCCTTCCTTGTAGGGGGGCACAATCTTTGTCAGGTTTCTACTATCATAGGACCTGGGTTTCTCTTTAGGAATATTGCTGCCACCAGTGGCATCTAAGCCACACAATTTTTGCTCTCTTGCCAAGGCAAGTCTAGCTTGAGCCAAGGCTACCTCCTCCCTCTCTATTTGGAGTTTGACAGCCCTCATTCTGGACCTATGCTCTATCTTCTGAGAGGCAGTCATACCTCTCTGAGATTCTCTTGAGGCACTAGAAATATGAGAGTCCCCTGAGGGAGATCTCACTCTTCTGTTGCCTGGGAGAATGATATGGTGGGATCTGGGGAGGTGCTGGCCCTCTCCATTTCCCAGTAGGTCTAAGTTGGCCTGGTTAAGCCTGGCAACTAGGACCTGGCTACCCCTCTGATCCTGATCTTCTGGGTCCTCTACATCTGAGTCCTCCTCCTCCTCTTCTTCCTCCTCTTCTCCTTTCTCCGGAGGGGTATCAGTTACAGGGGGGTTCACTCCATCTCCTGACTCTAAGGGAACTTCATTCGCCTTCTCTAAGTCATCCTGTTCTAGAATGGCTATCAGGATAGGACATGTGGGACTTCTGCCCCTTTTTAACCCTCTTGATATGCACAAGGAAATCAAGTCCTTTCGGGTTAATTTGTCATAGCTGGAAGTTGCCTTGGTAAGGTCAACTGTCACAGGAGCAGACCCTGAGGCTTTTCCTGTGTCAGACATGACTACTAGTGAGGTGTAAGTGGTGCACTTACCTACACTAAGTGTTTTCCTACTGTACCTTGCTAGTGAGTTGTAGTCAGGGTGTGCTAATCCCTTTAATCTACAACTACTAAGTTCAGTAGAACTTAAATATGCTAAGCTTTTGATTTATATGTACCTTGAGGTACTTGATGTGATCTTTCAATTTGATAAAAGATTGCAATGGTAAAACAACAGCAAGCTCAAATCCCACCGCTGCCACCAATGTGAGAAGTTGGCCTGATAGGTGATGTTTCCAATTCTGGAACCACCGGTTATCAGACCAAACAATCCCTTATGGTGTCTGGTTGTAAGTCAACCTTGTTAGACAAGCTATCCTAGGGGTAGCATGGACTAAGCAGCCTAAAGGCTTAACTTAAGAGGTCGTGTTAAGCGAGCTGTTTTACCACATACAATCCTGTAATATCAAATGAAAGGACACCACACAAGTATATATTATAAAAATATATGTATTTATTACTAAAAACAATCCCCAGTATTCTTTATGAATAAAGGGGCACAAGCGTTAAATCAAAAGCACAGTTTAAACATACAAAGTTGCACAATTATGGATGAGGGCGGGGGGCCACTCTAACCATATACTAAACAAGTGGTATAAGAGATACCAATCGAACAGTGGTTAGGCCTAGGGCCTAGGGAATCGCTGGGAGCAGTCGAGACAAGCAATGCTGAAGTCGGGAGAGGCCCACGGGATTCGGGAGCAGTGCGGAAAGCGCACGCGTGCACCAATGTTAACCAATGGTGCGTAAAAGTTGTAAAGTTAAAGTTTAAGGACTCTTCCGCTGAACCTAGAGGAACAAAACTTAAGACACAGACCCTAGAGATGTGTACCAGTGTGGGAACACCGGCGGAGCAAAGTTACCTCACCCACAGGAAGCGGGTGCACAGGGTCGAAGTTGAGTCGGGTTTCGTCACGCAGGCTCTTGGTGCTTGGAGCTGAAAGGGCTGCAGGCGGGGTGAAAGAGAAGTGTCCGGTGGAGTCCAAGGGTGGACTCGAGTCGAAAAGTACCTGAAAGCAGAGGGGACAGAGTCTGGGTCACTCAGCAGTGACCAGGGTGGAACCAGGACGGAACCAGGCAATGTCGGGCGCAATCAGGTGGTCGTCGAGGAGCTTCTCTCCGCTGTCACGTGGGCTCTGGGGCATCTGCGACGTCCAGGAGCGGGTCACGATCTGTCCCACAAGGGCTCTCACCGTCGGCGCAGTCGGCTTCAAGTTTGGAGCAAACAACATTTGGCAAGAGCAATCCATGCGGAACCGGGAGATTGCTTCTCACTCGAACCAGGAGGGTCAGAGTGGGGGCTCCTTTTCAGGGGAGCTGGTGCAGATCTGGAGCAACCAGATTTGCAGGTCGAATTTCAAAGTTCGTCGGTACAGGGGCCACTAGCCGGCTGGCAAGTGACCGGGCCAACGCATTGAGCCAAATGGAGCAGAAGGGCCCCACGCAGCACTCGTCGAGTGTGGAGGGCTGAACTTCAGTGCAAGAGTGGCTCAGGATTGGGGCTTCTCAAACCCCGGTGTACAGCTTCGAGGGTCACTCACGGGCTGCACGGTCAGCGTCTCGTGGTCAATTAAAGATGGCGTGCCCCACGCTTCCGGTCGCCTCCACGGGTCTCTGCTCTGCAGGGACTGTGGATCGGGCTGTTGGAAGGCAGGCAAGCTTGATCTCGTCGATCTCTGTCGCGCGGGTTCCGGCGGGAACTGCGACAAAGCAGATGTCGATGGCTGGATGGTGCCTGTTTGCACAGGGTGGTCACTCCTTGACCACAAGGGAGATTCTTCAGTCTTCTACGTTGAGTAGGATGTCGAAGGGTCCAGAGTTTCGTTTCTTATGTTTCATCAGGAAATCTAAAGTGCATTGGCACTGCTCCCAGTCTTATACTAATTTGGGGGGCTGGATTACCTGCTAGGTCCCCTCCTATGGGTGGGACCCAGGAAGTGGGTGGATACACCCCCTTCCTTTGATCCAGGCCGCCCTGGCACGAGGGCTGGAGTGCCCCAGAACTGGTTTGACCGGATTATGCAAGGGGCAGCCTTGTGCGCCCCAAGCAGTGTCTGGTTTCTTTCAAACCTCCCTGCTACAATCCACTATCTCCTGTCTGGAGGGTGGTAACACCCCCCTGCGACAGGAAACCCTTTGTCCAGGCCCCATTTGGCTGAGTTTTGGTCAGCTGCAGGGGGTCAGACTCTTGTCTGTGGCAGAGGCATCCATTTTGTGGATCTAAGGTCCTTTTAGAAATTAACCGCATTTAAGTAAAGTAACATGTCTTACCCCTCTAGAGGGGTGGAATGCTATCCCCGTCGCCAGAACACCTTACACAACATGTTTTGATAAAGCCAAACCAGAGTTGCTATATAACCGCGAGGATTATAAGGCACTTAAGAGTATATGGTATGGCATTATCCTGAAACAGCTTAGGGAGTTGTTCCCGACAGCTGCAGACAGGCTCAGCTCATGCTAGAGCTCCATCTCACATTAAACCACGCACTCTGCCTCCAGGATTGATGAGGCCTTCCATAGGAGTGGCTCACAGGTTTATATGTGTCCAGATATAGGTTTAGATATAGGTATACTATATCTAAGTAAGGGGTGATTACACCACCTTACCCCAGCTGAGTGATCAGCCAGTTGTGTAAATTTAAGAACCAGCCAGGGGTGGCAAAAGATATGCTGCAGCCCCTGGTAGGCCTTGGTGGCTCCTATGCCCTGGGCACCTATAGTGCATTATACAGGGGCTGACAAGGAGTCCATTTTCAATTGTGGTATGTACCTAGGGTACATGGAATCCATTTTACAGAGAGAGCAGATGGCCTGGGGCCCTGATTAGCAGGGAACCAGGTCAACTAAGTCAAAAAACCAGCTAAACACAGGCAACAAATCTGGGGTAACCATAGTCAGGTAGCCACCTTCCTACAGTGTCTAGTGGGGAAGTACCACTTCTAGACATGGCTGTACGTGTGCTGTTATGTTATGTTATGTTGTTATGTTAAGTAGCTTTTATATAGCGTACGGCTACATCCAGCAATTTGGCCGCAACAGGGTCGTCCGCCGTGTCAAGGTGGAAGTTGAAATCACCGGCCACAACACAATGCTGTGTGGTCAGCGCCAGCTCAGAGACGGCTGTCTGCAGATCCTCCAAAAAGGAACCCACCGGGCCTGGTGGTCTATAAACCAACAACCCCTTCAAGGCCTGACCTGGGGACAGTCTGAGCGTGAAGGCGAGCGACTCGGCATTCCCAATGGAGTTCAGGGGAAGCACCGAGCAGGAGACGCTCTTTTTCACCACAACCGCCACTCCCCCTCCCCTGCCCTTAACTCTGTCCTGCCGGAAGATATTGTACGCAGGAGGAATGGCTGAGAAGACGTCCGGATTGGAAGCCTCTCCCAGCCAAGTTTCGGTCAGTAGCAAGCACAGGGGATTTTCCCTGACCAGAAGATCGTAAATGTGCAGGGCGTGGCGCCCTACCGACCTCGTGTTCAGCAGCAGGCAAAGATGCTTCACGCCAGCTGTTGCCGGGTGAGGAACCGTAGCACAAATCCAGGAAGGCGTCCAACCACAGCCCGGACAGCGTCGTTTGCCCCTAAACCGCCCCGGGAAAATGGAGCGGCAAGAGCTAGAATGGCCCCGCATGTCCCGCAATGACGCAGAGGAATAGCAAATCATCTCAGCCAGAGTATTGCCGGACCGGGGTCCCCCGCCGCCCCGACGCCTCCGGGACGCTGACGGGCGCAGACGGGCAGGACTCCGGCACGACTCAGGCTAAGCGAGGGCGTCCACCTGCGCGTCACGCTGCGCGTGAGGGAGCGACTTTAAGTAGGCGCTCCAATCAAGCCTGAGCGTGCGAGTCCGCTCCAAGATGGCGGCCGCCGCTGGCTGAAGTAGCCCAAACAAAGATGGCGCCCAAAATGACCCCCAGGACCCGGACCCACCAAAGTGGTGGTGCTTGGCAGGCAGAAAATGCCGTTTTTAAGGTGCAGGTAAGGGGAGAAGGGGGCGCTGGCAGCAAGCAGGCAGGCTAAAATCAGGGAAGAATGAAACAGAAAAACGAACCCAAATGCAAAACAGGATGTTTTAAAAAGTACTCGGCGCTAGTAGCAGCGCGAGCGCGGCGAAGTGGTAGATGGTCTAACCAGCACCATGCTAGAGCCTGCCTTAAGTAGGCGCTCCAATCAAGCCTGAGCGTGCGAGTCCGCTCCAAGATGGCGGCCGCCGCTGGCTGAAGTAGCCCAAACAAAGATGGCGCCCAAAATGACCCCCAGGACCCGGACCCACCAAAGTGGTGGTGCTTGGCAGGCAGAAAATGCCGTTTTTAAGGTGCAGGTAAGGGGAGAAGGGGGCGCTGGCAGCAAGCAGGCAGGCTAAAATCAGGGAAGAATGAAACAGAAAAACGAACCCAAATGCAAAACAGGAAGTTTTAAAAAGTACTCGGCGCTAGTAGCAGCGCGAGCGCGGCGAAGTGGTAGATGGTCTAACCAGCACCACGCTAGAGCCCGCCTTCAGTAGGCGCTCCAATCAAGCCTGAGCGTGCGAGTCCGCTCCAAGATGGCGGCCGCCGCTGGCTGAAGTAGCCCAAACAAAGATGGCGCCCAAAATGACCCCCAGGACCCGGACCCACCAAAGTGGTGGTGCTTGGCAGGCAGAAAATGCCGTTTTTAAGGTGCAGGTAAGGGGAGAAGGGGGCGCTGGCAGCAAGCAGGCAGGCTAAAATCAGGGAAGAATGAAACAGAAAAACGAACCCAAATGCAAAACAGGAAGTTTTAAAAAGTACTCGGCGCTAGTAGCAGCGCTAGTAGCAGCGCCAGCGCGGCGAAGTGGTAGATGGCTGTGAGGGTGCTGGTGTGTGATTGGCTGGAGTTGGCTGGGATACCAGGATCCAGGATGTCTGGATGGGTCTGCCCAGTGGTGAGTGCTCAGATCAGCATGCTGATGTGAGGGGAGGGCTGCACCTGGTTCCTGATGGGGCTGGGCTTTCCCCACACAATGCTGGCCCCGCCCCCTGTGGTGCGTCTAACGACCCTAGCCCTGCCAGTGAATAGAGTGAGGTGATGAGCACATCAAGGGTGCTCCAAAACCAGCTGTGACTGTTTTCTCCCCCACCCTGCACCTACAGACAAAGGAATGTGGTGCATAAAAATGGGGCTGTGTCGCCACACAAACTGTTCTCTGCCAGGATCCTGCCTGAGGGGGCTGCTGCTGTTGCTGGGGCCAGGAAGACCGCCACTTGGATTATCTCCCTGCCTGGAGACCCAGTGAGCTGGCTCTGGGCCCAGCCTTGCCCCCTGCCTGCTTTAAGGAACTTTGCTGTGCCCCTAGCGCTTGGGAGCGCTGTGCCTGCACCCCTAGCGCTGAGAGCGCTGCGAATCGTCTTTGAGCGCTGGGAGCGCTTTACTTTCCCTTTTCGTGGCTGCCCACGCCACTTTTTGCCGATTTGACAGTCCCCTGGCAGGTGCTCACCCTGCCAAGGACCTTGTGCTTTACCCTGTCACGAGCGCTTTGGGAGCGCTTTATTGAGCTTAAGGCCGGTGCCCACCCGGCATTGCCCTGTGAAGTTTTCCCCGTCGCCGCCCGGCCGTACAGGAAGTCAGGCAGGCCGTGACCTCATTCCCCAGGCCGCGCTCTGATTGGCTGCCAGCCCGGGACAGGAAGGAGGGAGCCGGAAGCTACCGGGAGCCGACCCTGGGATCCGGTGCACTCACCCAGGAGAGAGAGAAGCCTTCTGTCCAGCAGCGGGGCAACCGTGGTGTGGGGAGAGCCCCGCAGCTGCCGAGGAAGAGAAGGAGCCTGGAGACCCTGGGAGCGCCCACCAGAAACCGGGTAAGTGGGGCTCGGTGTTCCCGTCTAGGGAGGAGGGCGTCGGGGCACATTGCCGGCGCCCGCCCTCCCCTCCAGTACCAGGGCTTTGTTGTCAAAGAGCCTGAGAGGCCCCGGGGGGGCCTCCCTGCAGATTTGAGCCCCGGGCGGGCTCCTACGTTACTGGGGCATTTCTTCAGGGCCGCGAGAGGCTCTGGGTGGCATCATTTCCTTTCGAGTCCCCCGAAGAGGGACTCCAACGCCCAGAGCCATTTGTTCTCTTGAGTCCCGGAGGGACTCCAACGGCCGTATTTTGTGTATGAGCCTGAAAGGCTCAAGGGGGCATTTTGATTTACTGAGAGCCCACGAGGGGCTCAGGCGCCACAACTATCTTTGAGAGCCCAGAGATTCTCAGGGGCCATTTGTTTATTCAGAGCCCAGCGAGGCTCCAAAAAGGGGACAGTCATTTCTACAGAGCCTGTGACACTCAGTAACACCAGCAAGTAGCAAACACAGTAAAACATTTTGGCCTGTATCTTTCCGCCGTCTTTGTAAGCCTGTGACACTGTGAGTTTCAGGAATTCCACAAGCAGCACTATAGGTGGACTCACTACTAGTACATACATAGTCAGATAGTACTAAAAAATGCCTTTTTACTTTTTTCTCTTGTTTTGCAAAAGAAATTACTGGTACGTGAACTTGTGGTAGCCGCCATAATGGCAGCTCACTCAGCTTTAACCCAAGAAATACAGACACAGGCCATGATGATGCAGACTCGCAGTACTTTAAGCAGTACATGCAGGTGGGAATAGGAATGTCTTACTTTTCTATAGGGGTGGCACTGCCACTGGCCATACTTCATCCACTCAGCGTCTGCGCTACTACATCATACACCTCTGCTATCGACGAGGAGGATAAAGAAGATAACATCCAGGCTTACAAAGTACGTCTATGATTCTTCTTAATGTCTCAAATGTACCAACATTTCTTTTTGTTAACAACCAACTTACACCCTTTTCATTATGTTTTGGAAACCGCTGTATTCTTTCTTATGTTGAATTGCATTCAACAAAACCATTTTTTACAGTCATAAATAAATATTAAGACTCGCTCGTCCTTCGTTTCACTCTTCTTTAGCTTTTCGTTCTTCACATCCCTAAACTACATCTGATCTGATATGACTTGGCTTTAAAATAAAAATTGGCCAGCTGAGTTCAAGTGAAATAGAGGGGACCATTGGTTACCAGAGAAGTACAGCCACTAATGCTATTACAAGTCAAGGTTGACTGTCTTCTCCGTGATAGCCTAAAAAGTAGTTATAAATTAGTAAATGTTCTTGACAGTACAGTGTACTTATACTAGTGTACTGTGTACTACTGTACAGTACATCATACACTCCTTTACGAGCCTACTCAAAAAAAATATAATAAGTAAGTAGTATAATAACTTACCACCATCCGCCGCCGCTGAGCCTTCCCCCCCAGCTCCTCCTGTTGGCACCGCCGCATCCAGAGTGGACCCCTCCGCACTGCTGGCCCCAGCACGGATGGTCATCTGTGCCGCATCAGATGTTGTGACGTCTAGGAAAAACATGTCATATTTTCAGATGCCATACACAACCCCCTATTTTGTCTCGTAATGGAAGGAAATGTTACATAACACATTTTGTATTACTGGGATTGAAAAAATGTTACGGTTTTGGGGAGGGTGTTAACCTTTTAGATGCTTATTCCATTAAATGCTACACTTCTTCTTTTGACAACTGATTAATGCTTGCTTAACGTGCACCATTTTTCTCATTACAGAAAGAAGATTCCATTGCCCTTCAGCCAGACGATTCACCAACTACTACTGAGTCACCACCAGCAGTACTTAAGTACTTTAAAGAAGGTGGGGGCTCACACACAGTTATTCTACTAATTTCCTGTGTCTGTTAGTGTTAACTATTTTTAAGTTTGAGTCATACTAATTTCATTCATGGGAATGTTGTTTAAAGTAAACTTTAACGTCATCTTCATCCATAAGAATACTACGCTATTAAAAATAAAGAAATAATGTTTTCATTTCTCAATTGAAAATAAAAATTAAAAACTAACAAACACTGTGTGGTTTTTGTTCACGAGTGAGTGAGCGGAATGGTTTGAACTACTGCACTTGGCAGGCATGTTTCAGTAACTCAGATAGGCCAGGACTCGGAGGTAGTCTCTCTTCTTCTGTTCTTCTGGGTCGTAAAATCATTGGTCAGACATTCTAGATAGTCGGTCAGGGGAATGGGGGTTCAACTTCTGTTCGGACTGAGGTATGTCGAAAGTCGAACTGCACCTATCATCAACAATGTCCTATTTATCTTGTTCATACTTCTTTGTGTGAAGAATAGTCCCTGAAACAGTAGCGGTATGGGATGTGCTCCTCTCAAATCAAAAAGGCAACTGCTACCTTTTACTTGGTGTAAACAATGACATTTTGTTGTTGGAAATTGTCAAAGCACTTACATTAAGAAGACTGGAATAGACAGCAAGGGCAACCCAGAGGACTGCACTCAGTGCCTAGAGCTATTGCTGTATCAGAGTTTTGTTTCACACCGTTTGCCGAATGGACAAGCTTAGCTACCTACACAGACCGACTCATAATTGTAAATAGTAGTAGCACAGAGAGTGATGGTAGAGGCAGGATAAGAATGTAGAAAGTAGTCCACATTAGAAGAAGATCAAAGACTATTTTGTAAAACATAGAATTATTAGGAACCAGTTTGTAATGAATAGGAGCTGTAAAAGTTAGGGAAGTATAAGTATTAATATAACAATAGAAAAACTTACTGGGGCCAGCAGAAGAGCCTGCAAGGGACTGCTCCTGTTCACCTTCTGCCACCGGAGTCTCTGTCGCCGTCGCCTTGCCCCTGGGAGGTCCTGGTGATCATGAAATAATGAAACACAACATGGATGATTGTTTTTTGGGAAATATTTGATTTCTTTGTACTCAATCTAAAATTATGTCAGGGAAACAAATTGCATCTGATCTGGTCAAGTCCCCCATTCACACCTTCATTCATACTACCGTGCTTCCCATTAGACTCACAGACATTCCGCACCCCGCTCCAGATAGGGGCGGTGCCAGAGTTCTTGGAGCGAAAGGCAAAATTCAATTTGCCTGCAAAGAGAACCCCAGGAATTGCTATTAAAAGTTGTTTACTGCAACTACACGGAACCTCATAAGGCCTTCCCACACCTTATGGAAAGCTCCGTCCCCCCCCACCTCAAAGTGCATCTCTCTGGTGGTCTGCGAGGTGCTGCCTGTTTTCTCCCACTGAACAACCAAACAACACATGGCAGAGGCCTTGAGAGGCAGAACTGCCGCGGCCATCCTGTGAGTCTGATGTTAGCTCAGTGCCCCCAAGTCCCCCATTCACACCTTCATTCATACTACCGTGCTTCCCATTAGACCCACAGACATTCCGCACCCAGCTCCAGATAGGGGCGGTGCCAAAGTTCCTGGCGCTCAAGGCAAAATTCAATTCACCTGCAAAGAGAACCCCAGGAATTGCTATTAAAAGCTGTTTACTGCAACGACAAGGAACCTCATAAGCCCTTACCACATCTTATGGAAGGCTCCGCCCCCACCTCAAAGTGCATCTCTCTGGCGGTCTGCGAGGTGCTGCCTGTTTTCTCCCACTGAACGACCAAACAACACATGGCAGAGGCCACGAGAAGCAAAACTGCCGCGGCCATCCTGTGAGTCTGATGTTAGCTCGGTGCCCCCAAGTCCCCCATTCACCCCTCTTTCACACCATTCATAGCCCAGTCCACAGACTGCACACACACTGCAGGCATCCCCGACTATGCCTCTATATATAGCAAAGAGGTGAATGATGTCATAAAGCCTGCGAGACCCAGGGGTGTGATGTAGTACATGATGTCACAAACCTGCCAGGGTCAGGGGTGTGGTGTAGGAGATGACATCACAACCGATTGATGGGAAATGCTGATAACACTCAAGGCTGCCTTTGGGGACCAGTGATACATTATGTTGGTAGATATAGGTCCATCTTTCGCATAACATCACGGAAGCAGAAGATTGAGCGAAGGAAGTCAGTTACAATAATCGTATTATTAAGGTTTCCTGTTTTCTCTTTATTGCATACATGTTAACAGAATCTGTAAAGGCGATGGTGAGATGGGCCTAGTGTACTGCATAGGAATGCACAGCTTGTCATTCTGTTTCTTCCTATCTGCTCTGCCCATTTCACAGGTGTGATTCAGGTATTCAAATGGCAGGGTGGCATCTAAGGGTTAGAAGACACCTTACATCAGTCTTCTGCACTGACTAGCAGAGCCTGGCAGCGGTCTTATGGCTGGGCTCTGAGTCTTCGTCTGTGTTAGCCTGTCTGCTGGCCTGGCCTCCCATAGACTCCTTCTTGTGTAACTATGCACGGCTTCAAGAGCATTGCACACACACATGCATTCAATAGAAGGTAGTTCTGGGTACCCTGGAGGGTCAAGGTGCCCAAGGAATATGTAGTCTTGGGATGTACTGTTTTCTACTCCCAAAATCAAGATACCACACAAAGCTGCTGGTTGCTTCAACCTTAAAAAAAATGAATGTTTTGTGCAAGAGGCATTCCAAATGTAGAATTTGCATTCCATACATAGTTCGAACGTTCCAAATTAGAAGCGGTGTTCCAATCTACATTCTAAAGGAATTCTTTCAATTCTAAATTAGAACTCTCATTCCAAACTTAGAACATCCTTTACAAAATAGAACTGTCAATCTTAGAACTCAAATGTTATTTGAGCAAAAAGCCTTGACATTACATCATGCCTTCATTGTGACACCAAAAACACCTTCATTACAAGTTTGTAAATTCGATTTTGCGCAGAAACTGGAGTTTCTGATCTAAGGGGTGTTGCAAAAAGAGTAACAGTACTGCACTTTGTGGGTTTCTCATGGACACATTTGGTCAGGTAAAACCTTATGAAACTTGTCCATGGAAAACAGCTCTGTGCTTGGGAAAAACCCAACAAAATCTGGGCAGAAAGGTGGACATCAGCTATAATTCTCCCGTGCTGAGAGGTAATTGCCTAGCAGTGCAATATTCTGCAACGTTGAATGTTTAAACACTACAGTATCGTCGATTGAAGTTATGACATTTCTGATGAGCTGGGCCTTCCTGCGTGCTGTCTGGGCAAGACTGGTCTAGAGCCAGGCATGAGCACCAACATCATATTTAACCTTGACAGCCTCCATGCTCAATAATGGACCCCATAATATATCTCAGATTATATAAGAAGAGTGGCTAGGGCTCATTTCCAGCCTCCAGGTACATGTCTGACTCCTATTTGTGACATTTTGAGGTGTTTGGTGTCAAATTCTTTTTTTTCCATTATAGCTTCTAGATATCAGAGTCACATCAGATTTCTAGTTCTGGACCCAAGAAGACCATAGTATACCTCAGATGACATACCAAGAGTGTCTAAGACCCATTTCTGGCCTCCAGGGGTGACTTTTTGAAGTTTTTGGGTTTAAGGGGGCAAAGTGACTTTTTCCACCCAGCCCAATGTTCTCAAAATCGGGTACGATATCAGGTGTTTCCCTTGGCTGGTAGCGGAAAAAAAACTTTATATAATATCAAAGTTATATATATCACATGAAAGCATCAGAGCTGACCTTTCTAACAAGTGTATTCGTATCTTGCGCACTCAAACAGTGTCTCTGATATCCATTCTGAGCTATTTGGAAAATTAGCAAATCTTGTCAAAAAAATGTTTTGGACGATTTTTGCTAATTTTCAGTATCAACCCACCTGACTGTTTTTGGGTCCCTGTGGCCACCAGGACCCTATATTATATCTCAGGTGATATAGCAAGAGTGTCTAGGGCTCATTTCCAGCCTCCAGGTACATGTCTGAGTCCTATTTCAGACATTTTGAGGTGTTTGGTGTCAAATTCATTTTTTCCATTATAGGCCTTAGATATCAGAGTCACATCACATTTCTAGTTCTGGACCCAAGAACACCATAGTATACCTCAGATGACATACCAAGAGTGTCTAAGACCCATTTCTGGCCTCCAGGGGTGACTTTTTGAAGTTTTTGGGTTTAAGGGGGCAAAGTCACTTTTTCCACATGAGGTCGTGGAACTCGGAGCTGGGTAAAAGTTTAGCTTGAGTGCCCTCCCCATGGAGGTCAAAAATGTTATTGCATCAAAATCATTTAAAAACTATATAGGTGTAATTGTAGTGCCCTGAATTCTATATGGCTGCATTTGCACCGTTCTAGGTATTTACAAAATGAATTTCTAACACTTTTGAAGTCTCCATGAAGTGAAAAATGACCAAGTCCTAAAACTTCACTGGTGCATCAAAGTGGTCAAAAAAGGTCAACATTGGGTTAAAATTAACAAAACATAGTGCTGCAGTGGTCCAATAGCAGGCTAAAGACATAACGAATGACACAGAATGAACAGTTTTACTAAACACTTTGAAAATTCGATTTTCAATTTCAGGGGGACAAGGTCATGGAAGTCATAGAACTCCGAGCTGGGTAAAAGTTCAGCTTAAGGGCCCTCCCCATGGAGGTCAAAAATGTTATTACATCAAAATCTTTTAAAAACTATATAGGTGTAATTGCAGTGTCCTGAATGCTATGTAACTGCATTTGCACTGTTCTGTGTGCCTCCAAAATGAATTTCTAACACTTTTGAAGTCTCCATGAAGTGAAAAATGATGAAGTACAAAGACATCATTGGTGCATGAAAGTGTTTAAAAACGGTCACAAATGCATAAAAATGAAAAAAACAAAGTGCTACAGTGGCCCAATAGCATGCTAAACACACAATGAATGACACAGAATGAATAGTTGTACACATTACTTTGAAAATGCAATTTTAAATTTCAGGGGGACAAGGTCACGAAAGTCATGGAACTCCGAGCGGGGTAAAAGTTCAACCTTTCCCCCCTTAAGGAGGTCAAAATTTTAATACATCAAAATCATTTAAAAACTATATAGGTGTGATTGCAGTGTCTTGGATACATCCCACATGAATTTTAAACACATTAGGAGCATCTCTGATCAAAATAACCATAAAAATCCCAAAGCTGCATCAGTGCTTCAAAGTGCTCCAAAACGGTCAAAAATGGACGAAAATGAAAAATATTCTCCATATCTGAGTTTTTATAACATTCCTTAGATAATGTATATCTTGAATTAGTTTTAAATCCTTTTATTAAAAAGTTTCTTTTCTATGCTGCACTGGTGCAACGCCTCAAGTCTGAGAAGCTGCACCAGTGCAGCCGAAGCAGCACTGGTGCAGCCGAAGCAGCACTGGTGCAACAAGAGTCAAGCTGGTAGCCTGACCTTTGACCAATCCGAGAAAAAAAAAGGTGTTTTTTTCCCTGGGCCCCTCCCCCAAACGAAAACACATTGACCTGAAGCCTAAGTGTATTCTGAGTCATAAAAAGTTTATTAGATGAAAAAATATTGTACAGGCACTTTTTTGCACAAAAAGTCACTTTTTGGCACTTTTTTGAGAGAAATAAAATAGTTTGCAGATTTTTTTTAAATCGACCGAATTAAACAAAAATGCTCTTGTTGGATGGCTTTGGACATAAGGCCGCATAAACAAAAGGAATTTTTCAAATATCTGTTTTTCTCACTTTTTTATTGCTGTTTGAAATTTCTGACTTGACGTTTTGCATCATTGGTGATGCATGTGTTTAACATTGAGCTTGGGAAAATTGAAAAAAAAATAGACTTTGGGGATTGTTTACTAGGGCAAGTGATACATCAAATTAAGACTCATATTAAACTGAACCTCAAGCTGAAAAAAAAACCAAAATAGCATTTACGATCACTTTTTTATAAGCGACTTTAACAATTGTTTTTTAGCTATATTAAAAAACAAGGTAACGCCGTAAATTTTAGAAAAGAGATTTTTTCAAAGTAAAACATAGGTGTGACCTGCCTTCACATTAGGCTTCATAAACAAAAGAAAAAACATCTCTATGTGTTATATTCACTTTTTAATAACACATTTTCGTTTTAGGCACAAGCAAAAAGCAGCATTGGTGATGCATGTGTTTTTCAATGGGGTTTTTTAAAGTCTACCAAAATACGGTTTACCAATACATTTTCATTATTTTCTCTTTGGTATCTCATTATGCACATGTTAATAAACAGGTTCATGCATTATTAGCTAAATAGCATAAAAACACACTGAATTATTAACAATAATCTTTGAGATTCGGGTGACCAGATGGCCGGAAATCGAAAATCGCCTCGTATGGATTCAACTTCCATTTCGTGCACTTTCTATGTGGGCCACATGCATAAGAATTGGTACAATAATGCATACGAATCTTAGCTAGAATCTGCAATTGAAATTAAGTCTTTAACTTATATGCTTCAAGAATTATAGGGCACATTCTGCTATGTATAATATCCTATCCATTTCAATGGGACGACCAGATGGCCGCAAATTGAAAATCGCGTCGTATGGAAAGAAAATTTAGCTTGAAACAACCTGGAAAGAAAGGAATGGGAAACGAAATCAGTAAGCCACTGATGAACACAAACTTTTAATTAACATAACAAGCAAGGAACAATAACGCTAGAAACAAGAACGGTAAACTGTAGAAAATGAAAGTCAACAGAACATTCCTCCCCCCCCCCCCCACCCCCCCCCCCACATTCTGGAACCTTCCAAAGTAGGGCAGGGTTACGGCTACGCCCAACTGGCGGCAACCCATATAAGGCGGGCCCTGCTGCCAACACTTGGTCAGGAAATCTTAACATATGGGGGAGCCGGAGGAGAGGCAGGGGCCAGCGGAGTCCAGCCGCAGTGGCCCTGGGTAGTTGCAGGTAGTCCCGCCACATGTCCACCCGGTCCGACCACCCATGGCCAGGGACCGACGGGGGGCCAACTGAGGCCGGCTGCAGCCGATAACCTAAGGAAGCCCGGTCCAGAGAAGAACGAGACACCTCTTCCTTTTCCCCTCCGTGACAGCCGCAGCAGCTCTGGGCGGCGGGATGTCCTGTCCATACCTCTGCAGAAATTTGTCCAAGTTGGGCTGGGAGGGAGAGGCGACGCGGACGAGCCTCTCCCACCTCCACGGATAGGAGGTCTCCCAGCCCCCGGCCCAACGCCGAACTCCCCCAGCCAGGCGGTGGTGCCATATTTTCGTAGCACCGAACATACCATGGTGGTGCCCCAGTACTTGCGCAGCACCGAACGTGCAACGGTGCCCATATTTTCGGAGCACCGAATATGCAATGACTGCACCGATACTTGCGCAGCACCGAACGTGCGCCGCAGGTGGCCATACCTCCGTAGCACTGGGCATGGGCCTTGTGGAGCACAGGGTGTGGAGAGACCATCGTGCATGCCCATGAAAGAGAACGGCCTAGAGTGCACCGGGAGAAGGAGACGGCGCGAACGAGTCTCCCTTGCCCCCCCCAGGCGGGGGCATCACAGCCGCACCCCAGCCGAATGTCCCGCTTCCACAACACAGAGTTCCACTCCCTATTTTGTCCTCAGAAAGGTCTCTTCCACTCTTGCAGACTCGATGAGAGGGGACTGCTGCAGGGCCTCAAAATGGCGTCTGGGTCCGCTGGAAGGCGGGTCTCGGCCGCTAGAGTAACTTTGAACAGCAATGTAACTCGGTCGCTTGCCCACCGGGACACGAGCCCCCACCTCCGACAACATCTCCACTGCCTTGAAGAGTCTGCAAAGGTACCCGGCGGAGCCCTCGGCCCCTGCAGGCTTCCGGTAAGGGACAACTGCCTTGATCGCCAACAAAATAAACATGATATTGCCACTCCTTCTGTTAGCATGAATTCTTGAACTGCCGAAAAGGACTCTGGTCCAACTGCCGGTTGTAGGAAACTTTTTCCTGATGCTACTTCCGGACTGACCCGGCCCCGCCCAAAATGGCGCCGGTATCAATAGGAACTTACGAACACCTCGTGGTGTTTCTTTTTGCTAAATAAAAAAAAACTTGATGTTCTGAGATATGTATATGATCCTTTGTACACTTGACAAGAAGAAAGGAGAGCTCACTCGACGAACATGTAAAAAGGATCCCGTTAAAAATGATGATTACAAATGTACAATGTATTATATTTTTTATATATATATAGCTGATGTATAACCTCGCTTATGACGCACGCACACGGTATGCATATAGGAAATCTGATTGCAACTAGTCTGACTATGCTTCTAAATTATGAAATAAATGCCCCCGAACCCCCCCAGCCAGTTGATAGACGTTTTAGTTTGCTACAAATGAATTGATAAAACTTTCTAATGTTTTTTATTGCTGCAAAACAACACCCCCCACTGTACGCACTTTAGCCATTGCCGTGTCCGGCCAAATACGACTGCACCCTCATAAATCCACGTACTATGATTTTGCAAAAATAAAGGTTTTCGAAATTATGAACGGGTATTGCATGCTTTATTTGAAATATGGGATCGGCGGGAGAGTTCTTTTCTGTGCACCCTACCCTGCTCTCTCTTTAAGGTTATTAGAAGATGGTTGCCCAGCCCCGGAGGAAGGATCGGATCTACGACACGATACTCTGCCTTCAAGGTACGCGACTGACTCATGAACTCTCGCGTGGAGAAAAGACCTCGACTTCTGAGGATGGGTAAAACGAAACGGTATAAATAATGGAATGTAAAAGAAGGGTAAAATAAAACGATGTAAATGTTATAAAGTACGACGCTCAAAGGTATTAGGGAACAGAGCTGACCAAAGAACTGAAGAACCTTAGAACGTCACAGCATTGAAGGAGATTTAAGGATCCCGATAGTGAGATACATCTACTAACTAGATACCTCGCACTAGGTACCTCTGGTTTCCTTTTTACGTTTCCCTGCACACGACCTATAAGGACACACTGCCCCCCCCGACTCCAGAAACCATACCCCAGGGATTCTACCCCGAGGAGGAAAGACGAGTATGAGGTAAGTAAAGGACTCTCGAATCCATGTATTTGATATGCGCGAATGTTGTCCCCCTCCCTTCCCCTCTTTTCCCTCCCTCTACAGGTTACATCAGGGGCCGCAACCGAGGTATGGCGAAGATCTGAAGCCTTGCCCCGTCTGATACGCGAAGCGGACCAACGCTGCAAGGTGGCGCCTAAGCACGCCCACAAACTACTCACGTAGCAAACGAGCCCATAAATTTAGTATGATCTGATGAAAAATGATCACCCTTAACCCATGCTGCACGAATGAACCCATGTCACGTATGATTCGAAACTATGAGAGAATGTGTGTGTGTGACTGAAGCGTTGACTCAACTGGTCGAAGGACCAAGAATGCAAGAAAGTGCGACACAGTGGTACCCGTTTTCCTTTTTCTCAAAGCATGTCCCCTCTACCCTGTCTAATGCTCGTCCACCTCAAACTGCATGCTTTCAAGATTCTAAAGCAGACCCGTAAATGTCCTTTGCTGTGTAATGCACTAAATAGCCTTTCTTAAATACACTGCCACTCTCCATGTCGCACGTGTACTATTTAGCCTGCTGTTGCACTCTCTCTCTCTCTCTCTCTCTCTCTCTCTCTCTCTCTCTCTCTCTCTCTCTCTCTCTCTCTCTCCTTCACACTCCCACTCTTCCGAGCGATTAGCTCCGAAATTGGCAGACTGCCACCCCTAGCGCACCACCCAATTGGCTCCAAATACCGCCAGTATTTGCACAAAACTTGTCTTTAATAAAATCACCATGAGACCGTGTCACTACCTCTCCTTTCTGCTAAATTGACGAAACCGAGAATTGGCCATAAGGGAAAGGACAGGTAAGACGACTGAGGTTCCCTAATCTGACCCGTAATGAGGGAACTACATGTCAGCGGCTCCTATTATGAGATAAAATGCCTCAGATGACGCGACCTTCCCCGTTCCGAATTGTCGCAATACCCAAACCGTAAAGGTAATCGAAACCTCCCCATCTTCCCAGGACGCACCCAGTATTGCGTTCAGTTGCCCCCGATAAGAGTTTTTAACTATCCTTCACCCCCCGATCGTAAGAGATGGGTCGACTTGCGACTAACGCAGGCCAGCTGTGGTCCCTAGAAATGATTTTTTCGATAGGCAAATTTCAGAGTTTGGAATTCGAGAAATGCCACTGAACGCTCACCAACTGAACTGTGGCCTTCTGCCAATAGTACCCTTATAACCCAAAGTAAGATGATGCCCCCCCATCACAGTTTTCTATGTCCCTAGTTATTTTCCCATGAGACCCCTGTCTTTTCTAATTTAGTAATCAGGCCGCGAGAGGCTGCATAGGAACCAGAATGATGTTTTACAAAGTTAAAGATTAGACCGAAGCGAAGAAAACCATTACAATGAACCTTGTCGAAAGCGAAAATGTTTAGTTAAAAGGCAGGATGCATTGATAAAATGAAAGATGTTTAGCCTATGTTCGTCCCTCAGCGAGATACCTATTAGTACCATGTTGATAGCTCACAACACCCTTTTGTAAATATAAACCCCTAGAGAACGGTATAGCTTTGTCAGGCTTGTATTACGAAGGTGGGTCTCCATCAGATGAACTGTCGTGACTATAGTAAACAGTTGTGAAGGAAAGTCATAGTAAATCCAGCAGGCCCACCATCGATCATTTATATGTCAGTTGTGAACCCTAATATAACGGACGTTTCTATTGTCATTTACCTGGAGCTGGGAGAGAAATAGACTTGTGTGATTACCTTCCTCTGCCCATTCTCTAAAGACTGTCTTTTCAAACTCCTTCAAGGGTACAGCTGTCGGAGGAAAGAAGGACCGGATGTGGGAGCACGTGGCCTGACTACAGACTATGGAACGTCTGCGGCATGGGCCAAGGCGAGACCGCGACAGAACGGAGCTGCAGGACGAGGCACTATTTCCGACAAAACAAGAGGAGAGGGCTGACCTGATGCCCCTGTCCAATGTTCAAATGTGTGCCGAAAGGTCCCCGCTCCCTAAACTCGGTCATAAGCCCGCCTACCTGAAATCTCTCGTTCCCCTAGTTTGTTCCCGACCTGGCCATTGCTCCACCCCCCTTTTTCTCCGACCTACCCTATGGACTATTTGTACACTCTTCTTCCACCTGAACTTTTTGACTATCGACTCCGAAAGACACAGGGCGAAAAAGACCTTTTCGACCAGAAACGCGAGGAAAAGGTCGTGCCCTGCAACACGGGACCTAGAATAGAGCTGGACCCTTAGCTCCACCGCCGGTGCTCCACAGCGCCAACAAAGGACTGAGAACTCAGTAACTTCGAACATTGACACCCTCAATCATCGTTTCTGCTACGTCTCGTTTCTCTCCCAGCCACCATTGTATTGATTATGCTCCAACCAAATATATACGGAGCCTGTATATAATAACCTGTATGCAATGTACTGACTGCTCGCTACAGAATCATTTTTTGTATTACCTTACTATGACTTTCCTGCTAACAAGTTTATCAAAGTTTATCAATAGGCCCGCCTCCTAAAACTAGAGATCTTAAATGTAGTGTTTACGACTCCTTCACCTGGGGTCCTACTGCTTTTTCTTATGCCCACCATAATAGACTTGAATAGGAAATAGATCAGCAAGATGTCTTGAATATGTTAAAGGGAGGACTGTGGAAAATTAGTACGGTTTGGTAAACATTATCTGCGCCATCTTGCCTTTTCCCCTGATGCCACACTTTTGTCGTGCGCGCCCGCCATTTTTTTAGGTGCCTCGATCAGGACCATCCCTTTTGCACGCCACTGGCCCCCAACATAGCCCTTCGCCCTCGCCAAGCCTGCACGCTGACCAACCCCCCCTCGCTCGCACATGCTTTGAGTCATAAACCCCTCTTCAGCGCAGTTCTGCCTCAAAGCCCCATCCTGTTCCCAGCGCGACCCCTCCCTTCATTCTTTTCATAGTCCCCGGCCCTTTGATACAAAAAACAACCCCTTTTCCTGTGCCCGTTTGTCTTCCTTGTTCCCAGGCCGACACCTAGCTCTGCCGATACTATTCCTTGCCCCTCCCCGTACAGTTGAAAGCTTCCCTCATCAAAGGACCCCCGAGTTGATCAGAGCCCCCACCCCACGAGATCCGATCGAACCCCCCACACTCCATGAATCGGCGGAATATCCAGCTGCGCGATAACCATCACCTGTTGTGACCGGGGTGGGGACTTCTACTGTAAATGTGTGTGGGAACGGGCCCGAAGGGGAGATTCCGGGAATGTCTTTCCGTACATCAAAGCATTGCCATGAATATGTAAACTGTAATAAAGCCACAAAAACCTGTATATAAGGGGCCAGGCCTCAGAAATAAGTTAGAGCACCTCATGACGATACCTGCTGTCTGATTTGTCGTGTTCTCCTCCGGAGAGAATAAACCTTGTTTCCTGCCTTCCAGTCTCCAGCGCCTGCCTCTTCATTGATTAATGTTTCGTGGGTTAAAGAGGCGATACCGCCGGGCAAATACCGATTGTCCCCGACCTTAGTTTCTACACTAGCACCATTGGTTTTGCAAATGCTTGCTTGATCTTGTTATTAGCTACTGTTGGTAAGAACTCCTGCAGCAAGCTAGAGCCTCGAAGGGCGGCATGAATCGAGGGATTTGTTATTTGTAGACGTGCAATGAAGTCTGTGCTGGCCAGCCTGTGGCATGTTTATGCAGACTCGAGGTGGCGCTTTTCCTATAGTCCCCACTTTGTTTCTGGAACTCAGAGTTTGTTGCTTCGGCCTGCATGGGGGGGCTCTCAGGGGGCACTGTGGATGGTAATCCCCACCCCAGGTGACCCCTAAATGTACATCATTCAAGGTGATCAGTAAAAGGCGATGTTGATGAGATGATGTCTGAAGGGTGTGATCGTAACCTTGGCTTCCCCACTTGACCACGATTGCATGAACCTGTGACACGAATGTCTCGTCCTGCACCTCTCGCTCTCTACCTGGCGAGCACCGGCAGCAGACTGAACCTCAACATCAAGAGTATCTGTTTGGGACCAGCCATGCCTAGAAGTGTCTCCCTTGCCTTATATTGTACTAGTCTCACTATTCACCATCTGGTGAAGTGAGACCACGAGAGCTGTCTCGTCTGCTACAATAATAACCTTTATGAAGTGCTACGCCGGCGTCTAGGCGCTGTTCATCGGGTGAGGTGCATGCTATGTGGAGGCCACGATCATGAAAGGCTTCTGCTGTGTCTTAAGAGGTTGGCGAGATGCTGCTTGCTTGCGCTGCCGCAGTCCACAGGTGACCGGTCACTTCGACATGTACAGTGGAGTTGTAGTCCGTGTGTGCTGTGCGGTGCATCCTGCTTTTTCCTTCCACACCGGCTGTTTTTGAGTGGAGTTGGAGTTGTAGTCCGTGTTTGCTGTGCGGTGCATCCTGCTTTTTCCTTCCACACCGGCTGTTTTTGAGTGGAGTGGGAGTTGTAGTCCATGTGTGCTGTGCGGTGCATCCTGCTTTTTCCTTTCACACTGGCTGTTTTTGAAAGGAGTGGGAGTTGTAGGCCGTGCGTGCTGTACGGTGCATCCTGCTTTTTCCTTCCCCACCGGCTGTTTTTGAGTGGAGTGGGAGTTGTAGGCCGTGTGTGCTGTGCGGTGCATCCTGCTTTTTCCTTCCCCACTGGCTGTTTTGAGTGGAGTGGGAGTTGTAGGCCGTGTGTGCTGTGCAGTGCATCCTGCTTTTTCCTTCCACACCGGCTCTTTTTGAGTGGATTGGGAGTTGTAGTCTGTGTGTATTGTACGGTGCATCCTGCTTTGTCCTTCCACACCCGCTGCTTTTCAGTGGAGTGGGAGTTGTAGTCCGTGTGTGCTGTGCAGTGCATCCTGCTTTTTCCTTCCACACCGGCTGTTTTTGAGTGGAGTGGGAGTTGTAGTCCGTGTGTGCTGTGCAGTGCATCCTGCTTTTTCCTTCCACACCGGCTGCTTTTGAGTAGAGGGGGAGTTGTAGTCCGTGTGTACTGTGCAGTGCATCCTGCTTTTTCCTTCCACACCGGCTGCTTTTGAGTGGAGTGGGAGTTGTAGTCCGTGTGTGCTGTGCGGTGCATCCTGCTTTTTCCTTCACACCGGCTGCTTTTGAGTGGAGTGGGAGTTGTAGTCCGTGTGTGCTGTGCGGTGCATCCTGCTTTTTCCTTCCACACCGGCTGTTTTTGAGTGGAGTGGGTGTTGAAGGCCTTGTAGCTACCTGCTGGTGTCCCTTCTATCCACCTGGCCCACCCCCTCCCATGCATACTGTTTGCACTACGCGCCTGCACCACTGAAATCCTTGCACTGCCCCTACCTGCCCGCCACTGCCAGGGCGTTGAGCTCTGGTGTCTGTTGAATGGCAGAAAGGCAAATTCCTCTTCTTGCCATTACATCTTCGCTGGATGGGGCTTGGAATAAAGCAGATCCTTCTCTGCACCCCTCTTCCAAGTCAGTCATCTATTAAACTTTACTCCTCCCAGAGCAGGGTCTGCTATCCACCCCTGCTAGGGGAGCTCCTGTTGCTCCGGGGTGGACCTTACAAAGCATGTTAACAAATTGCTGTATTTTGTGCATGCCTTCGGGTCCCTCACCTCTGTCCTGAGTAGACTCGGCCTTGGATGCTGTATCCTGTCCTTGCCGTTGGGTGGACAGAGTAGAGAATTTACCGTCTGTAGCCTGTCCCTGTAGAGGGTGCTTCACCGTTACGCCGGTGTGGCCCCGGTACAGCTTTACTGGCTGTCTGTAGTTAGTGTATGACATGGGTTAGTGGAGTTGTTGTTTTTTCTTTACTCCTGGGTGGAGTAAACCGGAGCAATGAAATTCTGACATTCCCATTTCACTTATAATTGGTGATCATAACTAACTCACTCTCAATAACTCACTCGCTAACTCTCTCACTCTCACTAACTAAATCTCACTCACTCTCACTAACTCAATAACTCTCTCTCACTAACTAACTCACTCGCTAACTCTCTCACTCTCACTAACTCTCTCACTAATTTCATCACTCTTACTAACTCTCTCAATCTCTCACTAACTATCTCCCACTAATTAACTCACTAAATCTATCACTCTCAATAACAAAGTAAGTAACCTTCACTCTCCTGTTATTTATACCCACCCCTTTGTGGAAAAGTAAATTTTGCCATGTTGTATGTGCCTACGTGTTCCCTATGTTATGTTATATGTGCATGATCGATATGCATGTATTCCCCTATGATCGATTAAAGACGCAATTATAGTTGTGTCCATCTCTAGTATGCCAGTTTCCAGTTTTCGTGAATACAACGAATATTGGGCCTATGTAAAGCTACGTTGCCACGTTTTACAGTGTGCACGTTAATTCATTGAATTATCCCCGTTTCTAGGCCTCAAAAGGGCCCGGACTTAGATTCAGCGCCTGTTTTCTGAACCCTCTCCAAGGAGCGATACAGCCCCCACCTGTATCCCTGACTCTTAGCTTACTTTCATGCCTCGCAGTGCCCGGCTCGGCCTGGCTCTGCCTCCCAGTCTGCCAAGAATATGTTATGTTTCTAGTTATCAGTCCAGCCCTCCTTCTCTGCATTCCTAAGCTACTGAATCGCATCAATAGTTTCCGTCATGGTCTAGCCTTTATGTCTCCATGTAAGAGAAATACTGTATTAATATTTATAGAATATCCCCCGCACACGCACTACATGTAGAATTATGCATGCACCAGTCTTAATGTCTGTTAGCCTTTACTCTGATAACTTTTGGATTCTATCAACATGTACTCTAAACACCAGATACTAGATATGCCTGGGTACATGTCGCTCTGACACTCCAGACTTTAGTCTCCTCTTCTAGCGCAGAAGTCATAGCCCCCCAGTTCTCCCTGGTAACACGTCATTGTCAGTTTGCGCGCACCACTAGGTTAGAGGTCCCAGCTGCTCAGGTAGCCCCCTCCATGTTTCCGCCCCGTTTATGACATATTCTGTTACGTTTACATCACATGTCTGTGTATACGCCCTGTACACGCCTTCTTGTTACCTCATTTTGCCCTTATCTTTCGCGACTGCTACAAACTCCGCCTACTGCTACGCCTACTGTATTGAATGCAATGTATTTTGTTTAACTATATATACTAATGTTCTGTTATTAAAAGTTATGCGCATCATTCCCAGATCCTGCCCCCGGCAGCTGTCGGGCCCTGCCATCCCATTCCCATGCAGGCTGTCCTGTTCCTGTCCTTTTATGCCTGATTAAAGCCTGTACACTCTAGCTACCTCGAATCTTGACTCTTATTTATTGAGCTATCTGTTTGTATGAGTATCCCGAAAAATAGAACCGGTAATTAATTATTTATTTACCACATAATGGCGCCCGAATAGGGACTTGCCCTTTCCCCACGCGCCGGAGAAGCCACGCAGGCCCCCTGATCCTCTGCAGCCGTGACGGAACCATACCGTGCACGTGCAGATATTTCTGCTTCAAGTATCCCTCAGGCCCACGGAGGAGACGGAGGTTGCGGTCCAGCGTCCAGACGAGGTGGTGGAGGAACGCGGCGAGTCCCGACCAGAGCCCAAGCCGAGAGTCCAAGGTCCGAGGTATCCGGAGGCCCACCTGTAACTAAAGTCCGAGGTTCGTCCGTCCGTCGTCGTAGCAGTCCAGTCCAGTCCGAGGCCTTCCGTTCTTGCTGCCCGGTGAGTACCATTGCTGGGGTAGTATCTAGACAGGGTCAATTGATTTGTCTCTGGTCCGTGGGTTTGGGTACACAGATCCAACACGAAGTGTCCACTTAGGTGGATGCGGGTCCTGACGTGTCTCTTTATGGGACCGGTAAGTTTCGTACTGTTTTAGCAGTGCATCTAGTCATTCTAGTAAGTTTCTGTTCCAGTAAGTTCTGTTTTTGAGAAATTCATGTATTCTGTTTTCAGTATTTCAGGTAATATTCTGTCCAAAATGTTATTTCATGTGTTTTCAATGTCGTGGTATGAATGATTCGTTTTTCAGTTATTATTGTGTTTATCGTGTATTGTATTGTGTCCAGACTCCAGCCTAGTTATGCCTCTGTTCTCAAAGTTACGTCAGTTAAAAACTAGAAAAGGTCTGCTCGAGGAAGCAGTTCCTGTCCCGCCTAGGGACAGTCCAGGTCATTTTATGTATCAAAAGCATGGCATAAGTGCCATATTATATCTAGATTTATGGGTGGAGTACACCAAGGAATTAGAGGAAAAGTATAGATGGCCCGTATCAGGTACGTGGGATGCCGAGTGCATCATGCGAGTAGAAGAAGCATTATGGAAAAAGAAAGCCAGACAGTCCCAGAGAGACACCATCGAGTTATGGCGCAAAGAATCTCATAAAAGAACAGAAAAAGAAATCATAAAGTCTGAATTAAGTAGAGAATCCTCAGAAAGAGCCCAAGAAAGGGAATTAATTGAAGTAGGTGAACGAGTTAAAGCCGAACAGTCAGACAGACAGAGAAATGCCCTCATTAAGGGTATGTATCCTCTTCTTGCCGAGGGTTTGCCAAAAGCAACCCCGGAAGCACCATGTAATTTTCCGCCGCCATTAGTTCCGATTAAGCTACGTCACAAACCGACCGCAGCTGATATTTTTCTCTCGTCCTATTTGGACGACACAGTCCCAGAATATGCGAATCCTGCTCCGCCAGCTCCGGTAAATAATGTAATTCCTGTTCCTCCAGCCACCGGGGCACCTGTTACAGCACCTGTTACGGTACCCCCGGTCCAGTCCATAGTACAAGTTCCCGCTACATCGGTCACTCTGCCAGCACGAAGAGTATCAGTCGACGATTCCAGTTTAGGGGCCGCGGGAGGAGGTCCTCCGGGTACCCCGCCGCCACACAAACGTATAACGTTAGTCGAGTTACATGAACGTGCGTTACAGCGTACGCCCAAACATCAGTCCGTTGCAGATATCAGGCGAGCTCTCACCGAATGCCGTTATGATCCAGTCCCAGGCGATGATAATATGGTTATATATTCATTGCGCGCAAGACGGGTGACCGAGTATTTGGACACCCTACCGAATATGAAAGAAGATCTAGACAGAATATATCGTTTCATCCGTACAGGAGAAGATCCAGAAAGTATTGGCGAAATCATGTCTCTAAGGAAAGCTGAGACTCAGCTCATGCTATTAAAGTTTCTAATCAATTGTTTAATAAGGGAACAAGATTATCCAGACAAAGATCCAATCGAAATGAAAGTCCTGACAAAGTGGAGTGATCATATAGCCGAGGGAAGACACAAGACACTCAGTAGTATAGACAGTATGTACAAGAAAATTCGTAAGGAAATAATAAGGTTACACGAGAAACGCAAAACAGCACAAGTAAGCGAGAAAGAAGATAACTCTGATACTGAAGAAGTAGAAGACGAGAATACCGCCAGAATAGCGTATGTAGGTAAATCTAGATTTCCAGACCGACATTCACGCCTAGAACACAAGAAAGTCTTTCATCTTCCAGCACCAGAACAATATTCTCTAGAACAAGTATTTCAAGCTACCGATCACATTCTGAAATCACGAATCGGTTATAGTGAACTTAGTACCATGCATGAACAAGAACTAGCCCGATCAGCAGTCCGATGGATTACTGATTCTACCACTTTTCCAGACGAAATAGTGGCACAAATGTTTCTGAAACTGCCCCCAGCCGAGCAACGACTGGTGGGTATGTATATGATCCAGCACCTCATTACACTATATGAAGGACAACATTCTGATCCAGATCCGTTACATGATATTCTGAACGAGTTACTCCAGTATAAATGGAAAGGTTTAGGTACCGATTTAAGTAGTGTCATTCTAGAACAGCGCCACAAATATAGAACGTTTCTGAACCCGCATTTTGTTCACGTCTCACCTCCAGAAAGTAAACCATTTTACATAGATAGACAGCATCCGTTACGAGAAGTACACCCAGTTAGGACACCGGGTGGTGAAATGCAACGAGTATTTGTTTACACCCCTATCACATAGATGGAACTCTTAGAGATGAAGAAATTAATTCCCTGTCACGACAAAGATCCAGCAGGGTTCCATCGAGAATTAAAAGACATGCTCCGTATGGGAGAATACACGTATCCAGATATCATTAAAATGTTAAAGGTCCTGTTGCCCGCAGGGGTATATGAAAAACTCAAGGAAAAGGAATGGGAGGTGGGAGAGAAAAAGATTGATTGGACAGCTCTAGAAGCTGAAGATAAAATACGAGTACCAGGTACCGGTCTTGGGGACAAATGTAAAGAATTGCCCGAGTTATTGATACAAGTTTTGCCAAGGTTATTAGCCACGAAAAAGGAAGATTGGGATGCAATCTCAGCATGTAAACAGAAACAGGATGAAGATACTAGTGATTTTTATTCTAGATTTGAAAAATGTTTTATTATTAACAGTGGTTTGAAGACAGGTAGCGAGTCACACCCTCATCTTTTTGTTACTAAACTAGTCGAGAATTCAAGCCCACAAGTTAAAAATCGAGTTTTGAAAGTCGAAAGTACCTGGCAAGCTAGTACCCCGTCACAAATGTTACAGATGCTCCAGTATCACCAGAATAGAATCAGGGAAGAGCAAGAACACGAAAGGAGACGTATGAAAGACACGAAAATGAAAGTACTAGTTGCACAATCTGTTCCACAAGACAGTCAGAAGAGGGGTCCGAATCAAGCCAGTCATCCTGCAGCTCCCGTTAAAGGGACATGCAATTATTGTAAACAACCAGGTCATTTTATAAACGAGTGTGCAGTTCTGAAACACAACATAGCAACTGGTAAGACTAAAGAAAGACCACGTCCGCCTAGACAAGAACAAGTTTCACAGACTTCCCAGACACCACAGAATGCACAACAGACAGTTCCAGCACCGCAGCCTATTGCTGCAACACAGCATGTTACACAGCAGATGTACCAGTATGCCCAGACAGAGTATCCAGAGTATCAACCGTATTCATGAAACAGCCTAGAGAGGGAGGTAGGCTTGCCTCTCATCGAGATACCTGTAGATCAAGAGGGTCCCTATGTACATAGTCAAGTATTGGGGAAAGACAGAAAGTTTTTGATTGATACAGGGGCAAGTAGGACTACTATCAGTCATGACGAGGTTCCAGGGGCTCCGCTCTCAGGCTCTAGAAATGTTTCCCTTGGATTTTCAGGAAAGCCTATTGTTAACGAGATTTCAAAGCCAGTTACTCTAGAAGTTGGTCCATTGTCCCGAACTACTGATTTGTTACTTACGAAGTCATGTCCAGAAAATTTGTTAGGCATTAAAACATTAAAAGAATTAGGTGCAGTTATTTGCTGCTCTCCAGAAGGAATACGATTGTTTTTAAGAGACTTTAAAGGTGTAGGAAGGTGGCTACCTGACTATGGTTACCCCAGATTTTTTGCCTGTGTTTAGCTGGTTTTTTGACTTAGTTGACCTGGTTCCCTGCTAATCAGGGCCCCAGGCCATCTGCTCTCTCTGTAAAATGGATTCCATGTACCCTAGGTACATACCAATTGGAAATGGACTCCTTGTCAGCCCCTGTAGAATGCACTATAGGTGCACAGGGCACAGGAGCCACTAAGGCCTACCAGGGGCTGCAGCATATCTTTTGCCACCCCTGGCTGGTTCTTAAATTGACACAACTGGCTGATCACTCAGCTGGGGTAAGGTGGTGTACACACCCCTTGCTTAGATATAGTATACCTATGTCTAAACCTATATCTGGACACATGTAAACCTGTGAGCCACTCCTATAGACAGGCCTCACCAATCCTGGAGGCTGGGTGCATGGTTTTTATGTGAGATGGAGCTCTAGCATGAGCTGAGCCTGTCTGCAGCCGTCGGGAACAAATCCCTAAGCTGTTTCAGGATAATGCCATACCATATACTATTAAGTGCCTTATAATCCTCGCGGTTATTTAGCAACTCTGGTTTGGCTTTATCAAAACATGTCGTGTAAGGTGTCATACGCTTTGGAATACCATCCCCTCGCCAGTTCTGGCGACGGGGATGGCATTCCACCCCTCTAGAGGGGTAAGACATGTTACTTCACTTTAATGCGGTTGATTTCTCCAAAGGCCTTAAGATCCACAAAATGGATGCCTCTGCCACAGACAAATGTCTGGACCCCTGGAGCTGACCGAAACCCAGTCAAGGGGGTCCTGGACAAAGGGTTTCCTGTCACAGGAGGGTGTCACCGCCCTCCAGACAGGAGATAGTGTATTGTAGCAGGGAGGTTTGAAAGAAACCAGACACTGCCTGGGGCGCACAAGGCTGCCCCTTGCATAATCCGGCCAAACCGGTTCTGGGGCACTCCAGCCCTCGTGCCAGGGCGGCCTGGATCAAAGGAAGGGGGTGTATCCACCCACTTCCTGGGTCCCACCCATAGGAGGGGACCTAGCAGGTAATCACGCCCACCAGATTCGAATAAGAGTGGGAGCAGTGCCAATGCACATCAGATTTCCTGGAAGAAACATTTGAAACGATATTCTGGACCCTTCGCCCTCCATCTCAACGTGGAAGCCCGAAGAATCTCCCTTGTGGTCAAGGAGTGACCACCCTGCAGCAGCAGGCACCATCCAGCCCTCGACGTCTACTTAGTTGCAGTTCCCGCCGGAACTCGAGCGACTGAGATCGACGAGATTAAGCCTGCCCAGCTTCTAACAGCACGATCCACAGTCCCTGCAAAGCTGAGACCCGTGGAGGCGACCGGAAGCGTGGGGCACGCCATCTTGAAGTGACCACGAGACGCTGACCGTGCAGCCCACGAGTGAACCTCGAAGCTGTACACCGGGGTTTGAGAAGCCCCCACCCTGAGCTACTCCTGAGCCGAAGTTTAGCCCTCCACACTCGACGAGTGCTGCGTGGGGCCCTTTGGCACGATTTGGCTCAACGCGTTGGCCCGGTCACTTGCCAGCTGGCTTGTGGTCCCTGTGCCGACGAACTACCTAAAAAGACTTGTGATTCTGGTTGCTCCAGATCCACACCAGCTCCCCTGAAAAGGAGCCCCGACTCTGACCTTCCTGGTCCGAGTGAGAAGCAATCTTCCGATCCTGCGTGGATTGCTCTTACCAAGGCTTGTTTGCTCCAAACTTGAAGCCGACTTCACCGACGGTGAGAGCCTGCGTGGGACAGATCGTGACCTGCTCCTGGACGTCGCAGATGCCCCAGAGCCCACGTGACAGCGGAGAGAAGCTCCTCGACGACCACCTGATTGCGCCCGACATTGCCTGGTTCCGTCCTGGTTCCACCCTGGTCACTGCTGAGTGACCCAGACTCTGTCCCCTCTGCTTTCAGGTACTCTACAACTTGAGTCCACCCTTGGACTCCACCGGACACTTCGTCTTCACCCTGCCTGCAGCCCTTTCAGCTCCAAGCACCAAGAGCCTGCGTGTCAAAACCCGACGCCACTTCGACCCTGTGCACCCACTTCCTGTGGGTGAGGTAACTTTGCTCCGCCGGTGTTCCCACACTGGTGCACACCTCTAGGGTCTGTGTGTTAAGTTTTGTTCCTCTAGGTTCAGCGGAAGTGTCCTTAAACTTTAACTCTTTGACTTTTACGCACCATTGGTTAACATTGGTGCATGCGTGCGCTTTCCGCACATCTCCCGAATCCCGAGGGCCATTCCCGACTTCAGCATTGCTTGTCCTGACTGCTCCCAGCGATTCCCTAGGCCCTAGGCCTAACCACTGCTCGAGTGGCCTTTCTTATACCACTTGTTTAGTATATGGTTTGAGTGGCCACCCGCCCTCATCCATAATTGTGCAACTTTGTATGTTTAAACAGTGCTTTTGATTTAACGCTTGTGCCCCTTTATTCATAAAGAATACTGGGGATTGTTTTTAGTAATAAACACATATATTTTTATAATATATACTTGTGTGGTGTCCTTTCATTTGGTATTACAGGATTGTATGTGGTAAAACAGCTCGCTTAACACGACCTCTTAAGTTAAGCCTTTAGGCTGCTTAGTCCATGCTACCCCTAGGATAGCTTGTCTAATAAGGTTGACTTACAACCAGACACCATAAGGGGATTGTTTGGTCAGGTAGTAGGTGGTTCCAGAATTGGAAACATCCCCTACCAGGCCAACTTCTCACATTGGTGAGCAGCGGTGCGGATTTGAGCTTGCTGTTGTTTTACCATTGCAATCTTTATATCAAATTGAAAGATCACATCAAGTACCTCTAGGTACATATAAATCAAAAGCTTAGCATATTAAGTTCTACTGAACTTAGTAGTTGTAGGTTAAAGGGATTAGCACACCCTGACTACAACTCACTAGCAAGGTACAGTAGGAAAACACTTAGTGTAGGTAAGTGCACCACTTACACCTCACTAGTAACCATGTCTGACACAGGAAAGGCCTCAGGGTCTAGTCCTGTGACAGTTGACCCTACCCAGGCAACTTTTGGATATGACAAACTAACCCGCAGAGACTTGATTGCCTTGTGCAAAGCAAGAGGGTTAAAAAGGGGCAGAAGCCCCACCTGCCTAATCCTGGTAGAAATCCTAGAACAGGATGACTTAGAGAAGGCAAAAGCAGCTTCCCTAGATACAGGAACTGGAGGGAACCCCCCTGCAGTTGATCCCCTTGAAGAGGAGGATGATGATGACTTGGATGAGGACTCAGATGTTGAGGACTTAGGAGTACAGGATCAGGGTAGCCAGGTTCCAGTTGGTAGGCTTAGCCAGGCCAACTTGGACCTACTGGGGACTGGAGAGGGCCAGCACCTCCCCAGAACCCAACATATGATTCCCCCAGGCAACAGAAGAGTGAGATCTCCCTCAGGGGACTCTCATCTTTCTAGTGCCTCCAGAGAATCAGAGAGAGGCATGACTGCTTCTCAGAAAGCTGAGCATAGGGCCAGAATGAGGGCTGTCCAACTCCAAATAGAGAGGGAGGAGGTAGCCTTGGCTCAAGCTAAACTTAGCATGGCCCAAGCTAAACTTGCCTTGGCAAGAGAGCAGAAATTGTGTGGCTTAGATGCCACTGGTGGCAGCAATATTCCAAAAGAGAAACCCAGGTCCTATGATAGTAGAAACCTGACAAAGATTGTGCCCCCCTTCAAAGAAGGGGATGACATCCACAAATGGATGACTGCTCTTGAGAGAGCCTGCATGGTACAGCAGGTTCCTGAGGAACAGTGGGCAGCAATCTTATGGTACTCCTTTTCAGAGAAAGGGAGGGACAAGCTCCTCACTGTCAGACATGAGGATGCAAACAATTACAAAGTCCTGAAGAGTGTTCTGATAGATGGGTTTGGCTTAACCACTGAACAGTACAGGTTCAAGTTCAGAGACACCCAGAAGACACAGACTCAGGACTGGACTGATTTTGTAGATTGTGCTACTAAGGCTCTGGAGGGTTGGCTACATGGCAGCAAAGTACATGACTTTACAGGATTGTATAATTTGATTATGAGGGAGCAGATCCTAAGTAATTGTCAGAACCAGCTCTTACACCAGCACCTGGTAGACTCTGATCTGACCTCTCCCCAAGAATTGGGAAAGAAGGCAGACAAATGGGTCAGAACCAGGATTAGGCCTAAGAATCAGGACAGTAACCAGAAGAAGGAGTCTACCAAGCCTCAAGATAGGGGTGGGGATAAAAATAAAGAAAAGACTTCCCCAGGGCCCCAAAACTCCAAGGATGGGGGTGGGTCCCAAGACACTTCTTCAACTGAGAAAAAGCCTTATTGTTATGCCTGTAAACAGGTGGGGCATTACAAAACAGACAACTGTTGTCCCAAGAATAACAATAAAGAAAATATACCTCCAAAGCCAGCTTCCACACCTCCTGTTACTGTCAGCAGTAATCCCCCAGGAAGTGGAAGCACACCCAGGAATCTGGGTGGGTTTACTGTTGGAGCTCAGGTGGACCCTGGCCTATCCAGGTCCCCATCACCCAATGATCTTGTTTATGAGACTGGCATGGGGTTTGCCAACTTCTCTGCTTGCCCAAATACCTTGAGCAAGTATAGACAAGAACCCATCATCAATGGTTTGAAAGTTGAGGCTTTTAGAGACACAGGGGCTAGCATCACCATGGTGGCTGATGGCATAGTCCCCTCTAAGCAACTTTTACCTGGTGCCACATACCAGGTTACAAACATTGATGGAATCCAAACAAATCATCCCATGG
Organism: Lissotriton helveticus; assembly: GCF_964261635.1. Lineage (NCBI taxonomy): Eukaryota > Metazoa > Chordata > Amphibia > Caudata > Salamandridae > Lissotriton > Lissotriton helveticus. The sequence continues at coordinate 2,321,117 of NW_027611676.1, forward strand.
CAGTAGTAAGTCTCAGCTGGGGAGGTGTCATTGGCCCAAAGAGAGTGGCAGTGTCACCAAACTTGCCTGTAGACTGCCTACTTGGTAATGATTTGGAGATCTCAGCCTGGGCTGAGGTTGAACAGGAAACCCATTCTAGAATGGTGAATTCCAATGGAAAGGTTAGTGGGGCTGTAATGGCTACAGCCCCAATTCAAGATGTCCTTCCTGAAAAGGTTGGTAGGGCTGAGAAACTCTCTGCCCCATCTTTAGCAAAAGCTCTTCCTGAACAGAATAGCAAAGCTGTTATGATAACAGCAGAAACCCAAACTGAGTCTCCTCCTGAAAAGGTTGGTGGGGCTGTGATGGCCACAGCCCAAACTCAAACTGAGATGTGTGTTGTGAAACCTGAAATGATGGATAACTCCACACAAACTGAGAGCATGGAGGAGGAAGAGAAATCTCCCCCTCACCAGACTTTAGGACAGGATCAGCCTCCTCAGGGAACTGATCTTACCCCTGATGAAGGAACTGCCCCAGAGGTGGTTGGGCCTAGCCTGACAGAACCCCTGATGTCAGTGGACCCTTCTCAGGTGGGACCCAGTCTGGAGCAGGTAACCTGCCCTTCTCTACCTTGCCTTAGCCAGCCCAGGGCTGCAGAGGACAAGAAGGACAGTGAGACCCAGAGGGCCCCCTGTCAAATAAAGCACCCCCATCAACAGATTAGGGGCACCAAAACTAGTAGCCCTAGTGAGGTGAAAACTTTAAAAACTCCTGAGGGAGCCCCCTTAAAAACAGTTAGGGACCTCCCACAGATGGATTCTGTTGGGCACAGCCAAACCTGGGACCCAAAGGGCCCAAACCTGAACTGTCCCTCCAGCAAGCCAAACAGAGGGACCCAGCCTCCAGCTTTAGGTAGCCAGAGGTTGACCCTGAGAGCACAGTGCAACTCAGTTAAAGAAAGAAAGGCACACATGGTGGAAGATAATTGGAGGAAGCCAAGCCCTAACTTAGTAGAGCCTCACTTCAAAACTCCATATCCAAACCAGCCTTTAACTTTGCATAAACACACCCAAGGTAGTGATTCCCTATGGTGGAGACCCTCTAATACCCAAAGGGTGAGGGACTGCTTAGTGGACCATGAGACAGGGGGTACCCATGCTAGTGCAGGTACTTCCTTATATGGCCACTCAGGCAATATAGGCTTACCTGGCCAAGGATAGCCTTATCTCCTTTCGTTTGGGGGGGGGTTATGTAGGAAGGTGGCTACCTGACTATGGTTACCCCAGATTTTTTGCCTGTGTTTAGCTGGTTTTTTGACTTAGTTGACCTGGTTCCCTGCTAATCAGGGCCCCAGGCCATCTGCTCTCTCTGTAAAATGGATTCCATGTACCCTAGGTACATACCAATTGGAAATGGACTCCTTGTCAGCCCCTGTAGAATGCACTATAGGTGCACAGGGCACAGGAGCCACTAAGGCCTACCAGGGGCTGCAGCATATCTTTTGCCACCCCTGGCTGGTTCTTAAATTGACACAACTGGCTGATCACTCAGCTGGGGTAAGGTGGTGTACACACCCCTTGCTTAGATATAGTATACCTATGTCTAAACCTATATCTGGACACATGTAAACCTGTGAGCCACTCCTATAGACAGGCCTCACCAATCCTGGAGGCTGGGTGCATGGTTTTTATGTGAGATGGAGCTCTAGCATGAGCTGAGCCTGTCTGCAGCCGTCGGGAACAAATCCCTAAGCTGTTTCAGGATAATGCCATACCATATACTATTAAGTGCCTTATAATCCTCGCGGTTATTTAGCAACTCTGGTTTGGCTTTATCAAAACATGTCGTGTAAGGTGTCATACGCTTTGGAATACCATCCCCTCGCCAGTTCTGGCGACGGGGATGGCATTCCACCCCTCTAGAGGGGTAAGACATGTTACTTCACTTTAATGCGGTTGATTTCTCCAAAGGCCTTAAGATCCACAAAATGGATGCCTCTGCCACAGACAAATGTCTGGACCCCTGGAGCTGACCGAAACCCAGTCAAGGGGGTCCTGGACAAAGGGTTTCCTGTCACAGGAGGGTGTCACCGCCCTCCAGACAGGAGATAGTGTATTGTAGCAGGGAGGTTTGAAAGAAACCAGACACTGCCTGGGGCGCACAAGGCTGCCCCTTGCATAATCCGGCCAAACCGGTTCTGGGGCACTCCAGCCCTCGTGCCAGGGCGGCCTGGATCAAAGGAAGGGGGTGTATCCACCCACTTCCTGGGTCCCACCCATAGGAGGGGACCTAGCAGGTAATCACGCCCACCAGATTCGAATAAGAGTGGGAGCAGTGCCAATGCACATCAGATTTCCTGGAAGAAACATTTGAAACGATATTCTGGACCCTTCGCCCTCCATCTCAACGTGGAAGCCCGAAGAATCTCCCTTGTGGTCAAGGAGTGACCACCCTGCAGCAGCAGGCACCATCCAGCCCTCGACGTCTACTTAGTTGCAGTTCCCGCCGGAACTCGAGCGACTGAGATCGACGAGATCAAGCCTGCCCAGCTTCTAACAGCCCGATCCACAGTCCCTGCAAAGCTGAGACCCGTGGAGGCGACCGGAAGCGTGGGGCACGCCATCTTGAAGTGACCACGAGACGCTGACCGTGCAGCCCACGAGTGACCCTCGAAGCTGTACACCGGGGTTTGAGAAGCCCCCACCCTGAGCTACTCCTGAGCCGAAGTTCAGCCCTCCACACTCGACGAGTGCTGCGTGGGGCCCTTTGGCACGATTTGGCTCAACGCGTTGGCCCGGTCACTTGCCAGCTGGCTTGTGGTCCCTGTGCCGACGAACTACCTAAAAAGACTTGTGATTCTGGTTGCTCCAGATCCACACCAGCTCCCCTGAAAAGGAGCCCCGACTCTGACCTTCCTGGTCCGAGTGAGAAGCAATCTTCCGATCCTGCGTGGATTGCTCTTACCAAGGCTTGTTTGCTCCAAACTTGAAGCCGACTTCACCGACGGTGAGAGCCTGCGTGGGACAGATCGTGACCTGCTCCTGGACGTCGCAGATGCCCCAGAGCCCACGTGACAGCGGAGAGAAGCTCCTCGACGACCACCTGATTGCGCCCGACATTGCCTGGTTCCGTCCTGGTTCCACCCTGGTCACTGCTGAGTGACCCAGACTCTGTCCCCTCTGCTTTCAGGTACTCTACAACTTGAGTCCACCCTTGGACTCCACCGGACACTTCGTCTTCACCCTGCCTGCAGCCCTTTCAGCTCCAAGCACCAAGAGCCTGCGTGTCAAAACCCGACGCCACTTCGACCCTGTGCACCCACTTCCTGTGGGTGAGGTAACTTTGCTCCGCCGGTGTTCCCACACTGGTGCACACCTCTAGGGTCTGTGTGTTAAGTTTTGTTCCTCTAGGTTCAGCGGAAGTGTCCTTAAACTTTAACTCTTTGACTTTTACGCACCATTGGTTAACATTGGTGCATGCGTGCGCTTTCCGCACATCTCCCGAATCCCGAGGGCCATTCCCGACTTCAGCATTGCTTGTCCTGACTGCTCCCAGCGATTCCCTAGGCCCTAGGCCTAACCACTGCTCGAGTGGCCTTTCTTATACCACTTGTTTAGTATATGGTTTGAGTGGCCACCCGCCCTCATCCATAATTGTGCAACTTTGTATGTTTAAACAGTGCTTTTGATTTAACGCTTGTGCCCCTTTATTCATAAAGAATACTGGGGATTGTTTTTAGTAATAAACACATATATTTTTATAATATATACTTGTGTGGTGTCCTTTCATTTGGTATTACAGGATTGTATGTGGTAAAACAGCTCGCTTAACACGACCTCTTAAGTTAAGCCTTTAGGCTGCTTAGTCCATGCTACCCCTAGGATAGCTTGTCTAATAAGGTTGACTTACAACCAGACACCATAAGGGGATTGTTTGGTCAGGTAGTAGGTGGTTCCAGAATTGGAAACATCCCCTACCAGGCCAACTTCTCACAAAAGGTCATTATGTATTACGTGATTTTGATCCAAGATTGTCCAATGTTCCACAGCATTTATGGGCGCAAGGTCCAACTGATGTAGGTTTTATGCGAATCACACCCCATCGTGTGACCCTCAAGCAAGGTATAGTCTTGCCACGGATCAGACAGTACAGATTGCCACCTGAGGCTGTAGCAGCCTTATCCAAAATTATTGACAAGCTCATTGCTCAAGGAGTAGTCGTAGAAACTGACTCCAATGTATGTAATTATCCTATCATTCCAGTCATGAAACGTACTGATCCAAATGCACCTCCAGTATATCGATTAGTGATTGACCTTCGAGAACTTAATAAATGTATCATACCCCAGTATCCAGTAGTCCCAGATATTTCATCTCTATTGACAGCTATTGATTCTGAAGCTACATTTTTTACTGTTATAGACCTCAAGAATGCATTTTTCAGTGTCCCGATTCATCCAGACAGCCAGTACCTTTTCGGTTTTTGTTTAAATGGAAGGAGCTATAAATTCACACGAGCTCCTCAAGGTTTCACAGAAAGCCCTAGTATTTACAGTCAAGCACTTAAAAGACAACTAGACAATATTCACATGCCAACTGACACTGCCCTGCTCCAGTATGTAGATGATCTACTGATCACAGCCCGTTCTGAACGTGACTGCGAGCGAGCGTCACTTACAGTTCTGTATTTCCTAGCCGAGATGGGGCACAAGGTGTCCCCTTCGAAGCTTCAATTCTGTGTCCAGCAAGTGATCTACTTAGGCCACTTACTGTCCAAGTGGGGTAGGCAGTTGACACCAGACCGTATCCAGTTAATAGCGAGTCTTCCACAGCCCAAGACACAGAAGGAGGTACGTGCTTTTATTGGCCTCACTTCTTATTGCAGACAATGGATTCCTCAGTATGCATTTCTAGCAAAGCCACTGATACAGTTAACGACACAGGAGGCAGCCATATCGACTGTCCTCCCTTGGACATCTGAACATACACTTAGTTTTAATGAGTTAAAGAAAGCTTTATGCCAAGCACCTGTTCTAGCTACACCGAACTACAGTAAGCCTTTTACACTTTTTGTCACAGAACGTGATGGTACTGCATTATCTGTTCTCACACAAGATCAAGCCGGACAGTACAAGCCTTGTGCTTTTTTTTCGAGCACATTAGATCCAGTAGCCCAGACTTTGCCTGCGTGCCTCAAGTCAGTTGCAGCCACAGCTCTAGCAATCAGACAAAGTGATTCCATAGTATTAGGACACTCCCTGACAGTACAAGTTCCACACTCCGTGGAAGTTCTTTTAAACCGAACACAGACTCAGCACTTGACCATTGCACGTTTAACAGGTTATGAACTGACACTGTTCCAGCCACACATAGAAATCAGACGCTGCAACGTTCTAAATCCTGCTACTCTGTTACCGTCAGTTACTTAAAATCCTGCCACACATGACTGTGTGGAAGTCATTAACACTATGACTAAGCCAAGACAAGACCTGACAGACATTGCATTACCTGATCCCGACCTGACACTTTATGTGGATGGTTCATGTATGAGAACGAGTACAGGAGAACTAGTAGCCGCGTATGCAGTGACTACTGACACTGAAGTTATTGAAACACACCGTATTGACACACTGTCTGCTCAAGCAGCAGAGCTAGTTGCTCTGACCCAAGCCTGCATACGTGCCAAGAACCTGAAAGTAAACATATATACAGATTCACGTTACGCATTCGGAGTTGTACACGACTTCGGAGTGCTCTGGCAGGAGAGAGGTTTCATGACTTCTCATGGAACCAAGATTCAGCATGGTCTCCTCATTCAAGCTCTGTTAGATGCAATACATTTACCGACAGCTATCGCTATCATGAAGTGCAAGGCACATACGAAAGTTACTGACATCATTTCCCAAGGTAATGATCTAGCAGACCGAACAGCCAAGCTTACAGCTCAGACACCAGACATTCCAGTTAACAAGACACAGACATCCACTCCAGAACAGATTACTTGTATGACAGTTAAGAACCCTACACAAGATGTCATAGACATACAGTTACATGCTACTCCTGAAGAAATCAAGAAATGGTCCGAACAAGGAGGGGTCCAGACAGATCAGGGATGGTTGACGAAGGGAAAAGCCACATGGTTTCTCCCCGACTCTATGGTTCAAGTCATTATCAATACCGCACATAGTCCAGCACACCTAGGAGAAAAAGCCATGTTAGACAGTATTCAGAACCTTTGGTTTAACAAGCACTTACGAGCTGCAGCCAAGCAGAAAGTCCGTACTTGTATGATATGTTGTCAATTCAATCCAGGTAAAAGTGTCCCGGTGGAACAAGGTGGATTCCAACCTCCTGACCACCCTTTCGAAGTCCTCCAGATGGATTATATTCAGATGGAGCGATGTCGAGGTTTCAAGTATGTCCTTGTAGTTGTATGCGCTTTGTCCAGGTGGACAGAAGCATATCCAGTTCCAGATTACACAGCAGCGACCACTGCCAAGCAGTTGGTTCGTGAATTCTTCCCCCGTTATGGACTCCCTAGGGTCGTGTATTCTGATAACGGCCAGCCATTCTCATCCGAGTTAATGAAACATGTTTCCCTCTTGTTAGGGTACCAGTGGAAGTTCCATTGTGTGCGCCATCCTGAAGCAGCCGGTCTCGTAGAGAGACATAATCAGACCCTGAAAATCCGTATTGCCAAGACATGTAAAGAGAAAGGTGTAGACTGGCTAGTTGCCCTGCCAGTTGCTTTATTCTTTATGCGAATGGTCGCACACTCCAGATCAGGTCTGTCCCCTTATGAGGTCGTATTCGGCCGCCCCCCAAACATGTGGGGTACACCTAGACCCCGCAGTATTACAGATGTTTCCAGTAATATGTTGACAGATTACCTAGCTTCCTTGATGTCTGCCCTACACTCTTGTCGTTCACAGGTTGCCGCTACATTCCCAGACAATACTGAAGTGAAACCGCATGAGGTCATTCCAGGCGACCTCGTCCTTGTAAGGAATTTTGATCGTTCAAGTCCGCTGGAGCCTCGTTGGAAGGAGCCACGACTTGTCCTTCTGACCACCCGTACGGCCGTGAAGTTGGAGGGCCGCAAGGGTTGGGTCCATCTGTCCCATATCAAGAAGTTCCATGGAGTCCGGAAAAAGACATTTTTAAAGGACATTTCTAAAGACTGTCTGAAAGACTGCCTGAAACCAGACATTGATCTGAATCCTGAACTGAAAGTTCCTCTGTTAGAGAAAACTCCGCAACAGGAGTATAAGTTAAAGCTCCGGTCTAGTAAAATAAGTCAGCCAGTTTAATTGTCTAAGTCCCTCTCGGGTGAAACGGTTAGACAGGTATCTGACATGTATGAGATAGACCCCCATAGTGAGAGAGTTAGTCAAAACTCTATCCGATGTATCGTTTTTCTAAGTTTTCTATTGTTTCTAAGTTTGATGGTTACCTGCACAAGTTATGCATTGCATTTATGTTTTCCAATTTCTCATGTAAATAAGTTTTCTAATGCTACAGTAGAGCACACATTTAGTGATCTGCCTCCTCACGAGTTATCCTATCGTCTTGCTATGAGAAATAACACATTTGTAAGAATGTTGCACTATTCACACCAGACCAGCAATGCTACTAATTGTTGGGTGTGTGGTCGACTCCCCCCTTTCCAGACACCGAAGGGAGTTCTGCCACTCTTTCCTTATCCGTTTTCACATAATGGTTCGTGTGGAGCATGGTCCATGTTAACGTCATCTTCAAATGATGTGTCCCTTCTGAATAGAACATGTTTTCCAGACAAGCAAGGTCTCCCCCATAGAACAGGGTTAGATCTAGAAAATGAAGTTTACAATTTAGGTAATTATTCTTCGAATTTTATGGTCCTGAATGTTCAGTCTGATACTACTCCAGACTTACCTGCTATTTCAGTACTACCAGTCAAAGGCGAATTATGTGTCCGAAAGAATGGTTCCGCACATGTAGGACATAGTGATTGTACTACTACTGTCGAGTATAGTGACAGTGGGAAATCTATTTTCAAAGCTTCACGTCATTCTTATTTTGTTTGTGGTCAGACCGCATATGTTCGTCTGCCCCTCGATTGGGATGGAACATGTTATATTGCCTTCCTACTGCCACCAGTTTTTCTAGCCCCATCTGATTATCACAGAAACACACATCTAGTACGCGTCAGAAATAGACGGGAGATTGAGTCCCCAATTGTCGATCAAACTGAAACTGCTCTAGAACAGTATACAGATTTCAATAGAGGTTTCTTTTTCTTTATAGGACCTGTCCAGAATAGTAAGTCAATCCGTAGGTTAACCAGAACCCTTGAAGCAGTAGTGAATGAGACTACTTCTGCTCTAGGTAACTTAACCGAAGAGCAATCTGCTATGAGATTTGTCGTGCTCCAAAATCGTCTCGTTCTTGACGTCATACTGGCCGATAGAGGAGGAGCATGTAGAGTCATCGGATCTAGTTGCTGCATTTTCATTCCTAATAACGCGCCGTCTGTTTATTCAGCTATAACCAGACTTCATAAAAGTGCCCATCAGTTACACCAGAATCCAGGCTCCTGGACATGGTCCGGTTGGCTCTGGAGTATCATATCTGCCTGGGGATGGAAAGTATTGTCATTCCTAGGTATTGCAGTAATGATCATATTCAGTTGCTGCCTCTGTATACAATGTGGCCCTGCGATTTGCGGCATTTGTGCTACCTCTTGTATTCCTAGTCCTAAGTCCCGTTCCAGGACAATTCGAGACGAGCAAATGATGCTGTATGAAATGATAGATGGTATCATGAATATAGATGTTTCCTGATGGAAACGTAGGGCACAAGGAGGGAATGTGGAAAAGTAAATTTTGCCATGTTGTATGTGCCTACGTGTTCCCTATGTTATGTTATATGTGCATGATCGATATGCATGTATTCCCCTATGATCGATTAAAGACGCAATTATAGTTGTGTCCATCTCTAGTATGCCAGTTTCCAGTTTTCGTGAATACAACGAATATCGGGCCTATGTAAAGCTACGTTGCCACGTTTTACAGTGTGCACGTTAATTCATTGAATTATCCCCGTTTCTAGGCCTCAAAAGGGCCCGGACTTAGATTCAGCTCCTGTTTTCTGAACCCTCTCCAAGGAGCGATACAGCCCCCACCTGTATCCCTGACTCTTAGCTTACTTTCATGCCTCGCAGTGCCCGGCTCGGCCTGGCTCTGCCTCCCAGTCTGCCAAGAATATGTTATGTTTCTAGTTATCAGTCCAGCCCTCCTTCTCTGCATTCCTAAGCTACTGAATCGCATCAATAGTTTCCGTCATGGTCTAGCCTTTATGTCTCCATGTAAGAGAAATACTGTATTAATATTTATAGAATATTCCCCGCACACGCACTACATGTAGAATTATGCATGCACCAGTCTTAATGTCTGTTAGCCTTTACTCTGATAACTTTTGGATTCTATCAACATGTACTCTAAACACCAGATACTAGATATGCCTGGGTACATGTCGCTCTGACACTCCAGACTTTAGTCTCCTCTTCTAGCGCAGAAGTCATAGCCCCCCAGTTCTCCCTGGTAACACGTCATTGTCAGTTTGCGCGCACCACTAGGTTAGAGGTCCCAGCTGCTCAGGTAGCCCCTTCCATGTTTCCGCCCCGTTTATGACATATTCTGTTACGTTTACATCACATGTCTGTGTATACGCCCTGTACACGCCTTCTTGTTACCTCATTTTGCCCTTATCTTTCGCGACTGCTACAAACTCCGCCTACTGCTACGCCTACTGTATTGAATGCAATGTATTTTGTTTAACTATATATACTAATGTTCTGTTATTAAAAGTTATGCGCATCATTCCCAGATCCTGCCCCCGGCAGCTGTCGGGCCCTGCCATCCCATTCCCATGCAGGCTGTCCTGTTCCTGTCCTTTTATGCCTGATTAAAGCCTGTACACTCTAGCTACCTCGAATCTTGACTCTTATTTATTGAGCTATCTGTTTGTATGAGTATCCCGAAAAATAGAACCGGTAATTAATTATTTATTTACCACACCTTTAACAATAAACACCATAAAAAGGCAACGATTAGAACAGGCAGATACAAGGTGCCAGCATTCAAACATAAAAAAACACAAATCATTACTTCTAATTAATAGTTTTTTATCATCGTCATTTTGTTGTACATTATACATCATAAGTAACAAAAATGCTTCTCACACTTCTTTATTATAACATTTCAGCATACTGCAGACTTCTGCACAACACAGCTTAAAAACAAACACAAACTCAATATCTCTGCCTTAACACTTATTAGTTCCCAAAGGCAAGACCTATTGGCTATGCCAATGCTTGTTTTGTTTATTTCAGCAGGATTACTTTTTGTCACTATTAAATTAGCTTCACACATTCCCTTTATTGCTGGATTTTGAGACCCTTCACCAGGGCTCAAGTCCTAAAAAAAGAAGTGGGGGGACTCATCCGAAAAAGAGGTGCTACAGAGTATGTGACTACGGGCCAGCGATGCAGTAACACTGGCAGTAAAAACTGCTTGCAGTTTGATACCAGTGTTGATTTATATCATCTTGTTTACATACTAATAGGTTAGTTCACAAAATGCTAATTTGGAGTAGGTCCCAATCCTGCCTACCTCATTAATATTTATGAGATTAGTTTCACATTGTGACGCACTCTGACTGGCCACAATCATGGGGCTGGTGGCCTGTGCAAGATTCTTCCTACTTGCTGAAATAAAGCTTGAATTCCGCGGACAGGAGATGTGCACGTGTACGGACAGGAGATGTGCACTCTGTACGCATGCACATCTCCTGTTCCCTCCCCCTGTCGGCTCCACGGAGCCAGCTTGTTCATTTTTGCAATTGTGCAACAATCTTGCTGTAGCATGGACTGAAACAAAAAAATATGTTTGCTCCATTTCATTATTACACAAAAAGCAAAACGATGCTAATGTATTTCACAAGCCAAGTGGAGTTTGCTACCACCAGCAGTAACTGTTCCAGCACGAAGTGTTCTGCACACCACAGACTTTCAGAAATGGGGGCCTAAGTTTTTAAAGGGAAGACTTCTTTACAAAACACGCACAGGTCAAACCTTCAAAGGGACAATACGATGAAGGGAATGATATTATTAATTCCAGTTTCTTGCCTTTGCTTAGACTGCATTCCAGGTCATTGTTTTTCACACACTATGCCATTCCAGACAGAGACCACACATATGCAAAGCAGTCTTGCCAAACACATGTTAGAGGCTAGAATGTTTGACAAAATAATATGTTCAATGAACCTGTCCAGAAGCGACTAAAGCAGAGAGAATATCTAAGATTTTATTTGGGGGCATTGGTGATTAAACTGGTCAGCAGATGTAACTGATCACCGGAAGTCAAGGATGTAAAAATATATTAATATATTTTTTGGGATTTTAGACATCTTGCCAACGGATATAATGGAATTCAATCCAAACTTTTGTAAAATATGTTCCTGTGTTGCATGGTCTAAGTCTTCCTCAAAAGCAAACATACAAGTTTATACTTTGCGAAGTCTAACGTCATTAAACCTGCAAGCTTTAATGACATAAGGAAAGATGGAAGCTTCCTCTTCAGGCAGAGAGACTGTGAAACACAGGGACAGTACTGCACACGTGGGATTTCGGATAAGGGGTAGGGAAAGGGTTGCATGATACTCCCTCCATCAGAACTCCTCACCTGATTGAATAAGACATTATTTGTGAACGAGTCAATTAACGCAATCAATTGTAATATTTTATAAACTTGCACTGTGTATGTATAATTTGCTTTTGAATGTCTGTGGTTGAAGTCTTAGAAAAAAACAGTGTTCAAGTTTGTCACTTTATCAGCTGAGGGCACAGCTACGCAGTCCCCGTCTTTTGTGATATAGACATATTAATACAAAATAATAAGGAACGCGTAATGTTTCACACAGTCGTGTTGTGTTTTAGTCTTAGCGATCCTCGCTCAAAAGGGTATGTGGTAATCTGGATGAGAAGGCTGACTTCAAAGAAGTTGTTTTATTATTCAAAGATGCTCCTGGCAAGTACTGTTCTCGAAGATCTTAAAATTGGTCTGGCCAAAGGTTTCAGCTCACTTGACTCCACGAGAAGGCAAGTACTTGGGGTCTCATTTATAAGGCTATGCCTCACTTTTACGCCACCGATGCGTCACTTTTTGTGACGCACCAGTGGCATAAAAAATGCGCCTTGTTGAGTCATATTTACAAAGAGACGCATCTAGGTAGAATCGTCTCTTTGTAAACCCCTGCGCCACATTATACCTGCGCCAGGTATATGTATGCAAGGGTGGTGTATTGACGCAAGGAAGGGTCGTAAAAGTGACGCAGTGAAATTATGAGATTTCACTGCGTCACTTTTAGGACACCGTTGCGTCAAATTCTTGAGCCTGCCTCACAGCAGGCGTAAGACTGACGCAGGCCCTTTCACATGGGGTTTGCCCCATGTGAAAGGACGCATTGCTGGAGTTGCGTCACTTTTGTGACACACTCTAGCAATGCTTCACTTTTGCGCTTACAGATACGTCAGAAATACTGACGTATCTGTAACTCCTTGCGACATGATGCATCATACATTAAATATGACGCATCAGGAATGTCGCAAGGAGTGCGCACTGAAAAGTGACGCATCGCTGCTTTCACGCAGCGTTGCGTCATTTCTCATAAATGAGGCCCCTGCAATGGAACTCAGAATGTACGCAAGACAACAGCAGTATTTCATAGACCCTAAACCTTATCTGCAGATGAACGGGACCCCTCACTGAGTGGTACTGTTCATCTGCAGATAAGGTTTAGGGTCTATGCAACATCCATTGGGCTCACGGGGCTTCAGCCCCCCCCGTCGTGTCTGTCAGCCCGGGCAGAGACAGCTTCGGGGGCTGGTGACCATCTCGTTGCAGCCGCACCCGAGGACTTAACAGGTCTTTAAAAGACCATTTACTTGTAAATGAGGCTTTTGTTGTGTTTTCGCCCCTTCTTTCAGTCACTCTGTCTATGGTTGGAAGAATTAGCCCCCCCCCTGAAATGTAGCTCTAGTTGCCTGCCTGCCGCTCAGTATCAAGAATATAATTAGGGCTCCTGGTTTATGGTTTTGATATTTTTTAAAGGTAGTAAAAACGAGGTTTGACCAATCCGAGAAAAAAAAGGTGTTTTTTTCCCTGGGCCCCTCCCCCAAACGAAAACACATTGACCTGAAGCCTAAGTGTATTCTGAGTCATAAAAAGTTTATTAGATGAAAAAATATTGTACGGGCACTTTTTTGCACAAAAAGTCACTTTTTGGCACTTTTTTGAGAGAAATAAAATAGTTCGCAGATTTTTTTTAAATCGACCGAATTAAAAAAAAATGCTCTTGTTGGATGGCTTTGGACATAAGGCCGCAGTCCAGGGATGACTTCTGGCCTCCTGGGATGACTTTTTGAAGTTTTGGGGTTTAAGGGGGCATAGTCACTTCTTCCATCCAGGCTACGTTGCTCAAAATCGGGTACGATGTCAGGTTCTTCCCTTGGCTGGAAGCTGAAAAAAAAACTTCAGATAATAGCAAAGGTAGATAGATCAAATGAAAGCATCAGATCTGAGCTTTCTAACAAGTATATTTAGGTCATGGGTACTCACGAAGTGACTGTGATATCCATTCTGAGCTATTTGTTAAATTAGCAAATCTTGTCAAAAAACACTTTTTTTGACGATTTTTGCTAATTTTCGGTATCAACCCTCATGACTGTTTTCGGGTCCCTGTAGCCACCAGGACCCCATAATATATCTCAGATGATATAACAAGAGTGGCTAGGGCTCATTTCCAGCCTCCAGGTACATGTCTGACTCCTATTTGTGACATTTCGAGGTGTTTGGGGTCAAACTCATTTTTTCCATTATAGGCCATATAGCTCAGAGTCACATCACATTGAGCTCAGAGTCACATCAAATTTCTAGTTCTGGACCTAAGGACCCCTTAGTATACCTCAGATGACATACCAGGAGTGTCTAAGACCCATTTCTGGCATCCAGGGATGACTTTTTGAAGTTTTGGGGTTTAAGGGGGCAAAGTCACTTCTTCCATCCAGCCTAAGGTGCTCAAAATCGGGTACAATGTCAGGTTTTTCCCATGGCTGGAAGCTGAAAAAAAAACTTCAGATAATAGCAAAGGTAGATAGATCAAATGAAAGCATCAGATCTGAGCTTTCTAACAAGTATATTTAGGTCCTGGGTACTCACAAAGTGACTGTGATATCCATTCTGAGCTATTTGGAAAATTAGCAAATCTTGTCAAAAAAACTTTTTTTGACGATTTTTGCTAATTTTCGGTATCAACCCTCATGACTGTTTTCAGGTCCCTGTAGCCACCAGGACCCCATAATATATCTCAGATTATATAACAAGAGTGGCTAGGGCTCATTTCCAGCCTCCAGGTACATGTCTGACTCCTATTTGTGACATTTTGAGGTGTTTGGTGTCAAATTCATTTTTTTCCATTATAGCTCCTAGATATCAGAGTCACATCAGATTTCTAGTTCTGGACCCAAGAAGACCATAGTATACCTCAGATGACATACCAAGAGTATCTAAGACCCATTTCTGGCCTCCAGGGGTGACTTTTTGAAGTTTTTGGGTTTAAGGGGGCAAAGTGACTTTTTCCACCCAGCCCAATGTTCTCAAAATCAATCAATCAATCAATCAATCAGGTCATTTATAGAGCGCACTACTCACCCGTAGGGTCTCAAGGCGCTGGGTGGGGGGGGGGGTGCCGCCACTGCTCGAACAGCCAGGTCTTGAGCTTCTTCCTGAAGGAGAGGTGGTCCTGGGTCAGGCGCAGGTTGGTCGGGAGTGAGTTCCAGGTCTTGGCGGCCAGGTAGGAGAAGGATCTTCCTCCTTCTCCTACCTGGGTACGATATCAGGTGTTTCCCTTGGTTGGTAGCGGAAAAAAACTTTATATAATATCAAAGTTATATATATCACATGAAAGCATCAGAGCTGACCTTTCTAACAAGTGTATTCATATCTTGCGCACTCAGTGTCTCTGATATCCATTCTGAGCTATTTGGAAAATTAGCAAATCTTGTCAAAAAAAATTTTGGGACGATTTTTGCTAATTTTCAGTATCAACCCACCTGACTGTTTTTGGGTCCCTGTGGCCACCAGGACCCTATATTATATCTCAGGTGATATAGCAAGAGTGTCTAGGGCTCATTTCCAGCCTCCAGGTACATGTCTGAGTCCTATTTCAGACATTTTGAGGTGTTTGGTGTCAAATTCATTTTTTCCATTATAGGCCCTAGATATCAGAGTCACATCACATTTCTAGTTCTGGACCCAAGAACACCATAGTATACCTCAGATGACATACCAAGAGTGTCTAAGACCCGTTTCTGGCCTCCAGGGGTGACGTTTTGAAGTTTTTGGGTTTAAGGGGGCAAAGTCACTTTTTCCACCCGAGGTCGTGGAACTCGGAGCTGGGTAAAAGTTTAGCTTGAGGGCCCTCCCCATGGAGGTCAAAAATGTTATTGCATCAAAATCATTTAAAAACTATATAGGTGTAATTGTAGTGCCCTGAATGCTATATGGCTGCATTTGCACCGTTCTAGGTATTTACAAAATGAATTTCTAACACTTTTGAAGTCTCCATGAAGTGAAAAATGACTAAGTCCAAAAACTTCACTGGTGCATCAAAGTGGTCAAAAAAGGTCAACATTGGGTTAAAATTAACAAAACATAGTGCTGCAGTGGTCCAATAGCAGGCTAAAGACATAATGAATGACACAGAATGAACAGTATTACTAAACACTTTGAAAATTCGATTTTCAATTTCAGGGGGACAAGGTCATGGAACTCCGAGCTGGGTAAAAGTTCAGCTTAAGGGCCCTCCCCATGGAGGTCAAAAATGTTATTACATCAAAATCTTTTAAAAACTATATAGGTGTAATTGCAGTCTCCTGAATGCTATGTAACTGCATTTGCACTGTTCTGTGTGCCTCCAAAATGAATTTCTAACACTTTTGAAGTCCCCATGAAGTGAAAAATGACGAAGTACAAAGACATCATTGGTGCATGAAAGTGTTGAAAAACGGTCACAAATGCATAAAAATGAAAAAAACAAAGTGCTACACTGGCCCAATAGCAAGCTAAACACACAATGAATGACCCAGAATGAATATATTTACAAATTACTTGGAAAATGCTATTTTAAATTTCAGGGGGACGAGGTCACAGAAGTCATGGAACTCCGAGCGGGGTAAAAGTTCAAACTTTCCACCCCTCATGGAGGTCAAAATTTTTAATTCATCAAAATCATTTAAAAACTATATAGGTGTGATTGGAGTGTCCTGATTGCTATATAGGTGCATTTGCACTGTCCTGTGTGCCTCCAAAGTGACTTTTTAACACTTTTGAAATCTCCATGAAGCAAAAAGTGACTAAGTCCAAAGACCATTTGGAGCATCAAAGTGTTCAAAAACGGTCAAAAATGCATAAAAACGAAAAAAAAACAAGTGCTACAGTGGCCCAATAGCATGCTAAACACACAATGAATGACACAGAATGAATAGTTGTACACATTACTTTGAAAATGCAATTTTAAATTTCAGGGGGACAAGGTCACGAAAGTCATGGAACTCCGAGCGGGGTAAAAGTTCAACCTTTCCCCCCTTATGGAGGTCAAAATTTTAATACATCAAAATCATTTAAAAACTATATAGGTGTGATGGCAGTGTCTTGGATACATCCCACATGAATTTTAAACACATTAGGAGCATCTCTGATCAAAATAACCATAAAAATCCCAAAGCTGCATCAGTGCTTCAAAGTGCTCCAAAACGGTCAAAAATGGACGAAAATGAAAAATATTCTCCATATCTGAGTTTTTATAACATTCCTTAGATAATGTATATCTTGAATTAGTTTTAAATCCTTTTATTAAAAAGTTTCTTTTCTATGCTGCACTGGTGCAACGCCTCAAGTCTGAGAAGCTGCACCAGTGCAGCCGAAGCAGCACTGGTGCAGCCGAAGCAGACCTTTGACCAATCCGAGAAAAAAGGTGTTTTTTTCCCTGGGCCCCTCCCCCAAACGAAAACACATTGACCTGAAGCCTAAGTGTATTCTGAGTCATAAAAAGTTTATTAGATGAAAAAATATTGTACGGGCACTTTTTTGCACAAAAAGTCACTTTTTGGCACTTTTTTGAGAGAAATAAAATAGTTCGCAGATTTTTTTTAAATCGACCGAATAAAAAAAAAATGCTCTTGTTGGATGGCTTTGGACATAAGGCCGCATAAACAAAAGGAATTTTTCAAATATCTGTTTTTCTCACTTTTTTATTGCTGTTTGAAATTTCTGACTTCACTTTTTGCATCATTGGTGATGCATGTGTTTAACATTGAGCTTGGGAAAATTGAAAAAAAATAGACTTTGGGGATTGTTTACTAGGGCAAGTGATACATCAAATTAAGACTCATATTAAACTGAACCTCAAGCTGAAAAAAAAAACAAAATAGCATTTACGATCACTTTTTTATAAGCGACTTTAACAATTGTTTTTTTAGCTGTATTAAAAAACAAGGTAACGCCGTAAATTTTAGAAAAGAGATTTTTTCAAAGTAAAACATAGGTGTGACCTGCCTTCACATTAGGCTTCATAAACAAAAGAAAAAACATCTCTATGTGTTATATTCACTTTTTAATAACACATTTTCGTTTTAGGCACAAGCAAAAAGCAGCATTGGTGATGCATGTGTTTTTCAATGGGGTTTTTTAAAGTCTACCAAAATACGGTTTACCAATACATTTTCATTATTTTCTCTTTGGTATCTCATTATGCACATGTTAATAAACAGGTTCATGCATTATTAGCTAAATAGCATAAAAACAGACTGAATTATTAACAATAATCTTTGAGATTTGGGTGACCAGATGGCCGGAAATCGAAAATCGCCTCGTATGGATTCAACTTCCATTTCGTGCACTTTCTATGTGGGCCACATGCATAAGAATTGGTACAATAATGCATACGAATCTTAGCTAGAATCTGCAATTGAAATTAAGTCTTTAACTTATATGCTTCAAGAATTATAGGGCACATTCTGCTATGTATAATATCCTATCCATTTCAATGGGACGACCAGATGGCCGCAAATTGAAAATCGCGTCGTATGGATTCATATTGCGTTGTATGTACCTTACGTGTAAGCCACATGTATTTAAAATGACACAATGTAGTAGGGTATGCTATAGAATGTGTTGCAGTTGGAAATCAAGCTCTATCTAGTATGGATCGTGACTGATGACACAATATACGTGACTCATTTTGCAAAAAATGGAGGCAAATTTTATAAAACATGCGTTTAATCACTGAATGATTCTCACCACTTCTAAGCATGGCACAGGCATGACAATGACCACAGGGCAGTGGCATGATGGTAACTGTATGCTGCACTCAGAATTATGGATCCAGATTGTATGGTTTTAGAATTATGGGCCACAACGTAAGGCATATTTTTTCACACATGTGACGTTATTGAAAAACATCATACATTCAACTTCACATTTTGTAGCCAAAAGCATAAAGTGTTCTTCAACACACATGAAAGTGAAAAATAAAAACTTTTCCTGAAGATTACACTTGATTTGTACCTTGTCCCTATAAGCCACAAATATGAGAGTTACCACTATAAAGTGTAGATGTCTTAGCTACATACTGTGATTGAAATTAGGTCAGTACCTCATATGGTTCAAGATTTATAGTGCACCACATACTATGTAATATATCCTATCCATTTCAATGGGTGACCAGATGGCCGCAAATTAAAAATCGCCTCGTATGGATTCAAATTGCTTTGTATGCACCTTGTGTGTGAGCCACATGCATATAAAATGGCACACTGTAGTAGGCTATGTTATAGAATGTGTTGCAGTTGGAAATCAAGCTCTATCTAATATGGATCTTGACTGATGACATAACATACGTGACACATTTTGCAAAAGCTGGAGGAATTTTTAAAAAAATATGTGTTTAATCGCTGAAAGATTCACACCACTTTGAAGCTTTCCACATGCATGAAAATGAACACAGGACAGTGGCATCATGTTAGCTTAATGCTGCACTTCCAATTATGGATCCAGATTGTATGGTTTTAGAAGTATGGGACAAAATGTAAGGCATACTTTTTCGTACATGCGACGGTATTGAAAAACGTCATACATTCAACCTCAAATTTTGACAATTTTACAATACGCCACACACATAATAATTCACATGGGTAAGATGCACATCACTAGGAACAAAGTGCTGTTTAAATTATGTCTCTATAATGTACAGACTATGAATTATAGCCAAAAGTATAAAGTGTTCTACAACACACATGAAAGTGAAAAATAAAAACTTACCTGAAGGTTACACTTGATTTGTACCTTGTCCCTATAAGCCACAACCATGAGAGTTACCACTATGAATTGTAAATGTCTTAGCTACATACTGCAATTGAAATTAAGTCAGTACATCATATGCTTCAAGAAATAGAGTGCACTACATCCTCTGTAGTATATCCTATCCATTTCAAAGGGTGACCAGATGGCCGCAAATTAAAAATTGCCTCGTATGGATTCAAATTGCTTTGTATGACTGTTTTCAAGTCCCTGTAGCCACCAGGACCCCATAATATATCTCAGATGATATAACAAGAGTGGCTAGGGCTCATTTCCAGCCTCCAGGTACATGTCTGACTCCTATTTGTGACATTTCGAGGTGTTTGGGATCAAACTCATTTTTCCCAATATAGGCCATAGAGCTCAGAGTCACATCACATTGAGCTCAGAGTCACATCAAATTTCTAGTTCTGGACCTAAGGACCCCTTAGTATACCTCAGATGACATACCAGGAGTGTCTAAGACCCATTTCTGGCCTCCAGGGATGACTTTTTGAAGTTTTGGGGTTTAAGGGGGCATAGTCACTTCTTCCATCCAGGCTACGTTGCTCAAAATCGGGTACGATGTCAGGTTCTTCCCTTGGCTGGAAGCTGAAAAAAAACCTTCAGATAATAGCAAAGGTAGATAGATCAAATGAAAGCATCAGATCTGAGCTTTCTAACAAGTATATTTAGGTCATGGGTACTCACAAAGTGACTGTGATATCCATTCTGAGCTATTTGGAAAATTAGCAAATCTTGTCAAAAAAACTTTTTTTGACGATTTTTGCTAATTTTCGGTATCAACCCTCATGACTGTTTTCGGGTCCCTGTAGCCACCAGGACCCCATAATATATCTCAGATGATATAACAAGAGTGGCTAGGGCTCATTTCCAGCCTCCAGGTACATGTCTGACTCCTATTTGTGACATTTCGAGGTGTTTGGGGTCAAACTCATTTTTTCCATTATAGGCCATATAGCTCAGAGTCACATCACATTGAGCTCAGAGTCACATCAAATTTCTAGTTCTGGACCTAAGGACCCCTTAGTATACCTCAGATGACATACCAGGAGTGTCTAAGACCCATTTCTGGCCTCCAGGGATGACTTTTTGAAGTTTTGGGGTTTAAGGGGGCAAAGTCACTTCTTCCATCCAGCCTAAGGTGCTCAAAATCGGGTACAATGTCAGGTTTTTCCCATGGCTGGAAGCTGAAAAAAAAACTTCAGATAATAGCAAAGGTAGATAGATCAAATGAAAGCATCAGATCTGAGCTTTCTAACAAGTATATTTAGGTCCTGGGTACTCACAAAGTGACTGTGATATCCATTCTGAGCTATTTGGAAAATTAGCAAATCTTGTCAAAAAAACTTTTTTTGACGATTTTTGCTAATTTTCGGTATCAACCCTCATGACTGTTTTCAGGTCCCTGTAGCCACCAGGACCCCATAATATATCTCAGATTATATAACAAGAGTGGCTAGGGCTCATTTCCAGCCTCCAGGTACATGTCTGACTCCTATTTGTGACATTTTGAGGTGTTTGGTGTCAAATTCATTTTTTTCCATTATAGCTCCTAGATATCAGAGTCACATCAGATTTCTAGTTCTGGACCCAAGAAGACCATAGTATACCTCAGATGACATACCAAGAGTGTCTAAGACCCATTTCTGGCCTCCAGGGGTGACCTTTTGAAGTTTTTGGGTTTAAGGGGGTAAAGTGACTTTTTCCACCCAGCCCAATGTTCTCAAAATCGGGTACGATATCAGGTGTTTCCCTTGGTTGGTAGCGGAAAAAAAACTTTATATAATATCAAAGTTATATATATCACATGAAAGCATCAGAGCTGACCTTTCTGACAAGTGTATTCATATCTTGCGCACTCAGACAGTGTCTCTGATATCCATTCTGAGCTATTTGGAAAATTAGCAAATCTTGTCCAAAAAAATTTTGGGACGATTTTTGCTAATTTTCAGTATCAACCCACCTGACTGTTTTTGGGTCCCTGTGGCCACCAGGACCCTATATTATATCTCAGGTGATATAGCAAGAGTGTCTAGGGCTCATTTCCAGCCTCCAGGTACATGTCTGAGTCCTATTTCAGACATTTTGAGGTGTTTGGTGTCAAATTCATTTTTTCCATTATAGGCCCTAGATATCAGAGTCACATCACATTTCTAGTTCTGGACCCAAGAACACCATAGTATACCTCAGATGACATACCAAGAGTGTCTAAGACCCATTTCTGGCCTCCAGGGGTGACTTTTTGAAGTTTTTGGGTTTAAGGGGGCAAAGTCACTTTTTCCACCCGAGGTCGTGGAACTCGGAGCTAGGTAAAAGTTTAGCTTGAGTGCCCTCCCCATGGAGGTCAAAAATGTTATTGCATCAAAATCATTTAAAAACTATATAGGTGTAATTGTTGTGCCCTGAATGCTATATGGCTGCATTTGCACCGTTCTAGGTATTTACAAAATGAATTTCTAACACTTTTGAAGTCTCCATGAAGTGAAAAATGACTAAGTCCAAAAACTTCACTGGTGCATCAAAGTGGTCAAAAAAGGTCAACATTGGGTTAAAATTAACAAAACATAGTGCTGCAGTGGTCCAATAGCAGGCTAAAGACATAATGAATGACACAGAATGAACAGTTTTACTAAACACTTTGAAAATTCGATTTTCAATTTCAGGGGGACAAGGTCATGGAACTCCGAGCTGGGTAAAAGTTCAGCTTAAGGGCCCTCCCCATGGAGGTCAAAAATGTTATTACATCAAAATCTTTTAAAAACTATATAGGTGTAATTGCAGTCTCCTGAATGCTATGTAACTGCATTTGCACTGTTCTGTGTGCCTCCAAAATGAATTTCTAACACTTTTGAAGTCCCCATGAAGTGAAAAATGACGAAGTACAAAGACATCATTGGTGCATGAAAGTGTTTAAAAACGGTCACAAATGCATAAAAATGAAAAAAACAAAGTGCTACACTGGCCCAATAGCATGCTAAACACACAATGAATGACCCAGAATGAATATATTTACAAATTACTTGGAAAATGCTATTTTAAATTTCAGGGGGACGAGGTCACAGAAGTCATGGAACTCCGAGCGGGGTAAAAGTTCAAACTTTCCACCCCTCATGGAGGTCAAAATGTTTAATTCATCAAAATCATTTAAAAACTATATAGGTGTGATTGGAGTGTCCTGATTGCTTTATAGGTGCATTTACACTGTCCTGTGTGCCTCCAAAGTGACTTTCTAACACTTTTGAAATTTCCATGAAGCAAAAAGTGACTAAGTCCAAAGACCATTTGGAGCATCAAAGTGTTCAAAAACGGTCAAAAATGCATAAAAATGAAAAAAAACAAGTGCTACAGTGGCCCAATAGCATGCTAAACACACAATGAATGACACAGAATGAATAGTTGTACACATTACTTTGAAAATGCAATTTTAAATTTCAGGGGGACAAGGTCACGAAAGTCATGGAACTCCGAGCGGGGTAAAAGTTCAACCTTTCCCCCCTTATGGAGGTCAAAATTGTAATACATCAAAATCATTTAAAAACTATATAGGTGTGATGGCAGTGTCTTGGATACATCCCACATGAATTTTAAACACATTAGGAGCATCTCTGATCAAAATAACCATAAAAATCCCAAAGCTGCATCAGTGCTTCAAAGTGCTCCAAAACGGTCAAAAATGGACGAAAATGAAAAATATTCTCCATATCTGAGTTTTTATAACATTCCTTAGATAATGTATATCTTGAATTAGTTTTAAATCCTTTTATTAAAAAGTTTCTTTTCTATGCTGCACTGGTGCAACGCCTCAAGTCTGAGAAGCTGCACCAGTGCAGCCGAAGCAGCACTGGTGCAGCCGAAGCCCGAGGGCCATTCCCGACTTCAGCATTGCTTGTCCTGACTGCTCCCAGCGATTCCCTAGGCCCTAGGCCTAACCACTGCTCGAGTGGCATCTCTTATACCACTTGTTTAGTATATGGTTTGAGTGGCCACCCGCCCTCATCCATAATTGTGCAACTTGTATGTTTAAACAGTGCTTTTGATTTAACGCTTGTGCCCCTTTATTCATAAAGAATACTGGGGATTGTCTTTAGTAATAAACACATATATTTTTATAATATATACTTGTGTGGTGTCCTTTCATTTGATATTACAGGATTGTATGTGGTAAAACAGCTCGCTTAACACGACCTCTTAAGTTAAGCCTTTAGGCTGCTTAGTCCATGCTACCCCTAGGATAGCTTGTCAAATAAGGTTGACTTACAACCAGACACCATAAGGGATTGTTTGGTCTGATAATAGGTGGTTCCAGAATTGGAAACATCACCTATCAGGCCAACTTCTCACATTAGGCCTTCCATAGGAGTGGCTCACAGGTTGATATGTGTCCAGATATAGGTTTAGATATAGGTATACTATATCTAAGTAAGGGGTGGTTACACCACCTTACCCCAGCTGAGTGATCAGCCAGTTGTGTCAATTTAAGAACCAGCCAGGGGTGGCAAAAGATATGCTGCAGCCCCTGGTAGGCCTTGGTGGCTCCTATGCCCTTGGCACCTATAGTGCATTATACAGGGGCTGACAAGGAGTCCATTTCCAATTGTGGTATGTACCTAGGGTACATGGAATCCATTTTACAGAGAGAGCAGATGGCCTGGGGCCCTGATTAGCAGGGAACCAGGTCAACTAAGTCAAAAAACCAGCTAAACACAGGCAAAAAATCTGGGGTAACCATAGTCAGGTAGCCACCTTCCTACAGTCCCCCAGGCTGTGCTTGGTCCCCCAGGCTGTGCTTGGTCCCCCTGGTTGCTCTTGGTCCCCCAGGCTGTGCTTGGTCCCCCAGGCTGTGCTTGGTCCCCCTGGTTGCTCTTGGTCCCCCTGGCTGTGCTTGGTACCCCTGGCTGTGCTTGGTCCCCCAGGCTGCTTGGTCCCCCAGGCTGTGCTTGGTCCCCCTGGTTGCTCTTGGTCCCCAAGCTGTGCTTGGTCCCCCAGGCTGTGCTTGCTCCCCCTGGTTGCTCTTGGTCCCCCAGGCTGTGTTTGGTCCCCCAGGCTGTGCTTGGTCCCCCTGGTTGCTCTTGGTCCCCCAGGCTGTGCTTGGTCCCCCAGGCTGTGCTTGGTCCACCTGGTTGCTCTTGGTCCCCCAGGCTGTGCTTGGTACCCCTGGCTGTGCTTGGTCCCCCTGGTTGCTCTTGGTCCCCCAGGCTGTGCTTGGTCCCCCAGGCTGTGCTTGGTCCCCCTGGATGCTCTTGGTCCCCCTGGCTATGCTTGGTCTCCCTGGTTCCTCTTGGTCCCCCTGGCTGTGCTTGGTCCCCCAGGCTGTGCTTGGTCTCCCTGGTTGCTCTTGGTCCCCCTGGCTGTGCTTGGTACACCTGGCTGTGCTTGGTCCCCAGGCTGTGCTTGGTCCCCCAGGCTGTGCTTGGTCCCCCTGGTTGCTCTTGGTCCCCCAGGCTGTGCTTGGTCCCCCTGGTGCTCTTGGTCCCCCTGGCTGTGCTTGGTCCCCCTGGTTGCTCTTGGTCCCCCTGGCTGTGCTTGGTCCCCCTGGTTGCTCTTGGTCCCCCAGGCTGTGCTTGGTCCCCCAGGCTGTGCTTGGTCCCCCTGGTTGCTCTTGGTCCCCCAGGCTGTGCTTGGTCCCCCAGGCTGTGCTTGGTCCCCCTGGTTGCTCTTGGTCCCCCAGGCTGTGCTTGGTCCCCCAGGCTGTGCTTGGACCCCCTGGTTGCTCTTGGTCCTCCAGGCTATGCTTGGTCCCCCAGGCTGTGCTTGGTCCCCCAGGCTGTGCTTGGTCCCCCTGGTTGCTCTTGGTCCCCCTGGCTGTGCTTGGTACCCCTGGCTGTGCTTGGTCCCCCTGGTTGCTCTTGGTCCCCCAGGCTGTGCTTGGTCCCTCTGGTTGCTCTTGGTCCCCCAGGCTGTGCTTGGTCCCCCAGGCTGTGCTTGTTCCCCCTGGTTGCTCTTGGTCCCCCAGGCTGTGCTTGGTCCCCCAGGCTGTGCTTGGCCCCCCTGGTTGCTCTTGGTCCCCCAGGCTGTGCTTGGTCCCCCAGGCTGTGCTTGGTCCCCCAGGCTGTGCTTGGTCCCCCTGGTTGCTCTTGGTCCCCCAGGCTGTGCTTGGTCCCCCAGGCTGTGCTTGGACTCCCTGGTTGCTCTTGGTCCCCCCAGGCTGTGCTTGGTCCCCCAGGCTGTGCTTGGTCCCCCAGGCTGTGCTTGGTCCCCCTGGTTGCTCCTGGTCCCCCTGGCTGTGCTTGGTCCCCCTGGCTGTGCTTGATCCCCCTGGTTGCTCTTGGTCCCCCAGGCTGTGCTTGGTCCCCCAGGCTGTGCTTGGTCCCCCTGGTTGCTCTTGGTCCCCCAGGCTGTGCTTGGTCCCCCAGGCTGTGCTTGGTCCCCCTGGTTGCTCTTGGTCCCCCAGGCTGTGCTTGGTCCCCCAGGCTGTGCTTGGTCCCCCAGGCTGTGCTTGGTCCCCCTGGTTGCTCTTGGTCCCCCAGGCTGTGCTTGGTCCCCCAGGCTGTGCTTGGTCCCCCTGGTTGCTCTTGGTCCCCAAGGCTGTGCTTGGTCCCCCAGGCTGTGCTTGGTCCCCAGGCTGTGCTTGGTCCCCCTGGTTGCTCTTGGTCCCCCTGGCTGTGCTTGGTACCCCTGGCTGTGCTTGGCCCCCCTGGTTGCTTTTGGTCCCCAAGGCTGTGCTTGGTCCCCCAGGCTGTGCTTGGTCCCCCTAGTTGCTCTTAGTCCCCCAGGCTGTGCTTGGTACCCCAGGCTGTGCTTGGTCCCCCAGGCTCTGCTTGGTCCCCCTGGTTGCTCTTGGTCCCCCAGGCTGTGCTTGGTCCCCCAGACTGTACTTGGTCCCCCAGGCTGTGCTTGGTCCCCCTGGTTGCTCTTGGTCCCCCAGGCTGTGCTTGGTCCCCCAGGCTGTGCTTGGTCCCCCTGGTTGCTCTTGGTCCCCCTGGCTGTGCGTGATACCCCTGGCTGTGCTTGGTCCCCCTGGTTGCTCTTGGTCCCCCAGGCTGTGCTTGGTCCCCCAGGCTGTGCTTGGTCCCCCTGGTTGCTCTTGGTCCCCCAGGCTGTGCTTGGTCCCCCAGGCTGTGCTTGGTCCCCCTGGTTGCTCTTGGTCCCCCTGGCTGTGCTTGGTCCCCCTGGTTGCTCTTGGTCCCCCAGGCTGTGCTTGGTCCCCCAGGCTGTGCTTGGTCCCCCAGGCTGTGCTTGGTCCCCCAGGTTCTGCTTGGTCCCCCAGGCTCTGCTTGGTCCCCCTGGTTGCTCTTGGTCCTTCAGGCTGTGCTTGGTCCCCCAGGCTCTGCTTGGTCCCCCTGGTTGCTCTTGGTCCCCCAGGCTGTGCTTTGTCCCCCAGGCTGTGCTTGGTCCCCCTGGTTGCTCTTGGTCCCCCAGGCTGTGCTTGGTCCCCCAGGCTGTGCTTGGTCCCCCAGGCTGTGCTTGGTCCCCCTGGTTGCTCTTGGTCCCCCAGGCTGTGCTTGGTCCCCCATGCTGTGCTTGGTCCCCCAGGCTGTGCTTGGTCCCCCAGGCTGTGCTTGGTCCCCCTGGTTGCTCTTGGTCCCCCAGGCTGTGCTTGGTCCCCCAGGCTGTGCTTGGTACCCCAGGCTGTGCTTGGTCCTCCTGGTTGCTCTTGGTCCCCCAGGCTGTGCTTGGTCCCCCAGGCTGTTCTTGGTCCCCCAGGCTGTGCTTGGTCCCCCAGGCTGTGCTTGGTCCCCCAGGCTGTGCTTGGTCCCTCCGGTTGCTCTTGGTCCCCCAGGCTGTGCTTGGTCCCCCAGGCTGTGCTTGGTCCCCCTGGTTGCTCTTGGTCCCCCAGGCTGTGCTTTGTCCCCCAGGCTGTGCTTGGTCCCCCAGGCTGTGCTTGGTCCCCAGGCTGTGCTTGGTCCCCCTGGTTGCTCTTGATCCCCCTGGCTGTGCTTGGTACCCCTGGCTGTGCTTGGTCCCCCTGGTTTCTCTTGGTCCCCCAGGCTGTGCTTGGTCCCCCAGGCTGTGCTTGGTCCCCCTAGTTGCTCTTAGTCCCTGTAGGAGAGTAGGGTCTGCTATCCTATGGTCACCCCAAATTTTTGCTTTTTGCTTCACTGGTTTTCGACTACTGAGGCTGTGGGCCTGCTGATCAGACCCCCAGCCTGCTGTTCTCTCACTAAATTAATGACACATGTGCTATAGGCACATACCAATTGGAAATGGACTCCTTGTCAGCCCCTGTAGAATGCACTATAGGTGCACAGGGCACAGGAGCCACTAAGGCCTACCAGGGGCTGCAGCATATCTTTTGCCACCCCTGGCTGGTTCTTAAATTGACACAACTGGCTGATCACTCAGCTGGGGTAAGGTGGTGTACACACCCCTTGCTTAGATATAGTATACCTATGTCTAAAACCTATATCTGGACACATGTAAACCTGTGAGCCACTCCTATAGACAGGCCTCACCAATCCTGGAGGCTGGGTGCTTGGTTTTTATGTGAGATGGAGCTCTAGCATGAGCTGAGCCTGTCTGCAGCCGTCGGGAACAAATCCCTAAGCTGTTTCAGGATAATGCCATACCATATACTATTAAGTGCCTTATAATCCTCGCGGTTATTTAGCAACTCTGGTTTGGCTTTATCAAAACATGTCGTGTAAGGTGTCATACGCTTTGGAATACCATCCCCTCGCCAGTTCTGGCGACGGGGATGGCATTCCACCCCTCTAGAGGGGTAAGACATGTTACTTCACTTTAATGCGGTTGATTTCTCCAAAGGCCTTAAGATCCCCAAAATGGATGCCTCTGCCACAGACAAATGTCTGGACCCCTGGAGCTGACCGAAACCCAGTCAAGGGGGTCCTGGACAAAGGGTTTCCTGTCACAGGGGGGTGTCACCGCCCTCCAGACAGGAGATAGTGTATTGTAGCAGGGAGGTTTGAAAGAAACCAGACACTGCCTGGGGCGCACAAGGTTGCCCCTTGCATAATCCGGCCAAACCGGTTCTGGGGCACTCCAGCCCTCGTGCCAGGGCGGCCTGGATCAAAGGAAGGGGGTGTATCCACCCACTTCCTGGGTCCCACCCATAGGAGGGGACCTAGCAGGTAATCACGCCCACCAGATTCGAATAAGAGTGGGAGCAGTGCCAATGCACATCAGATTTCCTGGAAGAAACATTTGAAACGATATTCTGGACCCTTCGCCCTCCATCTCAACGTGGAAGCCCGAAGAATCTCCCTTGTGGTCAAGGAGTGACCACCCTGCAGCAGCAGGCACCATCCAGCCCTCGACGTCTACTTGGTTGCAGTTCCCGCCGGAACTCGAGCGACTGAGATCGACGAGATCAAGCCTGCCCAGCTTCTAACAGCCCGATCCACAGTCCCTGCAAAGCTGAGACCCGTGGAGGCGACCGGAAGCGTGGGGCACGCCATCTTGAAGTGACCACGAGACGCTGACCGTGCAGCCCACGAGTGACCCTCGAAGCTGTACACCGGGGTTTGAGAAGCCCCCACCCTGAGCTACTCCTGAGCCGAAGTTCAGCCCTCCACACTCGACGAGTGCTGCGTGGGGCCCTTTGGCACGATTTGGCTCAACGCGTTGGCCCGGTCACTTGCCAGCTGGCTTGTGGTCCCTGTGCCGACGAACTACAAAAGAAGACTCGTGATTCTAGTTGCTCTAGATCCACACCAGCTCCCCTGAAAGGGAGCCCCGACTCTGACCTTCCTGGTCCGAGTGAGACGCCATCTTCCAATCCCGCGTGGATTGCTCTTACCAAGGCTTGTTTGCTCCAAACCGGAAGCCGACTGCACCGACGGTGAGAGCCTGCGTGGGACAGATCGTGACCTGCTCCTGGACGTCGCAGATGCCCCAGAGCCCACGTGACAGCGAAGAGAAGCGCCTCGACGACCACCTGATTGCGCCCGACATTGCCTGGTTCCGTCCTGGTTCCACCCTGGTCACTGCTGAGTGACCCAGACTCTGTCCCCTCTGCTTTCAGGTACTCTACAACTTGAGTCCACCCTTGGACTCCACCGGACACTTCGTCTTCACCCTGCCTGCAGCCCTTTCAGCTTCAAGCACCAAGAGCCTGCGTGTCAAAACCCGACGCCACTTCGACCCTGTGCACCCACTTCCTGTGGGTGAGGTAACTTTGCTCCGCCGGTGTTCCCACACTGGTGCACACCTCTAGGGTCTGTGTGTTAAGTTTTGTTCCTCTAGGTTCAGCGGAAGTGTCCTTAAACTTTAACTATTTGACTTTTACGCACCATTGGTTAACATTGGTGCATGCGTGCGCTTTCCGCACATCTCCCGAATCCCGAGGGCCATTCCCGACTTCAGCATTGCTTGTCCTGACTGCTCCCAGCGATTCCCTAGGCCCTAGGCCTAACCACTGTTCGAGTGGCCTCTCTTATACCACTTGTTTAGTATATGGTTTGAGTGGCCCCCTGCCCTCATCCATAATTGTGCAACTTGTATGTTTAAACAGTGCTTTTGATTTAACGCTTGTGCCCCTTTATTCATAAAGAATACTGGGGATTGTTTTTAGTAATAAACACATATATTTTTATAATATATACTTGTGTGGTGTCCTTTCATTTGGTATTACAGGATTGTATGTGGTAAAACAGCTCGCTTAACACGACCTCTTAAGTTAAGCCTTTAGGCTGCTTAGTCCATGCTACCACTAGGATAGCTTGTCTAATAAGGTTGACTTACAACCAGACACCATAAGGGGATTGTTTGGTCAGGTAGTAGGTGGTTCCAGAATTGGAAACATCCCCTACCAGGCCAACTTCTCACATTGGTGAGCAGCGGTGCGGATTTGAGCTTGCTGTTGTTTTACCATTGCAATCTTTATATCAAATTGAAAGATCACATCAAGTACCTCTAGGTACATATAAAATCAAAAGCTTAGCATATTAAGTTCTACTGAACTTAGTAGTTGTAGGTTGAAGGGAGTAGCACACCCCTGACTACAACTCACTAGCAAGGTCCAGTAGGAAAACACTTAGTGTAGGTAAGTGCACCACTTACACCTCACTAGTAACCATGTCCGACACAGGAAAGGCCTCAGGGTCTAGTCCTGTGACAGTTGACCCTACCCAGGCAACTTCTGGATATGACAAACTAACCCGCAGAGACTTGATTGTCTTGTGCAAAGCAAGAGGGTTAAAAAGGGGCAGAAGCCCCACCTGCCTGACCCTGATAGAACTCCTAGAACAGGATGACTTAGAGAGGGCAAAAGCAGCTTCCCTAGATACAGGAACTGGAGGGAACCCCCCTGCAGTTGATCCCCCTGAAGAGGAGGATGATGATGACTTGGATGAGGACTCAGATGCTGGGGACTTAGAAGTACAGGATCAGGGTAGCCAGGTTCCAGTTGGTAGGCTTAGCCAGGCCAACTTGGACCTACTGGGAAATGGAGAGGGCCAGCACCTCCCCAGATCCCAACAAATGATTCTCCCAGGCAACAGAAGAGTGAGATCTCCCTCAGGAGACTCTCATCTTTCTAGTGCCTCCAGGGAATCACAGAGAGGCATGAATGCTTCTCAAAAGTTAGAGCATAGGGCCAGAATGAGGGCTGTCAAACTCCAGATAGAGAGGGAGGAGGTAGCCTTGGCTCAAGCTAGACTTGCCTTGGCAAGAGAGCAGAAATTAAGTGGCTTAGATGTCACTGGTGGCAGCAATTTTCCAAGAGAAAAAGACAGGGCCTATGACAATAGAAACCTGACCAAGATTGTGCCCCCCTTCAAAGAAGGGGATGACATCCACAAATGGATGACTGCTCTTGAGAGAGCCTGCATGGTACAGCAGGTTCCTGAGAACCAGTGGGCTGCAATTTTGTGGTACTCCTTTTCTGAGAAAGGGAGAGACAGGCTCCTCACAGTTAGACCTGAGGATGCCAAAAACTACTCTGTTTTGAAGAGTGCTCTCATTGAAGGGTATGGCCTAACCACTGAGCAATACAGGTTGTTGTTCAGAGACACCCAGAAAGCACAGACTCAAGACTGGACTGATTTTGTGGAGTGTGCCACTAAGGCTTTGGAGGGTTGGTTACAGGGAAGTAAAGTTTCAGACTATACAGGATTGTACAATCTTATGATGAGAGAACAGATCCTTAATAACTGTACAAACCAGCTGTTGCATCAATACCTTATTGACTCTGATCTGACCTCTCCCCAAGAATTGGGAAAGAAGGCAGACAAATGGGTCAGAACAAGGATTAAGCAGAAACCCCAGAACCAAGGTGGTGACCAGAAGAAAACAGACCAGAAGGGTGGTAATCAGAATCAGAAAGATAAAGAAAAAGACCAGAAGTCTTCAGGCCCCCAAACTAATAGTAAGGAGGGTGGTTCCCAAAATGGTAACAAGAAGAAGAAGAACAAAGGTCCAAAGACACCTTGGTGTAATACCTGCAAATCAGTTTCACACTGGGGCAGTGAGTGCACCAAGGCAAATCCAGTTCCCACCACTACAGCTCCTAAAGCAACTGCAACCCCAAGTACAGTAAGCAGTGGTGGAACACAGTCCAAGGGTGTAGCTGGGTTGACCCTGGGTATTGAAGTAGGATCTGGCCTAGTCAGAGTCCCTACACAGGCAGTTCTCCTGTATGATGTGGACATTGAGTTGCCCACTGCAGTAAGCCCCACTAACCTGGGCAAATACAGGCAGACTCCCTTAATAAATGAGAAACTGGCTCAAGCTTACAGGGACACATGTGCTAGTGTCACCATGGTGACCCCTGGCTTTGTGGACCCTGGACAGATTGTACTAGGAGAGAGCTACCTAGTAACCAATGCAAGCAACTCCACTACCTCCCATAGTGTGGCAGTTGTGAACTTCTCCTGGGGAGGGGTTGATGGCCTAAAGAAAGTTGTGGTGAGTGCAGACCTACCAGTAGACTGTCTGTTAGGCAATGACCTTGAAAGCTCAGCATGGTCAGAAGTGGAGTACAGGACTCATGCAGAAATGCTAGGGATTTCAGAGCATGTCCTTGCCATGACAAGGGCTCAGGCTAAGAAGTGCCTTCCTGAACCAGTGGTGGATCTTGAGACAATAGACCAGCCACAACCCAAGAGAAGGAGCAAGAGAGGAAAGGCCTCGCCTTCCACCTTGCCCCAGGTTGAGGATCAGGTTTCAGAGGAAACTGATTCTGCAGTCCAAGAGGAGACTGTCTCTGAGGAGCTTGAACCTGACCAGGTTGAGTTTCTGGGGACAGGGGGACCCTCAAGGGCAGACCTGAGGCAGGCTCAATTAGATTGCCCTTCCCTTGAACCCCTCAGACAGCAGGCTGCTGCTGAGGCTGCTGGGGATGCCCAAGGTACCCATACTGTGTATTGGGATGAGGGACTCCTTTACTCAGAGGCTAGAGCCCCCAAGCCTGGCATGACCAGGAGGTTGGTGATACCTCTGCAGTTTAGGGGATTCCTCCTTACCTTGGCCCATGATATTCCCCTTGCAGGACACTTAGGCCAGAACAAGACGTGGGACAGGCTTGTTCCACACTTTCACTGGCCTCACATGTCAGAGGATGTCAAGGAGTTTTGTCGCTCCTGTGTCACTTGCCAAGCCAGTGGTAAGTCAGGTGGCACAACAAAGGCCCCCCTAATACCACTACCTGTGGTGGGGGTCCCCTTTGAGAGAGTTGGAATTGATATTGTGGGTCCAATGGACCCCCAAACAGCATCTGGGAACAGATTCATACTGGTGGTAGTGGATCATGCCACCAGGTACCCAGAGGCTATTCCCCTAAGGACCACCACAGCACCTGTGGTGGCAAAAGCCCTCATTGCAGTTTTCTCAAGAGTGGGCTTTCCTAAGGAGGTACTATCAGATAGAGGGACAAATTTTATGTCCAGCTATCTAAAAGCAATGTGGAAGGAATGTGGAGTAAACTACAAGTTTACCACCCCATATCATCCACAATGCAATGGGCTTGTGGAGAGATTTAACAAGACCCTTAAAGGCATGATAAAAGGATTACCAGAGAAGCTCAGGCGGAAATGGGACATTCTTTTACCCTGCCTGCTCTTTGCTTACAGAGAGGTCCCACAGAAGGGGGTTGGCTACAGCCCTTTTGAACTTTTGTTTGGCCACCCTGTGAGAGGTCCATTGTGTTTGGTGAAGGAAGGATGGGAGTTACCTCTCAAAAAGCCCAAACTAGACATAGTGGACTATGTACTTGGTCTCCGCTCCAGGATGGCTGAGTACATGGAAAGAGCATCCAAAAACCTGGAGGCCAGCCAAGAATTGCAGAAAGCTTGGCATGACCAAAAGGCTGTGCTGGTAGAGTTCCAACCAGGACAGAAGGTATGGGTACTGGAGCCAGTGGCTCCAGCAGCACTCCAAGACAAATGGAGTGGACCCTATCCTATTATTGAGAAGAAAGGGGAAGTCACCTACTTGGTAGACTTTGGAACACCCAGGAGCCCCCACAGGGTAATCCATGTGAATCGCTTGAAAGCATTTGTAGACAGGGAGGACATGAGCTTGCTCATGGCCACAGATGGGGAACAGGAGGAAGAGAGTGACCCTCTCCCAGACCTGCTTTCCCAGAACCCTGATGATGGTTCAGTTGATGGAGTAGCCTTGGCAGGCAGCCTCACTGACCAGCAACAGAGGGACTGCAGACAAGTTTTGCAGGCTCACAGGCAAATGTTTTCACTCACACCCAGCCAAACTGACTGGTGTACCCATGTTGTGGACACTGGTGACAGTCTGCCTGTCAAGAATAAGATCTACAGGCAACCTGATCATGTCAGGGATTGCATCAAGGCTGAGGTGCAAAAGATGTTGGAGCTTGGAGTGATTGAGCCATCAGAGAGCCCATGGGCCAGCCCAGTAGTCCTGGTGCCAAAACCTCATACCCAAGATGGTAAGAGAGAAATGAGGTTTTGCGTGGATTACAGGGGTCTCAATGCTGTCACTAGGACAGATGCTCACCCCATTCCAAGAGCAGATGAGCTCATTGACAGATTGGCTTCTGCCAAGTTTCTGAGCACCTTTGATCTGACAGCTGGCTACTGGCAAATCAGACTAGCTGAGGAGTCAAAAGCCAAAACAGCATTCTCTACCCCTAGTGGACATTATCAGTTTGTGGTAATGCCCTTTGGTTTGAAGAATGCACCTGCCACTTTCCAAAGGTTGGTGAACCAAGTCCTTACTGGGTTGGATGACTTTTGTGCAGCTTATCTGGATGATATTGCTGTCTTTAGCTCCACCTGGGAGGATCACCTGATCCACCTGAAGAAAGTTTTGGAGGCCCTGCAAAAGGCAGGCCTAACTATCAAGGCCACAAAGTGCCAGATAGGGCAGAGTAAGGTTGTATACCTGGGCCACCTAGTAGGTGGAGGCCAGGTTCAGCCACTGGAAAGCAAAATCCAGGCCATACAGGACTGGGCTCCTCCAGTTACCCAGACACAAGTCAGAGCCTTCTTGGGCCTGACTGGGTATTACAGAAAGTTTGTGAAAAACTATGGGTCTATAGTGACACCATTAAATGACTTGACATCCAAGAAGATGCCAAAAAAGGTTCAGTGGACAGTTAGCTGTCAGAAGGCATTTGAAGACCTGAAGAAGGCCATGTGCTCTGCACCTATCCTAAAGAGTCCTGACTACTCCAAACAGTTCATTGTTCAGACAGATGCTTCTGAGTTAGGGGTGGGAGCTGTACTCTCACAACTTAATCAAGATGGTCAAGACCAGCCAATTGCTTTCATTAGCAGGAGGCTAACCCCAAGAGAAAAACGTTGGTCAGTGTGAGAAGTTGGCCTGGTAGGGGATGTTTCCAATTCTGGAACCACCTACTACCTGACCAAACAATCCCCTTATGGTGTCTGGTTGTAAGTCAACCTTATTAGACAAGCTATCCTAGTGGTAGCATGGACTAAGCAGCCTAAAGGCTTAACTTAAGAGGTCGTGTTAAGCGAGCTGTTTTACCACATACAATCCTGTAATACCAAATGAAAGGACACCACACAAGTATATATTATAAAAATATATGTGTTTATTACTAAAAACAATCCCCAGTATTCTTTATGAATAAAGGGGCACAAGCGTTAAATCAAAAGCACTGTTTAAACATACAAAGTTGCACAATTATGGATGAGGGCAGGGGGCCACTCAAACCATATACTAAACAAGTGGTATAAGAAAGGCCACTCGAGCAGTGGTTAGGCCTAGGGCCTAGGGAATCGCTGGGAGCAGTCAGGACAAGCAATGCTGAAGTCGGGAATGGCCCTCGGGATTCGGGAGATGTGCGGAAAGCGCACGCATGCACCAATGTTAACCAATGGTGCGTAAAAGTCAAATAGTTAAAGTTTAAGGACACTTCCGCTGAACCTAGAGGAACAAAACTTAACACACAGACCCTAGAGGTGTGCACCAGTGTGGGAACACCGGCGGAGCAAAGTTACCTCACCCACAGGAAGTGGGTGCACAGGGTCGAAGTGGCGTCGGGTTTTGACACGCAGGCTCTTGGTGCTTGAAGCTGAAAGGGCTGCAGGCAGGGTGAAGACGAAGTGTCCGGTGGAGTCCAAGGGTGGACTCAAGTTGTAGAGTACCTGAAAGCAGAGGGGACAGAGTCTGGGTCACTCAGCAGTGACCAGGGTGGAACCAGGACGGAACCAGGCAATGTCGGGCGCAATCAGGTGGTCGTCGAGGCGCTTCTCTTCGCTGTCACGTGGGCTCTGGGGCATCTGCGACGTCCAGGAGCAGGTCACGATCTGTCCCACGCAGGCTCTCACCGTCGGTGCAGTCGGCTTCCGGTTTGGAGCAAACAAGCCTTGGTAAGAGCAATCCACGCGGGATTGGAAGATGGCGTCTCACTCGGACCAGGAAGGTCAGAGTCGGGGCTCCCTTTCAGGGGAGCTGGTGTGGATCTGGAGCAACCAGAATCACGAGTCTTTCTTTGTAGTTCGTCGGCACAGGGACCACAAGCCAGCTGGCAAGTGACCGGGCCAACGCGTTGAGCCAAATCGTGCCAAAGGGCCCCACGCAGCACTCGTCGAGTGTGGAGGGCTGAACTTCGGCTCAGGAGTAGCTCAGGGTGGGGGCTTCTCAAACCCCGGTGTACAGCTTCGAGGGTCACTCGTGGGCTGCACGGTCAGCGTCTCGTGGTCACTTCAAGATGGCGTGCCCCACGCTTCCGGTCGCCTCCACGGGTCTCAGCTTTGCAGGGACTGTGGATCGGGCTGTTAGAAGCTGGGCAGGCTTGATCTCGTCGATCTCAGTCGCTCGAGTTCCGGCGGGAACTGCAACTAAGTAGACGTCGAGGGCTGGATGGTGCCTGCTGCTGCAGGGTGGTCACTCCTTGACCACAAGGGAGATTCTTCGGGCTTCCACGTTGAGATGGAGGGCGAAGGGTCCAGAATATCGTTTCAAAATGTTTCTTCCAGGAAATCTGATGTGCATTGGCACTGCTCCCACTCTTATTCGAATCTGGTGGGCGTGATTACCTGCTAGGTCCCCTCCTATGGGTGGGACCCAGGAAGTGGGTGGATACACCCCCTTCCTTTGATCCAGGCCGCCCTGGCACGAGGGCTGGAGTGCCCCAGAACCGGTTTGGCCGGATTATGCAAGGGGCAGCCTTGTGCGCCCCAGGCAGTGTCTGGTTTCATTCAAACCTCCCTGCTACAATACACTATCTCCTGTCTGGAGGGCGGTGACACCCTCCTGTGACAGGAAACCCTTTGTCCAGGACCCCCTTGACTGGGTTTCGGTCAGCTCCAGGGGTCCAGACATTTGTCTGTGGCAGAGGCATCCATTTTGGGGATCTTAAGGCCTTTGGAGAAATCAACCGCATTAAAGTGAAGTAACATGTCTTACCCCTCTAGAGGGGTGGAATGCCATCCCCGTCGCCAGAACTGGCGAGGGGATGGTATTCCAAAGCGTATGACACCTTACACGACATGTTTTGATAAAGCCAAACCAGAGTTGCTAAATAACCGCGAGGATTATAAGGCACTTAATAGTATATGGTATGGCATTATCCTGAAACAGCTTAGGGATTTGTTCCCGACGGCTGCAGACAGGCTCAGCTCATGCTAGAGCTCCATCTCACATAAAAACCATGCACCCAGCCTCCAGGATTGGTGAGGCCTGTCTATAGGAGTGGCTCACAGGTTTACATGTGTCCAGATATAGGTTTAGACATAGGTATACTATATCTAAGCAAGGGGTGTGTACACCACCTTACCCCAGCTGAGTGATCAGCCAGTTGTGTCAATTTAAGAACCAGCCAGGGGTGGCAAAAGATATGC
Organism: Lissotriton helveticus; assembly: GCF_964261635.1. Lineage (NCBI taxonomy): Eukaryota > Metazoa > Chordata > Amphibia > Caudata > Salamandridae > Lissotriton > Lissotriton helveticus. The sequence goes on from NW_027611676.1 coordinate 2,358,743, forward strand.
TGCAGCCCCTGGTAGGCCTTAGTGGCTCCTGTGCCCTGTGCACCTATAGTGCATTCTACAGGGGCTGACAAGGAGTCCATTTCCAATTGGTATGTGCCTATAGCACATGTGTCATTAATTTAGTGAGAGAACAGCAGGCTGGGGGTCTGATCAGCAGGCCCACAGCCTCAGTAGTCGAAAACCAGTGAAGCAAAAAGCAAAAATTTGGGGTGACCATAGGATAGCAGACCCTACTCTCCTACACAACCCCCCCCCAAACGCAGGGACATTAAACTAACCTTGACCAGATAAGTCTTCATGTTCTAAGTGGAAGTACCTGGAGAGACCATCTGCATTACCATGGTCAGTCCCTGGGCGGTGCTCCACTGTAAAGTCCATCCCCTGTAGGGAAATGGACCACCTGAGCAGTTTGGGATTTTCACCCTTCATCTGATTAAGCCATAAGAGGGGCTTATGGTCTGTTTGCACCAGGAAGTGAGTTCCAAACAAGTAGGACCTCAACTTCTTTAATGCCCAAACCACAGCAAAGGCCTCCCTCTCAATGGCTGACCAACGTTTTTCTCTTGGGGTTAGCCTCCTGCTAATGAAAGCAATTGGCTGGTCTTGACCATCTTGATTAAGTTGTGAGAGTACAGCTCCCACCCCCAACTCAGAAGCATCTGTCTGAACAATGAACTGTTTGGAGTAGTCAGGACTCTTTAGGATAGGTGCAGAGCACATGGCCTTCTTCAGGTCTTCAAATGCCTTCTGACAGCTAACTGTCCACTGAACCTTTTTTGGCATCTTCTTGGATGTCAAGTCATTTAATGGTGTCACTATAGACCCATAGTTTTTCACAAACTTTCTGTAATACCCAGTCAGGCCCAAGAAGGCTCTGACTTGTGTCTGGGTAACTGGAGGAGCCCAGTCCTGTATGGCCTGGATTTTGCTTTCCAGTGGCTGAACCTGGCCTCCACCTACTAGGTGGCCCAGGTATACAACCTTACTCTGCCCTATCTGGCACTTTGTGGCCTTGATAGTTAGGCCTGCCTTTTGCAGGGCCTCCAAAACTTTCTTCAGGTGGATCAGGTGATCCTCCCAGGTGGAGCTAAAGACAGCAATATCATCCAGATAAGCTGCACAAAAGTCATCCAACCCAGTAAGGACTTGGTTCACCAACCTTTGAAAAGTGGCAGGTGCATTCTTCAAACCAAAGGGCATTACCACAAACTGATAATGTCCACTAGGGGTAGAGAATGCTGTTTTGGCTTTTGACTCCTCAGCTAGTCTGATTTGCCAGTAGCCAGCTGTCAGATCAAATGTGCTCAGAAACTTGGCAGAAGCCAATCTGTCAATGAGCTCATCTGCTCTTGGAATGGGGTGAGCATCTGTCCTAGTGACAGCATTGAGACCCCTGTAATCCACGCAAAACCTCATTTCTCTCTTACCATCTTGGGTATGAGGTTTTGGCACCAGGACTACTGGGCTGGCCCATGGGCTCTCTGATGGCTCAATCACTCCAAGCTCCAACATCTTTTGCACCTCAGCCTTGATGCAATCCCTGACATGATCAGGTTGCCTGTAGATCTTATTCTTGACAGGCAGACTGTCACCAGTGTCCACAACATGGGTACACCAGTCAGTTTGGCTGGGTGTGAGTGAAAACATTTGCCTGTGAGCCTGCAAAACTTGTCTGCAGTCCCTCTGTTGCTGGTCAGTGAGGCTGCCTGCCAAGGCTACTCCATCAACTGAACCATCATCAGGGTTCTGGGAAAGCAGGTCTGGGAGAGGGTCACTCTCTTCCTCCTGTTCCCCATCTGTGGCCATGAGCAAGCTCATGTCCTCCCTGTCTACAAATGCTTTCAAGCGATTCACATGGATTACCCTGTGGGGGCTCCTGGGTGTTCCAAAGTCTACCAAGTAGGTGACTTCCCCTTTCTTCTCAATAATAGGATAGGGTCCACTCCATTTGTCTTGGAGTGCTGCTGGAGCCACTGGCTCCAGTACCCATACCTTCTGTCCTGGTTGGAACTCTACCAGCACAGCCTTTTGGTCATGCCAAGCTTTCTGCAATTCTTGGCTGGCCTCCAGGTTTTTGGATGCTCTTTCCATGTACTCAGCCATCCTGGAGCGGAGACCAAGTACATAGTCCACTATGTCTAGTTTGGGCTTTTTGAGAGGTAACTCCCATCCTTCCTTTACCAAACACAATGGACCTCTCACAGGGTGGCCAAACAAAAGTTCAAAAGGGCTGTAGCCAACCCCCTTCTGTGGGACCTCTCTGTAAGCAAAGAGCAGGCAGGGTAAAAGAATGTCCCATTTCCGCCTGAGCTTCTCTGGTAATCCTTTTATCATGCCTTTAAGGGTCTTGTTAAATCTCTCCACAAGCCCATTGCATTGTGGATGATATGGGGTGGTAAACTTGTAGTTTACTCCACATTCCTTCCACATTGCTTTTAGATAGCTGGACATAAAATTTGTCCCTCTATCTGATAGTACCTCCTTAGGAAAGCCCACTCTTGAGAAAACTGCAATGAGGGCTTTTGCCACCACAGGTGCTGTGGTGGTCCTTAGGGGAATAGCCTCTGGGTACCTGGTGGCATGATCCACTACCACCAGTATGAATCTGTTCCCAGATGCTGTTTGGGGGTCCATTGGACCCACAATATCAATTCCAACTCTCTCAAAGGGGACCCCCACCACAGGTAGTGGTATTAGGGGGGCCTTTGTTGTGCCACCTGACTTACCACTGGCTTGGCAAGTGACACAGGAGCGACAAAACTCCTTGACATCCTCTGACATGTGAGGCCAGTGAAAGTGTGGAACAAGCCTGTCCCACGTCTTGTTCTGGCCTAAGTGTCCTGCAAGGGGAATATCATGGGCCAAGGTAAGGAGGAATCCCCTAAACTGCAGAGGTATCACCAACCTCCTGGTCATGCCAGGCTTGGGGGCTCTAGCCTCTGAGTAAAGGAGTCCCTCATCCCAATACACAGTATGGGTACCTTGGGCATCCCCAGCAGCCTCAGCAGCAGCCTGCTGTCTGAGGGGTTCAAGGGAAGGGCAATCTAATTGAGCCTGCCTCAGGTCTGCCCTTGAGGGTCCCCCTGTCCCCAGAAACTCAACCTGGTCAGGTTCAAGCTCCTCAGAGACAGTCTCCTCTTGGACTGCAGAATCAGTTTCCTCTGAAACCTGATCCTCAACCTGGGGCAAGGTGGAAGGCGAGGCCTTTCCTCTCTTGCTCCTTCTCTTGGGTTGTGGCTGGTCTATTGTCTCAAGATCCACCACTGGTTCAGGAAGGCACTTCTTAGCCTGAGCCCTTGTCATGGCAAGGACATGCTCTGAAATCCCTAGCATTTCTGCATGAGTCCTGTACTCCACTTCTGACCATGCTGAGCTTTCAAGGTCATTGCCTAACAGACAGTCTACTGGTAGGTCTGCACTCACCACAACTTTCTTTAGGCCATCAACCCCTCCCCAGGAGAAGTTCACAACTGCCACACTATGGGAGGTAGTGGAGTTGCTTGCATTGGTTACTAGGTAGCTCTCTCCTAGTACAATCTGTCCAGGGTCCACAAAGCCAGGGGTCACCATGGTGACACTAGCACATGTGTCCCTGTAAGCTTGAGCCAGTTTCTCATTTATTAAGGGAGTCTGCCTGTATTTGCCCAGGTTAGTGGGGCTTACTGCAGTGGGCAACTCAATGTCCACATCATACAGGAGAACTGCCTGTGTAGGGACTCTGACTAGGCCAGATCCTACTTCAATACCCAGGGTCAACCCAGCTACACCCTTGGACTGTGTTCCACCACTGCTTACTGTACTTGGGGTTGCAGTTGCTTTAGGAGCTGTAGTGGTGGGAACTGGATTTGCCTTGGTGCACTCACTGCCCCAGTGTGAAACTGATTTGCAGGTATTACACCAAGGTGTCTTTGGACCTTTGTTCTTCTTCTTCTTGTTACCATTTTGGGAACCACCCTCCTTACTATTAGTTTGGGGGCCTGAAGACTTCTGGTCTTTTTCTTTATCTTTCTGATTCTGATTACCACCCTTCTGGTCTGTTTTCTTCTGGTCACCACCTTGGTTCTGGGGTTTCTGCTTAATCCTTGTTCTGACCCATTTGTCTGCCTTCTTTCCCAATTCTTGGGGAGAGGTCAGATCAGAGTCAATAAGGTATTGATGCAACAGCTGGTTTGTACAGTTATTAAGGATCTGTTCTCTCATCATAAGATTGTACAATCCTGTATAGTCTGAAACTTTACTTCCCTGTAACCAACCCTCCAAAGCCTTAGTGGCACACTCCACAAAATCAGTCCAGTCTTGAGTCTGTGCTTTCTGGGTGTCTCTGAACAACAACCTGTATTGCTCAGTGGTTAGGCCATACCCTTCAATGAGAGCACTCTTCAAAACAGAGTAGTTTTTGGCATCCTCAGGTCTAACTGTGAGGAGCCTGTCTCTCCCTTTCTCAGAAAAGGAGTACCACAAAATTGCAGCCCACTGATTCTCAGGAACCTGCTGTACCATGCAGGCTCTCTCAAGAGCAGTCATCCATTTGTGGATGTCATCCCCTTCTTTAAAGGGGGGCACAATTTTGGTCAGGTTTCTATTATCATAGGCCCTGTCTTTTTCTCTTGGAAAATTGCTGCCACCAGTGACATCTAAGCCACTTAATTTCTGCTCTCTTGCCAAGGCAAGTTTAGCTTGAGCTAAGGTAAGCTTAGCTTGACTCAGGGCTACCTCCTCTCTCTCTATCTGGAGTCTGACAGCCCTCATTCTAGCCCTATGCTCAGCTTTCTGAGAAGCACTCATGCCTCTCTCTGATTCTCTGGAGGCACTAGAAAGATGAGAGTCCCCTGAGGGAGATCTCACTCTTCTGTTGCCTGGGAGAATCATTTGTTGGGATCTGGGGAGGTGCTGGCCCTCTCCATTTCCCAGTAGGTCCAAGTTGGCCTGGCTAAGCCTACCAACTGGAACCTGGCTACCCTGATCCTGTACTTCTAAGTCCCCAGCATCTGAGTCCTCATCCAAGTCATCATCATCCTCCTCTTCAGGGGGATCAACTGCAGGGGGGTTCCCTCCAGTTCCTGTATCTAGGGAAGCTGCTTTTGCCTTCTCTAAGTCATCCTGTTCTAGGAGTTCTACCAGAATTAGGCAGGTGGGGCTTCTGCCCCTTTTTAACCCTCTTGCTTTGCACAAGACAATCAAGTCTCTGCGGGTTAGTTTGTCATATCCAGAAGTTGCCTGGGTAGGGTCAACTGTCACAGGACTAGACCCTGAGGCCTTTCCTGTGTCGGACATGGTTACTAGTGAGGTGTAAGTGGTGCACTTACCTACACTAAGTGTTTTCCTACTGGACCTTGCTAGTGAGTTGTAGTCAGGGGTGTGCTACTCCCTTCACCCTACAACTACTAAGTTCAGTAGAACTTAATATGCTAAGCTTTTGATTTTATATGTACCTAGAGGTACTTGATGTGATCTTTCAATTTGATATAAAGATTGCAATGGTAAAACAACAGCAAGCTCAAATCCGCACCGCTGCTCACCAATGTGAGAAGTTGGCCTGGTAGGGGATGTTTCCAATTCTGGAACCACCTACTACCTGACCAAACAATCCCCTTATGGTGTCTGGTTGTAAGTCAACCTTATTAGACAAGCTATCCTAGTGGTAGCATGGACTAAGCAGCCTAAAGGCTTAACTTAAGAGGTCGTGTTAAGCGAGCTGTTTTACCACATACAATCCTGTAATACCAAATGAAAGGACACCACACAAGTATATATTATAAAAATATATGTGTTTATTACTAAAAACAATCCCCAGTATTCTTTATGAATAAAGGGGCACAAGCGTTAAATCAAAAGCACTGTTTAAACATACAAAGTTGCACAATTATGGATGAGGGCAGGGGGCCACTCAAACCATATACTAAACAAGTGGTATAAGAAAGGCCACTCGAGCAGTGGTTAGGCCTAGGGCCTAGGGAATCGCTGGGAGCAGTCAGGACAAGCAATGCTGAAGTCGGGAATGGCCCTCGGGATTCGGGAGATGTGCGGAAAGCGCACGCATGCACCAATGTTAACCAATGGTGCGTAAAAGTCAAATAGTTAAAGTTTAAGGACACTTCCGCTGAACCTAGAGGAACAAAACTTAACACACAGACCCTAGAGGTGTGCACCAGTGTGGGAACACCGGCGGAGCAAAGTTACCTCACCCACAGGAAGTGGGTGCACAGGGTCGAAGTGGCGTCGGGTTTTGACACGCAGGCTCTTGGTGCTTGAAGCTGAAAGGGCTGCAGGCAGGGTGAAGACGAAGTGTCCGGTGGAGTCCAAGGGTGGACTCAAGTTGTAGAGTACCTGAAAGCAGAGGGGACAGAGTCTGGGTCACTCAGCAGTGACCAGGGTGGAACCAGGACGGAACCAGGCAATGTCGGGCGCAATCAGGTGGTCGTCGAGGCGCTTCTCTTCGCTGTCACGTGGGCTCTGGGGCATCTGCGACGTCCAGGAGCAGGTCACGATCTGTCCCACGCAGGCTCTCACCGTCGGTGCAGTCGGCTTCCGGTTTGGAGCAAACAAGCCTTGGTAAGAGCAATCCACGCGGGATTGGAAGATGGCGTCTCACTCGGACCAGGAAGGTCAGAGTCGGGGCTCCCTTTCAGGGGAGCTGGTGTGGATCTGGAGCAACCAGAATCACGAGTCTTTCTTTGTAGTTCGTCGGCACAGGGACCACAAGCCAGCTGGCAAGTGACCGGGCCAACGCGTTGAGCCAAATCGTGCCAAAGGGCCCCACGCAGCACTCGTCGAGTGTGGAGGGCTGAACTTCGGCTCAGGAGTAGCTCAGGGTGGGGGCTTCTCAAACCCCGGTGTACAGCTTCGAGGGTCACTCGTGGGCTGCACGGTCAGCGTCTCGTGGTCACTTCAAGATGGCGTGCCCCACGCTTCCGGTCGCCTCCACGGGTCTCAGCTTTGCAGGGACTGTGGATCGGGCTGTTAGAAGCTGGGCAGGCTTGATCTCGTCGATCTCAGTCGCTCGAGTTCCGGCGGGAACTGCAACTAAGTAGACGTCGAGGGCTGGATGGTGCCTGCTGCTGCAGGGTGGTCACTCCTTGACCACAAGGGAGATTCTTCGGGCTTCCACGTTGAGATGGAGGGCGAAGGGTCCAGAATATCGTTTCAAAATGTTTCTTCCAGGAAATCTGATGTGCATTGGCACTGCTCCCACTCTTATTCGAATCTGGTGGGCGTGATTACCTGCTAGGTCCCCTCCTATGGGTGGGACCCAGGAAGTGGGTGGATACACCCCCTTCCTTTGATCCAGGCCGCCCTGGCACGAGGGCTGGAGTGCCCCAGAACCGGTTTGGCCGGATTATGCAAGGGGCAGCCTTGTGCGCCCCAGGCAGTGTCTGGTTTCTTTCAAACCTCCCTGCTACAATACACTATCTCCTGTCTGGAGGGCGGTGACACCCTCCTGTGACAGGAAACCCTTTGTCCAGGACCCCCTTGACTGGGTTTCGGTCAGCTCCAGGGGTCCAGACATTTGTCTGTGGCAGAGGCATCCATTTTGGGGATCTTAAGGCCTTTGGAGAAATCAACCGCATTAAAGTGAAGTAACATGTCTTACCCCTCTAGAGGGGTGGAATGCCATCCCCGTCGCCAGAACTGGCGAGGGGATGGTATTCCAAAGCGTATGACACCTTACACGACATGTTTTGATAAAGCCAAACCAGAGTTGCTAAATAACCGCGAGGATTATAAGGCACTTAATAGTATATGGTATGGCATTATCCTGAAACAGCTTAGGGATTTGTTCCCGACGGCTGCAGACAGGCTCAGCTCATGCTAGAGCTCCATCTCACATAAAAACCATGCACCCAGCCTCCAGGATTGGTGAGGCCTGTCTATAGGAGTGGCTCACAGGTTTACATGTGTCCAGATATAGGTTTAGACATAGGTATACTATATCTAAGCAAGGGGTGTGTACACCACCTTACCCCAGCTGAGTGATCAGCCAGTTGTGTCAATTTAAGAACCAGCCAGGGGTGGCAAAAGATATGCTGCAGCCCCTGGTAGGCCTTAGTGGCTCCTGTGCCCTGTGCACCTATAGTGCATTCTACAGGGGCTGACAAGGAGTCCATTTCCAATTGGTATGTGCCTATAGCACATGTGTCATTAATTTAGTGAGAGAACAGCAGGCTGGGGGTCTGATCAGCAGGCCCACAGCCTCAGTAGTCGAAAACCAGTGAAGCAAAAAGCAAAAATTTGGGGTGACCATAGGATAGCAGACCCTACTCTCCTACAGTGTCCTTTCATTTGGTATTACAGGATTGTATGTGGTAAAACAGCTCGCTTAACACGACCTCTTAAGTTAAGCCTTTAGGCTGCTTAGTCCATGCTACCACTAGGATAGCTTGTCTAATAAGGTTGACTTACAACCAGACACCATAAGGGGATTGTTTGGTCAGGTAGTAGGTGGTTCCAGAATTGGAAACATCCCCTACCAGGCCAACTTCTCACATTGGTGAGCAGCGGTGCGGATTTGAGCTTGCTGTTGTTTTACCATTGCAATCTTTATATCAAATTGAAAGATCACATCAAGTACCTCTAGGTACATATAAAATCAAAAGCTTAGCATATTAAGTTCTACTGAACTTAGTAGTTGTAGGTTGAAGGGAGTAGCACACCCCTGACTACAACTCACTAGCAAGGTCCAGTAGGAAAACACTTAGTGTAGGTAAGTGCACCACTTACACCTCACTAGTAACCATGTCTGACACAGGAAAGGCCTCAGGGTCTAGTCCTGTGATAGTTGACCCTACCCAGGCAACTTCTGGATATGACAAACTAACCCGCAGAGACTTGATTGTCTTGTGCAAAGCAAGAGGGTTAAAAAGGGGCAGAAGCCCCACCTGCCTAATCCTGGTAGAACTCCTAGAACAGGATGACTTAGAGAAGGCAAAAGCAGCTTCCCTAGATACAGGAACTGGAGGGAACCCCCCTGCAGTTGATCCCCCTGAAGAGGAGGATGATGATGACTTGGATGAGGACTCAGAGGTTGAGGACTTAGAAGTACAGGATCAGGGTAGCCAGGTTCCAGTTGGTAGGCTTAGCCAGGCCAACTTGGACCTACTGGGGAATGGAGAGGGCCAGCACCTCCCCAGAACCCAACATGTGATTCTCCCAGGCAACAGAAGAGTGAGATCTCCCTCAGGGGACTCTCATCTTTCTAGTGCCTCCAGAGAATCAGAGAGAGGCATGAGTGCTTCTCAGAAAGCTGAGCATAGGGCTAGAATGAGGGCTGTCAGACTCCAGATAGAGAGAGAGGAGGTAGCCCTGAGTCAAGCTAAGCTTACCTTAGCTCAAGCTAAACTTGCCTTGGCAAGAGAGCAGAAATTAAGTGGCTTAGATGTCACTGGTGGCAGCAATTTTCCAAGAGAAAAAGACAGGGCCTATGATAATAGAAACCTGACCAAAATTGTGCCCCCCTTTAAAGAAGGGGATGACATCCACAAATGGATGACTGCTCTTGAGAGAGCCTGCATGGTACAGCAGGTTCCTGAGAATCAGTGGGCTGCAATTTTGTGGTACTCCTTTTCTGAGAAAGGGAGGGACAGGCTCCTCACAGTTAGACCTGAGGATGCCAAAAACTACTCTGTTTTGAAGAGTGCTCTCATTGAAGGGTATGGCCTAACCACTGAGCAATACAGGTTGTTGTTCAGAGACACCCAGAAAGCACAGACTCAAGACTGGACTGATTTTGTGGAGTGTGCCACTAAGGCTTTGGAGGGTTGGTTACAGGGAAGTAAAGTTTCAGACTATACAGGATTGTACAATCTTATGATGAGAGAACAGATCCTTAATAACTGTACAAACCAGCTGTTGCATCAATACCTTATTGACTCTGATCTGACCTCTCCCCAAGAATTGGGAAAGAAGGCAGACAAATGGGTCAGAACAAGGATTAAGCAGAAACCCCAGAACCAAGGTGGTGACCAGAAGAAAACAGACCAGAAGGGTGGTAATCAGAATCAGAAAGATAAAGAAAAAGACCAGAAGTCTTCAGGCCCCCAAACTAATAGTAAGGAGGGTGGTTCCCAAAATGGTAACAAGAAGAAGAAGAACAAAGGTCCAAAGACACCTTGGTGTAATACCTGCAAATCAGTTTCACACTGGGGCAGTGAGTGCACCAAGGCAAATCCAGTTCCCACCACTACAGCTCCTAAAGCAACTGCAACCCCAAGTACAGTAAGCAGTGGTGGAACACAGTCCAAGGGTGTAGCTGGGTTGACCCTGGGTATTGAAGTAGGATCTGGCCTAGTCAGAGTCCCTACACAGGCAGTTCTCCTGTATGATGTGGACATTGAGTTGCCCACTGCAGTAAGCCCCACTAACCTGGGCAAATACAGGCAGACTCCCTTAATAAATGAGAAACTGGCTCAAGCTTACAGGGACACATGTGCTAGTGTCACCATGGTGACCCCTGGCTTTGTGGACCCTGGACAGATTGTACTAGGAGAGAGCTACCTAGTAACCAATGCAAGCAACTCCACTACCTCCCATAGTGTGGCAGTTGTGAACTTCTCCTGGGGAGGGGTTGATGGCCTAAAGAAAGTTGTGGTGAGTGCAGACCTACCAGTAGACTGTCTGTTAGGCAATGACCTTGAAAGCTCAGCATGGTCAGAAGTGGAGTACAGGACTCATGCAGAAATGCTAGGGATTTCAGAGCATGTCCTTGCCATGACAAGGGCTCAGGCTAAGAAGTGCCTTCCTGAACCAGTGGTGGATCTTGAGACAATAGACCAGCCACAACCCAAGAGAAGGAGCAAGAGAGGAAAGGCCTCGCCTTCCACCTTGCCCCAGGTTGAGGATCAGGTTTCAGAGGAAACTGATTCTGCAGTCCAAGAGGAGACTGTCTCTGAGGAGCTTGAACCTGACCAGGTTGAGTTTCTGGGGACAGGGGGACCCTCAAGGGCAGACCTGAGGCAGGCTCAATTAGATTGCCCTTCCCTTGAACCCCTCAGACAGCAGGCTGCTGCTGAGGCTGCTGGGGATGCCCAAGGTACCCATACTGTGTATTGGGATGAGGGACTCCTTTACTCAGAGGCTAGAACCCCCAAGCCTGGCATGACCAGGAGGTTGGTGATACCTCTGCAGTTTAGGGGATTCCTCCTTACCTTGGCCCATGATATTCCCCTTGCAGGACACTTAGGCCAGAACAAGACGTGGGACAGGCTTGTTCCACACTTTCACTGGCCTCACATGTCAGAGGATGTCAAGGAGTTTTGTCGCTCCTGTGTCACTTGCCAAGCCAGTGGTAAGTCAGGTGGCACAACAAAGGCCCCCCTAATACCACTACCTGTGGTGGGGGTCCCCTTTGAGAGAGTTGGAATTGATATTGTGGGTCCAATGGACCCCCAAACAGCATCTGGGAACAGATTCATACTGGTGGTAGTGGATCATGCCACCAGGTACCCAGAGGCTATTCCCCTAAGGACCACCACAGCACCTGTGGTGGCAAAAGCCCTCATTGCAGTTTTCTCAAGAGTGGGCTTTCCTAAGGAGGTACTATCAGATAGAGGGACAAATTTTATGTCCAGCTATCTAAAAGCAATGTGGAAGGAATGTGGAGTAAACTATAAGTTTACCACCCCATATCATCCACAATGCAATGGGCTTGTGGAGAGATTTAACAAGACCCTTAAAGGCATGATAAAAGGATTACCAGAGAAGCTCAGGCGGAAATGGGACATTCTTTTACCCTGCCTGCTCTTTGCTTACAGAGAGGTCCCACAGAAGGGGGTTGGCTACAGCCCTTTTGAACTTTTGTTTGGCCACCCTGTGAGAGGTCCATTGTGTTTGGTGAAGGAAGGATGGGAGTTACCTCTCAAAAAGCCCAAACTAGACATAGTGGACTATGTACTTGGTCTCCGCTCCAGGATGGCTGAGTACATGGAAAGAGCATCCAAAAACCTGGAGGCCAGCCAAGAATTGCAGAAAGCTTGGCATGACCAAAAGGCTGTACTGGTAGAGTTCCAACCAGGACAGAAGGTATGGGTACTGGAGCCAGTGGCTCCAGCAGCACTCCAAGACAAATGGAGTGGACCCTATCCTATTATTGAGAAGAAAGGGGAAGTCACCTACTTGGTAGACTTTGGAACACCCAGGAGCCCTCACAGGGTAATCCATGTGAATCGCTTGAAAGCATTTGTAGACAGGGAGGACATGAGCTTGCTCATGGCCACAGATGGGGAACAGGAGGAAGAGAGTGACCCTCTCCCAGACCTGCTTTCCCAGAACCCTGATGATGGTTCAGTTGATGGAGTAGCCTTGGCAGGCAGCCTCACTGACCAGCAACAGAGGGACTGCAGACAAGTTTTGCAGGCTCACAGGCAAATGTTTTCACTCACACCCAGCCAAACTGACTGGTGTACCCATGTTGTGGACACTGGTGACAGTCTGCCTGTCAAGAATAAGATCTACAGGCAACCTGATCATGTCAGGGATTGCATCAAGGCTGAGGTGCAAAAGATGTTGGAGCTTGGAGTGATTGAGCCATCAGAGAGCCCATGGGCCAGCCCAGTAGTCCTGGTGCCAAAACCTCATACCCAAGATGGTAAGAGAGAAATGAGGTTTTGCGTGGATTACAGGGGTCTCAATGCTGTCACTAGGACAGATGCTCACCCCATTCCAAGAGCAGATGAGCTCATTGACAGATTGGCTTCTGCCAAGTTTCTGAGCACATTTGATCTGACAGCTGGCTACTGGCAAATCAGACTAGCTGAGGAGTCAAAAGCCAAAACAGCATTCTCTACCCCTAGTGGACATTATCAGTTTGTGGTAATGCCCTTTGGTTTGAAGAATGCACCTGCCACTTTCCAAAGGTTGGTGAACCAAGTCCTTACTGGGTTGGATGACTTTTGTGCAGCTTATCTGGATGATATTGCTGTCTTTAGCTCCACCTGGGAGGATCACCTGATCCACCTGAAGAAAGTTTTGGAGGCCCTGCAAAAGGCAGGCCTAACTATCAAGGCCACAAAGTGCCAGATAGGGCAGAGTAAGGTTGTATACCTGGGCCACCTAGTAGGTGGAGGCCAGGTTCAGCCACTGGAAAGCAAAATCCAGGCCATACAGGACTGGGCTCCTCCAGTTACCCAGACACAAGTCAGAGCCTTCTTGGGCCTGACTGGGTATTACAGAAAGTTTGTGAAAAACTATGGGTCTATAGTGACACCATTAAATGACTTGACATCCAAGAAGATGCCAAAAAAGGTTCAGTGGACAGTTAGCTGTCAGAAGGCATTTGAAGACCTGAAGAAGGCCATGTGCTCTGCACCTATCCTAAAGAGTCCTGACTACTCCAAACAGTTCATTGTTCAGACAGATGCTTCTGAGTTGGGGGTGGGAGCTGTACTCTCACAACTTAATCAAGATGGTCAAGACCAGCCAATTGCTTTCATTAGCAGGAGGCTAACCCCAAGAGAAAAACGTTGGTCAGCCATAGAGAGGGAGGCCTTTGCTGTGGTTTGGGCATTAAAGAAGTTGAGGTCCTACTTGTTTGGAACTCACTTCCTGGTGCAAACAGACCATAAGCCCCTCTTATGGCTTAATCAGATGAAGGGTGAAAATCCCAAACTGCTCAGGTGGTCCATTTCCCTACAGGGGATGGACTTTACAGTGGAGCACCGCCCAGGGACTGACCATGGTAATGCAGATGGTCTCTCCAGGTACTTCCACTTAGAACATGAAGACTTATCTGGTCAAGGTTAGTTTAATGTCCCTGCGTTTGGGGGGGGGTTGTGTAGGAGAGTAGGGTCTGCTATCCTATGGTCACCCCAAATTTTTGCTTTTTGCTTCACTGATTTTCGACTACTGAGGCTGTGGGCCTGCTGATCAGACCCCCAGCCTGCTGTTCTCTCACTAAATTAATGACACATGTGCTATAGGCACATACCAATTGGAAATGGACTCCTTGTCAGCCCCTGTAGAATGCACTATAGGTGCACAGGGCACAGGAGCCACTAAGGCCTACCAGGGGCTGCAGCATATCTTTTGCCACCCCTGGCTGGTTCTTAAATTGACACAACTGGCTGATCACTCAGCTGGGGTAAGGTGGTGTACACACCCCTTGCTTAGATATAGTATACCTATGTCTAAACCTATATCTGGACACATGTAAACCTGTGAGCCACTCCTATAGACAGGCCTCACCAATCCTGGAGGCTGGGTGCATGGTTTTTATGTGAGATGGAGCTCTAGCATGAGCTGAGCCTGTCTGCAGCCGTCGGGAACAAATCCCTAAGCTGTTTCAGGATAATGCCATACCATATACTATTAAGTGCCTTATAATCCTCGCGGTTATTTAGCAACTCTGGTTTGGCTTTATCAAAACATGTCGTGTAAGGTGTCATACGCTTTGGAATACCATCCCCTCGCCAGTTCTGGCGACGGGGATGGCATTCCACCCCTCTAGAGGGGTAAGACATGTTACTTTACTTTAATGCGGTTGATTTCTCCAAAGGCCTTAAGATCCACAAAATGGATGCCTCTGCCACAGACAAATGTCTGGACCCCTGGAGCTGACCGAAACCCAGTCAAGGGGGTCCTGGACAAAGGGTTTCCTGTCACAGGAGGGTGTCACCGCCCTCCAGACAGGAGATAGTGTATTGTAGCAGGGAGGTTTGAAAGAAACCAGACACTGCCTGGGGCGCACAAGGCTGCCCCTTGCATAATCCGGCCAAACCGGTTCTGGGGCACTCCAGCCCTCGTGCCAGGGCGGCCTGGATCAAAGGAAGGGGGTGTATCCACCCACTTCCTGGGTCCCACCCATAGGAGGGGACCTAGCAGGTAATCACGCCCACCAGATTCGAATAAGAGTGGGAGCAGTGCCAATGCACATCAGATTTCCTGGAAGAAACATTTGAAACGATATTCTGGACCCTTCGCCCTCCATCTCAACGTGGAAGCCCGAAGAATCTCCCTTGTGGTCAAGGAGTGACCACCCTGCAGCAGCAGGCACCATCCAGCCCTCGACGTCTACTTAGTTGCAGTTCCCGCCGGAACTCGAGCGACTGAGATCGACGAGATCAAGCCTGCCCAGCTTCTAACAGCCCGATCCACAGTCCCTGCAAAGCTGAGACCCGTGGAGGCGACCGGAAGCGTGGGGCACGCCATCTTGAAGTGACCACGAGACGCTGACCGTGCAGCCCACGAGTGACCCTCGAAGCTGTACACCGGGGTTTGAGAAGCCTCCACCCTGAGCTACTCCTGAGCCGAAGTTCAGCCCTCCACACTCGACGAGTGCTGCGTGGGGCCCTTTGGCACGATTTGGCTCAACGCGTTGGCCCGGTCACTTGCCAGCTGGCTTGTGGTCCCTGTGCCGACGAACTACAAAAGAAGACTCGTGATTCTGGTTGCTCCAGATCCACACCAGCTCCCCTGAAAGGGAGCCCCGACTCTGACCTTCCTGGTCCGAGTAAGACGCCATCTTCCAATCCCGCGTGGATTGCTCTTACCAAGGCTTGTTTGCTCCAAACCGGAAGCCGACTGCACCGACGGTGAGAGCCTGCGTGGGACAGATCGTGACCTGCTCCTGGACGTCGCAGATGCCCCAGAGCCCACGTGACAGCGAAGAGAAGCGCCTCGACGACCACCTGATTGCGCCCGACATTGCCTGGTTCCGTCCTGGTTCCACCCTGGTCACTGCTGAGTGACCCAGACTCTGTCCCCTCTGCTTTCAGGTACTCTACAACTTGAGTCCACCCTTGGACTCCACCGGACACTTCGTCTTCACCCTGCCTGCAGCCCTTTCAGCTTCAAGCACCAAGAGCCTGCGTGTCAAAACCCGACGCCACTTCGACCCTGTGCACCCACTTCCTGTGGGTGAGGTAACTTTGCTCCGCCGGTGTTCCCACACTGGTGCACACCTCTAGGGTCTGTGTGTTAAGTTTTGTTCCTCTAGGTTCAGCGGAAGTGTCCTTAAACTTTAACTATTTGACTTTTACGCACCATTGGTTAACATTGGTGCATGCGTGCGCTTTCCGCACATCTCCCGAATCCCGAGGGCCATTCCCGACTTCAGCATTGCTTGTCCTGACTGCTCCCAGCGATTCCCTAGGCCCTAGGCCTAACCACTGTTCGAGTGGCCTCTCTTATACCACTTGTTTAGTATATGGTTTGAGTGGCCCCCCGCCCTCATCCATAATTGTGCAACTTTGTATGTTTAAACAGTGCTTTTGATTTAACGCTTGTGCCCCTTTATTCATAAAGAATACTGGGGATTGTTTTTAGTAATAAACACATATATTTTTATAATATATACTTGTGTGGTGTCCTTTCATTTGGTATTACAGGATTGTATGTGGTAAAACAGCTCGCTTAACACGACCTCTTAAGTTAAGCCTTTAGGCTGCTTAGTCCATGCTACCACTAGGATAGCTTGTCTAATAAGGTTGACTTACAACCAGACACCATAAGGGGATTGTTTGGTCAGGTAGTAGGTGGTTCCAGAATTGGAAACATCCCCTACCAGGCCAACTTCTCACACCGGTGTACAGCTTCGAGGGTCACTCGTGGGCTGCACGGTCAGCGTCTCGTGGTCACTTCAAGATGGCGTGCCCCACGCTTCCGGTCGCCTCCACGGGTCTCAGCTTTGCAGGGACTGTGGATCGGGCTGTTAGAAGCTGGGCAGGCTTGATCTCGTCGATCTCAGTCGCTCGAGTTCCGGCGGGAACTGCAACTAAGTAGACGTCGAGGGCTGGATGGTGCCTGCTGCTGCAGGGTGGTCACTCCTTGACCACAAGGGAGATTCTTCGGGCTTCCACGTTGAGATGGAGGGCGAAGGGTCCAGAATATCGTTTCAAATGTTTCTTCCAGGAAATCTGATGTGCATTGGCACTGCTCCCACTCTTATTCGAATCTGGTGGGCGTGATTACCTGCTAGGTCCCCTCCTATGGGTGGGACCCAGGAAGTGGGTGGATACACCCCCTTCCTTTGATCCAGGCCGCCCTGGCACGAGGGCTGGAGTGCCCCAGAACCGGTTTGGCCGGATTATGCAAGGGGCAGCCTTGTGCGCCCCAGGCAGTGTCTGGTTTCTTTCAAACCTCCCTGCTACAATACACTATCTCCTGTCTGGAGGGCGGTGACACCCTCCTGTGACAGGAAACCCTTTGTCCAGGACCCCCTTGACTGGGTTTCGGTCAGCTCCAGGGGTCCAGACATTTGTCTGTGGCAGAGGCATCCATTTTGTGGATCTTAAGGCCTTTGGAGAAATCAACCGCATTAAAGTGAAGTAACATGTCTTACCCCTCTAGAGGGGTGGAATGCCATCCCCGTCGCCAGAACTGGCGAGGGGATGGTATTCCAAAGCGTATGACACCTTACACGACATGTTTTGATAAAGCCAAACCAGAGTTGCTAAATAACCGCGAGGATTATAAGGCACTTAATAGTATATGGTATGGCATTATCCTGAAACAGCTTAGGGATTTGTTCCCGACGGCTGCAGACAGGCTCAGCTCATGCTAGAGCTCCATCTCACATAAAACCATGCACCCAGCCTCCAGGATTGGTGAGGCCTGACTATAGGAGTGGCTCACAGGTTTACATGTGTCCAGATATAGGTTTAGACATAGGTATACTATGTCTAAGCAAGGGGTGTGTACACCACCTTACCCCAGCTGAGTGATCAGCCAGTTGTGTCAATTTAAGAACCAGCCAGGGGTGGCAAAAGTTATGCTGCAGCCCCTGGTAGGCCTTAGTGGCTCCTGTGCCCTGTGCACCTATAGTGCATTCTACAGGGGCTGACAAGGAGTCCATTTCCAATTGGTATGTGCCTATAGCACATGTGTCATTAATTTAGTGAGAGAACAGCAGGCTGGGGGTCTGATCAGCAGGCCCACAGCCTCAGTAGTCGAAAACCAGTGAAGCAAAAAGCAAAAATTTGGGGTGACCATAGGATAGCAGACCCTACTCTCCTACAGTCCCCCAGGCTGTGCTTGGTCCCCCTGGTTGCTCTTGGTCCCCCAGGCTGTGCTTGGTCCCCCAGGCTGTGCTTGGTCCCCCTGGTTGCTCTTGGTCCCCCTGGCTGTGCGTGATACCCCTGGCTGTGCTTGGTCCCCCTGGTTGCTCTTGGTCCCCCAGGCTGTGCTTGGTCCCCCAGGCTGTGCTTGGTCCCCCTGGTTGCTCTTGGTCCCCCAGGCTGTGCTTGGTCCCCCAGGCTGTGCTTGGTCCCCCTGGTTGCTCTTGGTCCCCCTGGCTGTGCTTGGTCCCCCTGGTTGCTCTTGGTCCCCCAGGCTGTGCTTGGTCCCCCAGGCTGTGCTTGGTCCCCCAGGCTGTGCTTGGTCCCCCAGGCTCTGCTTGGTCCCCCAGGCTCTGCTTGGTCCCCCTGGTTGCTCTTGGTCCTTCAGGCTGTGCTTGGTCCCCCAGGCTCTGCTTGGTCCCCCTGGTTGCTCTTGGTCCCCCAGGCTGTGCTTTGTCCCCCAGGCTGTCCTTGGTCCCCCTGGTTGCTCTTGGTCCCCCAGGCTGTGCTTGGTCCCCCAGGCTGTGCTTGGTCCCCCAGGCTGTGCTTGGTCCCCCTGGTTGCTCTTGGTCCCCCAGGCTGTGCTTGGTCCCCCATGCTGTGCTTGGTCCCCCAGGCTGTGCTTGGTCCCCCAGGCTGTGCTTGGTCCCCCTGGTTGCTCTTGGTCCCCCAGGCTGTGCTTGGTCCCCCAGGCTGTGCTTGGTACCCCAGGCTGTGCTTGGTCCTCCTGGTTGCTCTTGGTCCCCCAGGCTGTGCTTGGTCCCCCAGGCTGTTCTTGGTCCCCCAGACTGTGCTTGGTCCCCCAGGCTGTGCTTGGTCCCCCAGGCTGTGCTTGGTCCCTCCGGTTGCTCTTGGTCCCCCAGGCTGTGCTTGGTCCCCCTGGTTGCTCTTGGTCCCCCAGGCTGTGCTTGGTACCCCAGGCTCTGCTTGGTCCCCCGGGCTCTGCTTGGTCCCCCAGGCTCTGCTTGGTCCCCCTGGTTGCTCTTGGTCCCTCAGGCTGTGCTTGGTCCCCCAGGCTGTGCTTGGTCCCCCGGGCTGTGCTTGGTCCCCCAGGCTGTGCTTGGTCCCCCTGGTTGCTCTTGGTCCCCCTGGCTGTGCATGGTACCCCTGGCTGTGCTTGGTCCCCCTGGTTGCTCTTGGTCCACCAGGCTGTGCTTGGTCCCCCAGGCTGTGCTTGGTCCCCCTGGTTGCTCTTGGTCCCCCAGGCTGTGCTTGGTCCCCCAGGCTGTGCTTGGTCCCCCAGGCTGTGCTTGGTCCCCCTGGTTGCTTTTGGTCCCCCAGGCTGTGCTTGGGTCCCCATGGTTGCTCCTGGTCCCCCAGGCTGTGCTTGGTCCCCCAGGCTGTGCTTGGTCCCCCAGGCTGTGCTTGGTCCCCCTGGTTGCTCTTGGTCCCCCAGGCTGTGCTTGGGTCCCCATGGTTGCTCCTGGTCCCCCAGGCTGTGCTTGGTCCCCCAGGCTGTGCTTGGTCCCCCAGCTGTGCTTGGTCCCCCTGGTTGCTCATGGTCCCCCAGGCTGTGCTTGGTCCCCCAGGCTGTGCTTGGTCCCCCAGGCTGTGCTTGGTCCCCCTGGTTGCTCTTGGTCCCCCAGGCTTGTGCTTGGTCCCCCAGGCTGTGCTTGGTCCCCCTGGTTGCTCTTGGTCCCCCAGGCTTGTGCTTGGTCCCCCAGGCTGTGCTTGGTCCCCCTGGTTGCTCTTGGTCCCCCAGGCTGTGCTTTGTCCCCCAGGCTGTGCTTGGTCCCCCAGGCTGTGCTTGGTCCCCCAGGCTGTGCTTGGTCCCCCTGGTTGCTCTTGGTCCCCCAGGCTTGTGCTTGGTCCCCCAGGCTGTGCTTGGTCCCCCTGGTTGCTCTTGGTCCCCCAGGCTGTGCTTTGTCCCCCAGGCTGTGCTTGGTCCCCCAGGCTGTGCTTGGTCCCCAGGCTGTGCTTGGTCCCCCTGGTTGCTCTTGGTCCCCCTGGCTGTGCTTGGTACCCCTGGCTGTGCTTGGTCCCCCTGGTTGCTCTTGGTCCCCCAGGCTGTGCTTGGTCCCCCAGGCTGTGCTTGGTCCCCCTAGTTGCTCTTAGTCCCCCAGGCTGTGCTTGGTACCCCAGGCTGTGCTTGGTCCCCCAGGCTCTGCTTGGTCCCCCTGGTTGCTCTTGGTCCCCCAGGCTGTGCTTGGTCCCCCAGACTGTGCTTGGTCCCCCAGGCTGTGCTTGGTCCCCCTTGTTGCTCTTGGTCCCCCAGGCTGTGCTTGGTCCCCCAGGCTGTGCTTGGTCCCCCTGGTTGCTCTTGGTCCCCCTGGCTGTGCGTGATACCCCTGGCTGTGCTTGGTCCCCCTGGTTGCTCTTGGTCCCCCAGGCTGTGCTTGGTCCCCCAGGCTGTGCTTGGTCCCCCTGGTTGCTCTTGGTCCCCCAGGCTGTGCTTGGTCCCCCAGGCTGTGCTTGGTCCCCCAGGCTGTGCTTGGTCCCACTGGTTGCTCTTGGTCCCCCAGGCTGTGCTTGGTACCCCGGCAGTGCTTGGTCCCCCTGGTTGCTCTTGGTCCCCCAGCCTGTGCTTGGTCCCCCAGGCTGTGTTTGGTCCCCCTGGTTGCTCTTGGTCCCCCTGGCTGTGCTTGGTCCCCCTGGTTGCTCTTGGTCCCCCAGGCTGTGCTTGGTCCCCCAGGCTGTGCTTGGTCCCCCTGGTTGCTCTTGGTCCCCCAGGCTGTGCTAGGTCCCCCAGGCTGTGCTTGGACCCCCAGGCTCTGCTTGGTCCCCCAGGCTCTGCTTGGTCCCCCTGGTTGCTCTTGGTCCTTCAGGCTGTGCTTGGTCCCCCAGGCTGTGCTTGGTCCCCCTGGTTGCTCTTGGTCCCCCAGGCTGTGCTTGGTCCCCCAGGCTGTGCTTGGTCCCCCTGGTTGCTCTTGGTCCCCCAGGCTGTGCTTGGTCCCCCTGGCTGTGCTTGGTCCCCCAGGCTGTGCTTGGTCCCCCTGGTTGCTTTTGGTCCCCCAGGCTGTGCTTGGTCCCCCATGCTGTGCTTGGTCCCCCAGGCTGTGCTTGGTCCCCCAGGCTGTGCTTGGTCCCCCTGGTTGCTCTTGGCCCCCCAGGCTGTGCTTGGTCCCCCAGGCTGTGCTTGGTACCCCAGGCTGTGCTTGGTCCTCCTGGTTGCTCTTGGTCCCCCAGGCTGTGCTTGGTCCCCCAGGCTGTTCTTGGTCCCCCAGGCTGTGCTTGGTCCCCCAGGCTGTGCTTGGTCCCCCAGGCTGTGCTTGGTCCCTCCAGTTGCTCTTGGTCCCCCAGGCTGTGCTTGGTCCCCCAGGCTGTGCTTGGTCCCCCAGGCTGTGCTTGGTCCCCCAGGCTGTGCTTGGTCCCCCTGGTTGCTCTTGGTCCCCCAGGCTGTGCTTGGTCCCCCTGGTTGCTCTTGGTCCCCCTGGCTGTGCTTGGTACCCCTGGCTGTGCTTGGTCCCCCTGGTTGCTCTTGGTACCCCCGGCTGTGCTTGGTCCCCCAGGCTGTGCTTGGTCCCCCTGGTTGCTCTTGGTCCCCCAGGCTGTGCTTGGTACCCCAGGCTGTGCTTGGTCCCCCAGGCTCTGCTTGGTCCCCCAGGCTCTGCTTGGTCCCCCTGGTTGCTCTTGGTCTCTCAGGCTGTGCTTGGTCCCCCAGGCTGTGCTTGGTCCCCCGGGCTGTGCTTGGTCCCCCAGGCTGTGCTTGGTCCCCCTGGTTGCTCTTGGTCCCCCTGGCTGTGCATGGTACCCCTGGCTGTGCTTGGTCCCCCTGGTTGCTCTTGGTCCACCAGGCTGTGCTTGGTCCCCCAGGCTGTGCTTGGTCCCCCTGGTTGCTCTTGGTCCCCCAGGCTGTGTGTGAGAAGTTGGCCTGATAGGTGATGTTTCCAATTCTGGAACCACCTATTATCAGACCAAACAATCCCTTATGGTGTCTGGTTGTAAGTCAACCTTATTAGACAAGCTATCCTAGGGGTAGCATGGACTAAGCAGCCTAAAGGCTTAACTTAAGAGGTCGTGTTAAGCGAGCTGTTTTACCACATACAATCCTGTAATATCAAATGAAAGGACACCACACAAGTATATATTATAAAAATATATGTGTTTATTACTAAAAACAATCCCCAGTATTCTTTATGAATAAAGGGGCACACGCGTTAAATCAAAAGCACTGTTTAAACATACAAGTTGCACAATTATGGATGAGGGCGGGTGGCCACTCAAACCATATACTAAACAAGTGGTATAAGAGATGCCACTCGAGCAGTGGTTAGGCCTAGGGCCTAGGGAATCGCTGGGAGCAGTCAGGACAAGCAATGCTACACAGGCAGTTCTCCTGTATGATGTGGACATTGAGTTGCCCACTGCAGTAAGCCCCAGTAACCTGGGCAAATACAGACAGACTCCCTTAATTAATGAGAAACTGGCTCAAGCTTACAGGGACACATGTGCCAGTGTCACAATGGTGACACCTGACTTTGTGGACCTGTAGGAGAGTAGGGTCTGCTATCCTATGGTCACCCCAAATTTTTGCTTTTTGCTTCACTGGTTTTCGACTACTGAGGCTGTGGGCCTGCTGATCAGACCCCCAGCCTGCTGTTCTCTCACTAAATTAATGACACATGTGCTATAGGCACATACCAATTGGAAATGGACTCCTTGTCAGCCCCTGTAGAATGCACT